>NW_025999905.1:969415-972008 GCF_001458135.2 Marmota marmota marmota | reverse complement strand
CAGCGGGCGGGCGATCGGTCGCCCGCAGGCATGCGGTCTCCAGCCGCTCTGTCGCAGGGGCAATGGGCCGGCTGTCGCAGGCGGGCGTGCGGTTTCCAGCCGCTCTGTCGCAGGGGCAATGGGCCAGCTGTTGCTGGTGGGCAGGCAATCTCTAGCTGCCCAGTTGCGCGGTCGCCAGCGGGGGTGGACTCCAGCCACCCAGTCGCGAGGGCCTGGCCTCTAGTTCCCTGTTTTCTCCTGGTAGACCAGATTTCCCCTGAGTGATGCCTCTCGGCAGTTCAAACTGTACTCTGGGCCTGCCGTTTGTTGGGCATGGAGGGTGGCTATTGAGAACCCCCTGGCACTCTATTGTTTTGATTTTTTCCGCTTGCCCCTCCCCCCGCGCTGGCAATACAGGTTTCGTTTTCCCCGCTGATGGGAAGGGGAGTTGAAGGTCAGGTGTCTCTAGTTTTCCCCGCGTCTTTATGCAGGCTGGCTCTGATAATCCCTCCCCTGGAGAGCCTAGGAAAGATTTTATGCGAATTCCCCGCTGTATGGGAGATGAGCTGAGTAACACGCACCTGTTTTATTGTTGCAATCTGTCGGAGAGTGGCGGTGGTTACTTCAGCTCTTCAAGATGGTGGCCGCTGGTTTCCTTGGTGGAGTTTCCATTGTGGGGGATAGAGCTGTCCCGCTTCCTTCCCCGTCTGAACTCCCAAAATCAGCCTGGGGCTCCGTGAGTGATCAGGCAGCAGGATTCCACAGAATCTGCAGGAATCTCCCTGCTTGTTGGTCGCTTCTTGGCAGCTCCCCACCGTCTGTTGCTGAGATTGCTTTGAACTTGGGATCTTCCTGCCTCCTGAGAGGCAGGGATTACAGGCATGTACCATCACTCTTGGCATATGGGTAATCTATATAGGAAAAGTGAAGCATCCTGGGAAGGTAGAAATTGAAATATCGAACTCTTCTTAATTGGATTGCATTGGTCCTGATGGAGGACATTTGATAGAATGTTCCCACCATCCCCAAGCGTAACTAATCATTGGAGAAGGAAGAAATGGTCTGATAATCAAAGGGTAGAGGTTCATGAGTGCACACTGGAGCTCAAAACATATCTGTTGTGCAACACATAGTCCATGTTGGGCTAAGGTGATCAGTGTATCACATCCTCTGATCATAGTGATAGTTTCAGACAGTGGTGCATAATTGTACTAGAATAATAATATTTAAGATGACACTTTCTGAGCTATCTTTCAAAAAGAAAGATAACAAAGAAAAAATTCAATTCTTGGGAAAATTCCAGAAAAGCCATCTTTTTTTCCTTCTTTAGATACTGATGTGCAAAATAAAGTTAGTTTATTGTAGCTATATACTGCGATCATCGGGGAAACACTAAAGTTTCTCAGTAAGACCATTATATAGACTGGAGGATAAAACTTGTATCATATAAGGCAGAGTGGAGAGATGGAGAGAAACTGAGTCTTTGATGACATGGACTGCTTTGTTGTTAAAGCCATGTTGAGTTAGTTTCTCTCTCACGTGTAATTATTGTTAATGAATTCAATAATTAATTATTTTTAAGGATGTATGCAGTATAATTCCACCTGTATATTAATGTAGGCATAGGAAGCTGTCACTTAAAATGATTGATTTGAGTTCCTTCATCTTCTTGAATAGATATCTTCTCATGTTCCCTAACATGTCCCCTTCTCCTCCTGTGTAATTTTGAAGAACTTCCTGAGATTATTATGCCCTTACATCTGATTTAGTATTGTGTGAGATCTACTATGCTTCCTTCACATAGGATTCAAGGCAAAATTTGGTCAATAAGTGTTTGTTGAATAAAAATAATTTATTTTAAAGCAGATTTTTGTTTCTTTTTTTAAAGACCAGAAGAAATGACTTCATGTAATCTCTTCTTAAGTAACTGTAATTTGAAAATCTGTGAGACCATGGGAGAGGATTTCTGTTGAGTATCATGGAAATCATTAACAGTCTGGCTTGTCTCCATTTTTCAGTCAACATTCTCAAACCCTCCCCCATATATTTCCAGTATGTTCACATTTTCCCAGAATAGCTATGAAATCATGTAATTAGCCTCCAAATCAGCCATGCTGACATAGCCATTGGCATAAACTACAGAAGACTTGATCAATTTATTTCTAAGAAAGTATTCCAAAAGAGTCAAGTCTGTTTCAAACACCAGGGAGAGTCTAAGTTGTCCTCTAATACTATCCTTCTGTTACTAATATATGAAACAGCTACTGAAAATTGTCCCCACATGGACTCCAAGAATACTCACTTCTGTATGTAGTCAACATTTCTGGCTCACATTTCTACACATGTACCATGGTTTGCCCATTACCAGGCACAAAAGCCAGAGAGTGGGGGCTTCCAGCCTCAGAAAAAGTCCATAAAATAGCACATTTTAAGGTAAAAGTAGTCAATAATCAGGTGAGCAATATATGGAGGCAATGGTGGATTGACAACCAAGAAAATTTTAAAATCCAGGAAGTGAAATTTTCTTTAGAGATTTAACCTATAAAATTCATTTTATATTTATATATATATATATATATATATATATATATATATATATATATATATATATACT
>NW_025999905.1:965787-969309 GCF_001458135.2 Marmota marmota marmota | reverse complement strand
TATATGTGTGTGGTTTTATGTATGTATGTGTGTGTGTGTATATATATATATATATATATATATATATATATGTCAGACATAGAAAAGATTACCCCAAATGACATAAAGATTCTCAAATAAAAGATATGATGTAAACCTAGTAGTTGTTAATGGTGTGGGTGTCTATTATAAATGGAGTGAGTCAATTCAATTTTCATGCAAATAATAACTGTACCTATTTCATAGTAGCATGCTTAAATGGAACAATATTGTGAAGTATTTAGTACAGCACCTGCTGCTTAATAGGAACTCAGTAATTGTTCACCATGATTAGAGGGAATGGAGCAGGAAGGGGCAAGTGCAAGAGTCTACAAGAAATGCTATCTGTTTGCGTTCTTTCCTGCATAGTCCATGGTCTCCCAAAGAACTGTCCTAAGTTCTACACTTGTTTTAATTCCCTTCACCCTACAGAACTCCTATAAGGTAATTGTATTGTTATCTACATTTTATGATATAAGAAACTGGCACCTAGAAGTTACTTAAGAGTAGCTCTATGATTATAGAGTTGGCAAGTGGGCAGACTACAGAGCTGGCAAAGGAGCAGATGTTGGAGCCATGATATCAGATAGCAGAGTCTGGGTCCTTAGGCCCAATCCTGTATTGTCAGTGTCTTGGAGTGTGAGCACCCTGAGCAGGCTTCCAGGTCCTGGTGGTTTCTAAGAGTTCTTGCTTTTTGATCAGAAGCTTTCTTATCATGGTTCTTGGTCTGTGAAAACGTTTAATAAAATAAATTTGTATAATTGTAGATTTACAGGAAACCTCCATATTCTTTAATCTTTCCATCTATTTCAAAGCAAATATTTATTATTTTATATGGGTGGGATTTTATTTTTCATAAATTTTTGTAAAATACTTTTTCTTTAGTATCAAGAAGGTCATGTATATTTTCTTCTTTATTCTGTTAATATGATGAATTACATTGATCGACTTTCAAATTTTATAGCATTCTTGAATTTCTCTAAGAAAGTACTTTTGGCTCAATATATTGTTCTTTCTATATATTACTGGATTCTTTTTGTGTGAAAAACACAGGAATTGGTCTGTTCCACATAAATTATTGAGTTAATGAACATATAGTTGCTCATATACTACTTTATTATTTTTTAAATGTCTGTAAGCTCTATAGTGATATTCCTTCTGTCATTCTTGATTATTAAACTGTCAAGTAAGAAATCATGAAGGATCTGAGACTTTACTTGTAAAGTCTGTTACAGTTGTATAGATCGTGGCAAGACTTTGTCTTGGAATAAAAAATAAAAAGGCTGGCCCTTTTTAGATAGCTTGGTGTTCAATTTCAAGTACTGGGGGAAAAAAAAGTTTGTTAGAGAAATAACAGTAACCAAAGTAGACAAACAAACTTCTCGGAGATGATTACAATAACTTCATTAAGACATTTATCCACTAACATCTTGGATTTTGCATCTTGATGTTGGCAATTTCTCTTGAAAGCTGTTTAGATTTTCTTGGTCCTGTGTATACCAAGTCATTTTGGATTTCACTCTGGACATTTTGAATTTTGTTATATTATGAGTTTCTGAGTCTTGTGAAAATCCTCTGGAAGTTGTGGATTTTGTTGTTCTTGTTGTTTTAGCAGACAGCTGACCTGATGTGACTGCCTATGGCAGTGTTCTTTAGAATGTTTACAGATGTTTGGATCCACGTGCCAATGGCTGTATGTGCCGTTGGGTGCCAATCTGGAACCTGGATGGGGCCTACACTGTAGTTCAATTCTAAAGCCTTCACTGTGTTGTTTTAATTCTGTCTTGAGCACGTACATCTCAGGAGTGTGCCCAAGAATGCATCACTTCATACAGAGGTCCACGTATTCAGAGAATCTCCTTCTTTGGTTCCCTTTCCTGTGATTTCCCCAGCCTCCGAGGTGTTATGGTTTGGATATGAGGTATATTTCAAAACTTCCTGTTAATGCAGGAATATTCAGAGGTGAAAAGATGAGACTGTGAGAGCTATACCTTAATCAGCGGATCCTAGTTTGTATGGCTGAGTGGGTGGTAACCTAGGTGGGTAGAGCATGGTAGGATGAGGTGGATCACTGGGGGAATGCCCTGGAAGGGTACATCTTCCCTGTGGCTCCTGAGCCACTGCTTCCTGACCCACCTTGAACTGAGCATCTTTCCTCTGCTGGACCCTTTCCCCATGATGTGCTACTTCACCTTAGACTCAAAGCAATGGAGTTGGCCATCTATGGGCTGAGACCTCTGACACTGTGAGCCCCAAGTAAACTTCCTTCTCTAAGTTGCTCTTGTCAGGTATTTGGGTCACAGTGACACAAAAACTAACTAAAACATCAAGATCCCTTATCTCAATCCCCTGGTTATACTACTGTGCTATCAGAGTTTTAGCCTCCTCACACTGTCTCGCAATTCCTATAACTGGATTTTCTTTGGGGACATAGTAGCAAGAGAGAGAAAAGAAAAACCTGTCCCCATCCTACCCTGTAAGGTTGGGAGTGGGCTGTTTCCTGGTCTTCTGACTGGAGATAAGATATGGGTTTTGGAAGTCAATATGACCACAACTATCACTGCATTCATGCTGGGTCTTGCTTTGACACAAGGCTGGGATGGAGATAAATAAATAAATAAATAAATAAACCAGAGAATTCTCTCTTGTTTTCTGGCATATTTCTACCCAGTCCTCTGATTCAGTGTTTCTCTTGGAGATTTTCCTTTCCACACTTGCTATACACTTCTAGAAATTGGACTATTATTAAGACTAAATTGAGAAAACTCAATGCTGTTTAGGTTATTCTTTGAGGTTTGGTTTAATTTCTGAATATGCTTGCTCTTACTTATTTTCAGAGTCCTCAGAGAGTTGCTTTTTGTATTGTTTGAGGGGTTTTAATTGTAATCAGTAGGAGAGTTAGGGTGTAGTGGGATACTCAATTGTAAATGGAATCAGAAAGTTCTTAATTATCTCTTAAATTGAGATGTCCCATTCCTGGGTGATCTGATAAATTCAATATGACATGATGATATCAGAAACCCTAATCCATTAGAGTTACTTATTCATTGATTTATTTATTTACTAAACACTTGAATGACAACAATGTTCCAAACTCTGCAAAATGTGTTGGATTACATGTAAATATAAGGCCCAATTTCTACCTAAACTTATTGTTTGGTACAGAAGACAGATAAATCGGTAATTGTAGTACAGAGTAAGTGCTCCAAAAAGTCTTGTTTTGTTTGACAAAAATCAAACAATGAGCTTTCTTTTGAAGGATCTTTGGAACAAATGTCTTCTAAATCTTCTTTTGTCTTATGGCTCCTCATTTTTCTCTGTGCATTTTTTCTTTAATTTAGTCCAGAACAATTGGTTCCAGGACACCATTAAATGTTTACATTTCACAAAGAAATTGCAAGGCATACACTTGAAGCAAAATTAAAAGTGAACTCTCACCTTACTGAGTTACTTTTGAAGGATGTAGAACCTAGATTCATCTTTTTCTGTTTTTTTTTTTTTTTT
>NW_025999905.1:918150-963728 GCF_001458135.2 Marmota marmota marmota | reverse complement strand
AGAAATTTATCGATGCCTTCACTACCTTCTAATTTATTGGAGTATAAGGATTCAAAATAATTTTTGATTATCTTCTGTATTTCTGAAGTGTCTGTTGTGATATTGCCTTTTTCATCCCGTATGCTAGTAATTTGAGTTCTCTCTCTTCTTCTCTTCGATAGCATGGCTAAGGGTCTGTCGATTTTGTTCATCCCACCGTTACCTTTTAGTCTTAGATCTCTTTCTCTCTCGTCTAAGGATTGATCCTTTGAATTGCATACATCAAAAATACATTCTCCTTTGAACCTTTGAGTCAGTGCTAAGCTATAGTTGTGAGTTGTATAATACTTTGTATAATACTTTCTGTTTATCAGGTGCTAGATGCCTTGAGTTTCAGGTCTCTCCTGATGGGAAGCAAGCAGTTGGATGGGGACACAGTCTCATCTGAAACTCCACAGGAAGAACCTCATTCATGTGGCTGTCTGCAGGATTCAGTTCCTTTTGGAATGTTGGTCTGAGTGTTTCTGCTTTTTGCTGACTTTGGTCTCCACCTGTTCTTTGATATGCAGATCTTTCCAGAGGACGCCTGCTACCACAGCAGCTAATTACCCTAAGAGTGAGTGTGACAGAGCATACAAGGTGGAAGACACAGTCTTATCAGAAGTGATATGTCACCATTTTAGCCATATTCTATTTGTTAGAAGCAAGTCGATGAGTTGAGCCCACACATAAAAGAAGGCATTGCAAACTTTGCCTGGAACAGTGCATTTCTTATTTGTTTTAAATAGAGCTTCTTTGTCCTGAGCCATAGGCTGTAATAGCCTTTGGATGCTGGCTCTAAGAATGTGTCTTGAATTTCATAAATATTTATCTTTGCCTTTTAAATTTTGTTTATTTATCTTGGTCCTGAGCTAATTCTTTTCAATCATCTGGATTGAATCAAATTTGATTCCCCTTTTAATATAGATCCTACAAGAAGTCATGATATATATTTTTTAAAAGTAATTTTTAGTTGTCAATGGGCTTTTATTTTTATTATTTATTGATATGTTGAAATGCTGAGGATTGAACCCAGTGCCTCACACAGGCTAGGCAAGCACTCTACCACTGAGCCTCAGCTTCAGCCCATGATATACATTTTTATGTTAACAAAAATAAACATCTTTCTAAGAAAGTTCCATTGTCTTTCAAAAAGTAATATTATAGTTAAGATTTCATATTTGTATTTGACTAGGACTTGCCTTATCTGCCTCTTGTTTTGTTGTTGCCCTTATTTTCTAACTAATTTTGGAGGAGCTGAACATTTTTTCAGGGTAGGAAATCTTTTATCACTCAGAATCACTTTGGGCACAATTTTTTGAGCAGGTGGCATTCTTTCTGGGAGAACTTAATGAATTCAAATCATATAGTTATTTATGTGTTAATGCTTATTTAGAAAGTGCTCACCAAAATCATAGCAAGGACATTGCCATCATGAAAAATAAATATATTCTATTTCCATTTTGAGAGCTTCACCAGTAAGACTATCTTTAGTAGAAGAGAATTAACAATCTTAACATTTCAGCATTGTATGAATTAGAATGAGAACAGTACTTATAGTCTTGTACTTATTAAATTTGTGCCCACTTCAGATTTTAATGAGTTAGGTGTATTTAACACCTTACGAATTGTATTACTTTAATTTTTTTGTATGACATTTAAAAAATTCTTGGAAGTTCTCAGTTTAACAAGTCTAAATTTGGAGTGTCCTCTTTTATTTGTTCAGGCAATAACATAATTGTCCATATTATCTTCCCAGTGATACAGGCACACATGGTACTTATGTTGTGAGCCATGTGAGGTAAGGGAATGAACATTTTGCACTGAGGAATTGAAGAGTACAGAGATAAACTTTAAATATAAGAAAAGTGTGCACAGAAAATGCAGGAATACAAAAATGTATCTCACTTAAATCCTGGAATAGGTTGTATTTTTGTTATCCTTTATAGAAAATTTTCTTCTTTGAACCAAATATATTGAATATCTATATGCACCAGTACTAAGCTGAGCACAGTTGCTTCCTTTAGAGTTCATAGCACAATTTGAGAAAACAGAAGTAAATGCTAAAAAAGAGTGTCACATCCCTTTTACATCCTCTTTTATTTTCTCTATCCTCCAAGGCTCAGCTTACAGCACACTTTCTTCAGAAAGTCTTTAAAATAATTTTTCCCCACAGAATTCTTTTCTTCCTTTAATATTGTTATGCAGAAGTCCTGGGTATTGAGCAGTGGTTCTCAAACTTGAACAGACATCATAATCTGGTGTGGAAGGCTTGTTAAAACCTAGCTTTCTAGGTCACACTCTAGATCTGATTTGGTATATCTGAGTGAAACCCAAGTATTTGCATTTTTAACAAGTTCCCAGGTGATGTTGATGCTGCTGGTTAGGAGCACTTTGAGAACCTCTGTTATAGGAGCATAGAAAACCAGCCTGGGAGCCAGGTAGATCATAATTTATATTTCTGTTCCTCTATTTACAAGCTATATGACACTGATGGAGTCATTTTATCTCTCTAAATCTCAGTTTACTGATTGTTAAAAAAGGAAAAATAATTATCTCATAGGTTAGCTTGTTAAGATTAAGCAAAATATGTTATGTAAATATTGTAAAATGCTGGATATCTTCAGTATCATTTTTGTGATTGAATGGAAAATACTGAAAAAGTTCAGTTGTTGTTAGAAAATAGCAGGTTAGGGGATAGAGATTTGTTGACTCATAGGCCAAAACCAAAAGAGAATAGCCAGCACATCCAAGACTGGCATGTGAGCAAGCTTCATGGAGAAATGGAACAGGTGTTTATCATACAGGGGTGTCAGTGTCTCACTTCTGTGTGATTATGACTTTCTCCTTAATAAGAGGAATAAATTATGTTGATATTAGCATTTGACACAGAACATCCCTCTTGGGCAGAGTTTCACTCCAACCTTCTTGAAGGATTAGTTCTTTCTAATATTCAGTGTACTATGTCTTCCTTTGGAATACACAATAATATCTGGTTCAATTTGCTGTGGTTGTGCTTGGTATGGGATAAGTCAGGCAACTTTGTGCAGAGATAGCAGGGAGCTGCTCTCCTCACAACAGTGCAATGAGAATGGCAAGCTAAGACCTTTGCAAGGGACTGTCTTTTGAGGTCATTCATCCATCATTCTTGGATAGGCTTGGCTGTGTGGGTTCTGTCTCAGCATCTGTCTCCAGATCCAAGTGGCAGCAGCTTGGGGAGCTCTTTCCATGGTTATGGTGAGAGTGCAGGACAACAAGCAGAAAAATTCAAGACATATTGAGGCCTAGGCAAGAAATTATCATACTAAACTTTTACCTTGTTCTTTTAACCAAAGGAATTTTCATGAAATGGGAAAATGTGGTCTCCCTTTTTTGATGTCATTAATACAATCAATTTACCAAGATTTTTTTTTTTTTAAATACAAGGCTCTACAAGAAAACTATAGCATTTTCTGGATATTATATACTCAGAATTTTATACATATTGAAAAATCAAGTTTCAAACAAATGAAAAGGTATGCCATATTCTTAGATAAGAAGGCTTAATTATTAACAAGTTAAAATTAATTTATGCATTTTTTGCAATTCCAATTAGAATACCAACTTGGATTTTTTTGTGTGGAACTGATTCAATGACTTAAATTTCAACTTGAAGAAAAAAACCTTAGAAATAATCAGGTAATATATCTAAAGAATAGCGAGAGGCATTTCTTAGACATCAGAACATAGTTTGAAGCCACTGTAACCCAAGGAATATAGAACTGGTATTGAGAAGATACAGAGTTCATCCAAATAAATATCAGGAAACATGAAAATTTAACATGACAAGATTATTTCAATTCAAGGAGAAAAGATTTATTGAACGATTGGTGCTGATTCAACTATTTATCAGAAAATAAAATTGGACATTTGAGTCTCATGCATACAAAAATAAATTACTGTTAAAAGACTTAGATATAGGTTGGGGATATAGTTCAGTTGGTAGAGTGCTTGCCTCACATGTACAAGGCACTGCATTCAATCCCCAGCACCACAAAAAAACAAACAAACTTAGATATAAAAATTAGGAAACAACATATATGTTCTAGGGGATAGAATACCTTAATAACAATAATAAAAAAGAGTTCTAGAAGCTATTTTAAAAAATTGACACATCTGAGCATATAAATACTAATAAATTTTATGGCAAAGAAACTATAAGCAATGTCTACAGATAATCATTAGGTTTGTAATAAACATTTATAAAGCAGACCTAGTAAGGGTTTGTAACTAAAATATACTAGAGCTCTTATAATTTGAAATAAAACCAAAACAACTCTGTAGAAAAATAAACACAAATGAATATGTGTTTCACAAAAGAGCAAATCCAAGTAGCCAATAAATATATTAAAACATGCTGTAATGCATTAGCAGTCATAAAAATACAAACTAAATTAACATATTGCTTTACACATCCAAGAAAGGCAAATATTAAATTAAGAAATTTAAAAACTATAACAGCTATTGCAAGCGAGGATATAGGAACCAAGAATATGCTCATAACATGCTGGTAGAAGTGAATTGTCATGGTCCACTTCTTTGATAGTCCATATTTCTTCCTATTTATGGAACACTCTCACTGTCTTCTCAAAGTTCAAGCTCTCTGTTCATTCCTCTCCATTAGGTCTCCTTGTGTTTTACTAAGGTCAGTTGACAAAAATAAACTTAAATACATGTTTCTGGTTCCCAGCACAATCATATACAATGATTAAGAAACAATAAGCTTCCATTTGGAAAGGGACATCCAGCTGTCACTGGTCCATAGAAAATATCAAATTCTAATGGGCAGAAGTGGCAAGGACTCTCTGCAATGTTAAGCAGGTTGCTGCCAATCGAACAGGTTCTACTTATATTTCCTGCAAAAATACCTCTTTGGGGCTCTGTTCTACAGCCTCTGATACTTTTCAGGGTGGATACAGAAGAAACTACTAGTTCATTATAATTCATAACAATGGGTAAGGTCAACTGTTCAGTTTTAACAGTTCTCTTACAGTTGGTATCAGTTTAGAAACCTGGGGATGGCTTTAGGGACTGAATCATGGACATCAATCCAGTGTGGGGGTAGGTGTTGGTGGTACATATATGGAATTAGAGTAGCGGGTGGGCCCAGAGGTATGAGTTTATCTGCTGATTGCTTTATGTGTTTCATCTCTAACAAAATGTAACTTGTGTGTTGCATTTACCAGGCCCCTGCCCCGTGGGAACCAGATCCCATGCATCTCTTTTGAGCTGAAGTTGTGGGAAGAGCCAGAACCATAATGGGTGCTGTCAGTCTGGCTGGGATACAAAAACTTGAGCAGCTTTGTTGTTGTGGGCAAAGTGGTCAGCATGTCAGTGGCTGTCCCTTACTTCTGGGGAGGCTGAATTAGCCAGTGATGTTGGGAGATGCTGCCAACAGTTTGGATTGGTTTGGACACAGATGCGACAGTGTCCCATTTGGGGAATGCAGAGGGAGGCTGGAGCAGATCTGTTACTATCCACTGCCACTCATTGAAAGGGTTGGGTCATAGGCATTTCCCATCCTTCTTGTGCATAATCATATTATAAAAATGGCTATAATAATAGAGCACATAATATTTAATATTTATAATGTATATTTAAATTTGTCCAGAATCTTACATTTTAATTGCATATTTTCATTTTGCTAATTTTAAGAGTTGCTGAGGTAGATAATAGGAAGGAAAACAGCTAGTCTGTGCTATAAGTGGAAAAGAAAAGGGTAAGGATCAGACCCTTTTTAGTGCTTGCACATGCCAACAGTGGCATCAGATTGGATGAATATATTAACTTGGTAGTTCTTGGCTTTAGGTAGATATCAGAATCACCTGGGAAATATGTTTAAGATGCAGCCATTTAGGTTTTATTCTACTTTCCTGAGCCTGTGTATTCCTTTTAAACTTTCTGAGTGGTTTTAATATACATTCAAGTTTGAGAACAAATGCATTAACAAATTATCCCTGTGGTAGATATTTTTTCCTGCTTTTCAGAAACCCAAAAGATCAAGGAGCTGAAAACAGTGATTTTTGCATTAATAGGTGGAGATTTAGAAACTTGAAGATATTAGTTGACGTTAATATGACATTATTCTTGTGCATAGTCTGATAAGAACTAATGTTATTATAGGTATGCTTAGAAAAAAGCATTGAATATTAAACCACAAAGAAATAAAATTTCTCAGTGTTAGTTTGTCTCCTTTTATATTTTCAGACCTCTTTTTCATTAAGCTTTTCAAAATTAAGTAAACATAACTTCAAAAACAACAAGGAAAAACTTTTTCTCTCAACACTAATGTTTCTGGTGTATCCCCTGAGGTTCATCATGGAGGTATTTATGCATTTTAAAAATATGTAAGTAATTTTGGGTTATCTTTCTCTAGCCACAGTCTCATTAGCTTCCCACTATATATGAAATAAAAAGTCAGATTTTCCACATGATCTAAAAGATACTTCATGATCTGGCCTTGCCTGCTTCTTTAATTTCTGCCATCTTCCTTGGCTATATGCCACCTTGCTGCTTTTGTGCTGAGCATCTTATAGTCGTGCTTTCTCTGCCTGAAATAGGCTTCCCCAACTAAGTCTGGCTTTCAGGTCTTACCTCACTATATTTTATATGGTTTGTCCTATATGTCCATTTTTTTTCTTTATAGCATTGATCAAATTAGAAAGTATCTAATTTTTTAACTCTTTGCCATCTTCTCCACTTACAAGAAAACTCTGTGTGAATAAGGATTTTGTCTTATTCTTCTTTGTTTCCATAAAATCTAGAAGGGAACAATGCATGGCACACAATAGGGCATGTTACTTATCTGTTGAATTAATTTACATACCTTATGAGGACACATGCACACACTTTAAAACATTTCCACCTATGGGGTCATGATATGTTTTCTTTAAAAATTGGGTTATGAAAATTTTCCAAGAAACACATATAGATCGATCTATATTTTTGTTTTGTTTTTATGACTTTGTTGATCTGGATATTTTAGATGTTTCTAGGTTTTCCATTTTTTTATCATGGCAACGAATATCCACATACTAGTATCTTTTGATTCTCTCTTGTAAAATTTTATTATTTCAGATACATGTGTATTTGAATGACATTTTATCAAAATAACTGTGTTATGTGATTGATATTGCTAGTAGGAGGAAGTTATTACTATTCATTAAAATGAATACCTGAGGATTTCCAAAGATCAGTAGAAAGATTATTATGGAGAAGACTTTGCTGCTCTTAATGTAGCTCCAAACTTATTGTAGGTGATATTATTATGTGTAAAATGTCAATTCTTTAATGAATTTCTTGAAAAAGAAAGAAGTACTTTTCTTATTATTGAGACTCTTGAAGTAAAACAAAGAATTGGTTAACATTTCAAGTGTAAAATTCAGTGGACCCCATGCCTGCTGACCCTTGAGGAATTTCAAAAGGCTGGCTGATATGTTATTGATTGCACTGGTTCTAATTAGTTCTAGGAAGTGGGCAGCCCTTGGGCCAGGGTAGGGGGTGCAGGGGCCAGGGCAAATCATAGTATGAGTCCCTTTCTCTGTTCTACCAACCTTGTCAATCTAGTGCTATCAGGTTGTGAGGAATACAGATAGCCTTGTTGATGAGTTTCTAAAAGGACTGTGGATGGTATAAGGAAGTGAGCAAGAGGCTGTTACTCTAGCTGAGCTCTGTAAAGGAGGATAAAAATGCACTTTAATACACTCAATGTTCATGTAAGATTTAGGCCTGAACAGTGAATTCCACTTATAATGCACTAATAAAGATAATAATAATAATAATATTATTATTATAAGTATAATAGAAATGCGATCAGTAGAGTATATCAATAGAGTAGAACAAGTGGATCAGGGGAAGGAGAAGGAGGAAAAAGTACCGGAAATGAGATTGATAAAATTATGTGCTTATATAAATATGTCATAATGCATTCCATTATTATATATAATTATAGTGCACCAATAAAAATAACATTAAAAATATTTTTTAAAAATTTAGGTCTGATCAGTCAGCAGAATTAATTTCTGCTTTGCCCCATGGCTGTTGCCTTGATTTACAGTTCAGTTTTACCTTTCAGTGAGAGGAGAGGAGAAGGTGAATGGCAGTAAGCCCAGGAAATTTATCTGATCCAAATAACCTAGATCAGTGTTTTTTCAAAGAGTTACTTTCCTCTGGACATCCTCCAGTTTATCAATGTTTGTTTTAAATACATCAGTGTAAACCTAAGCAGGAATTCCCACTTGCTGTTCCCACCCCAGCCTATATTTTGGTATTTTGTCACTCTCTGGACAGCCACAAGTTACAATAGCCAAGAACAATGACCAGCTCTTTTAAGACCTGGCAGGGCCTGCCTTTGCTTAGTGGTAATTCCAGGTTGATTTACAGAGCCAGCCCCAAGAAGAAAGAATGTCAAGAGAGAATCTTTGAGTATAGTATATACATTTTATTTATTTATTTATTTATTTATTTATATTTTAAAAATATTTTTAAGTTGTTGATGGGCCTTTGTTTTTTATTTATTTATATGTGGTTCTGAGAATCAAACTCAGTACCTCACATATGCCAGACAAACACTCTATCACTGAGCCACAACCCCTGCCCAGCATACGCATTTTAAATGTACAGTGAATCCTTTTCTTAAAAAAATATTTATTTTTTAGTTGTTGTTGGATACAATACATTAATTAATTAATTAATTAATTAATTATGTGGTGCTGAGGATTGAATCCAGGGCCTCCCACATGCTAGGCGGGCACTCTACTGCTGAGCCACAACCACAGCCCCAGCACAGTGAATTCTTTTAATTATAACCAAATAAATATTTTCAGCCTTATCATTCTGATTAGCAAGTCCTCTTCACTTTGGAAGAAGAAGGGTATTGGCATCAAGTGGGTAGAGTGGCAAATGGATTCTTTCCTCTACATATTTAAATTAAGATTTAAAACCGATTTTTCAAGTAGAAATATTAGTACTCAGTTTAAGCAACAAATGACTACAGATAGGGGATAGTTTGAATCCACCTTGATTCTAACTACTTTTTGTTTTTCTGTGCTGATTTATGTAATTTTTATGGTTCTTTATTTGTTTTACTTTTTCTTTTCTTTTTTCTTTCTTTCTTTTTTTTTTTTTTTTTTAGTTAAATCTTGGGGGAAGGAAGCATATAGAGATAGGTAACATCCCTGGTGATAACGACATCAGGAGTGTTCTCATCTATCTGGGAAAATTCTGGTGTTAATAGCACCAGATTCCACTAGATGTCAAAACACCTTGGAAAGAAGATGAGGTTGGTGGCTGAGAGCCCCACTCCCAGTAAGGACAATGTCAAAATGATAGATGAAAACCACATTGGATTTTCCCCCTTCTTTCTTTTTAAATCCCGGTGCTTACTGTAAAAGAGTGTAACGGCAATGAGTATTGAATTTTGAGTAAAGAATGAAATGTGGGCAGGTTTCTCACCTGTATAAGACACTTTTTAGGAATGTTTGCCTTTGAATTCTGCTTGAGGTATCTCATTAGCAGTTTCTATATTGTCAGTAGACTGAATTGTATAACAACTTCAAAAATTCCACCTGGAAGACTCTTGGCTAATTTTTTTTTTTTTTGTACTGGGAACATGCTATCTCTGAGCTTATCCCCAGCCCGTTTTTTTAAAAACGTCAATTAATAATTAATTTATTAGAGCATTATAATTTTACATAGTATTTGGGTTCATTTTAGCAAATTATACATGCAAGGAATTTTATTTCCCACTTTTTCTTTCCTTCTCCCTCCCACTTTTCTCCCTCCTGTACTCTATTGATCTATTTACTCCTTTATTTATTTTTGATTGTTATTTTCTACATTATATATAAAGGTGAGATTCCCTTTGATAAAAACACTCTCACACACACACATACGGTACATTTATATATGTATATAACATGCATATAGCATGGGATACACGGTACATATATACCTAACATGATCTTGTTAAATTCATTTCACGTTTCCCTTTCCTTTACCTCTCACTCTTTTACTTCTACTCCACTGATCTTCCGTATGTCTTTATTATATCTAATCCCTCATACCTTCTTTCCCTTATTTTTTTCTAGCTTCCACATATGAGAGAAAACATTCAACCCTTAATTTTCTGAGTCTGACTTATTTC
This sequence comes from Marmota marmota marmota, assembly GCF_001458135.2. Classification (NCBI taxonomy): domain Eukaryota; kingdom Metazoa; phylum Chordata; class Mammalia; order Rodentia; family Sciuridae; genus Marmota; species Marmota marmota. The sequence continues at coordinate 953,527 of NW_025999905.1, read as the reverse complement.
ATTTACCATGATTTTCTTCGTTTACTGACAAAAACTCCATTATTTCATTGTTTATGGCTGAGTAAAACTCCTTTGTGTATACATGACACATTTTCTTCATCCATTCATCTATTGATGGGAATTTAGGTTGATTCCATAATTTGCTATTAAGAATTGTGCAGCTATAAGCATTGAGCTGGCTGTATTTCTATAGTATGTAGAGTTTGGTTCTTTTGAATAAATGCTGAGGAATGGGACAGCTGGGCCATATGGTGGTTTCATTCCTAATTTTTTTTTTTTTGAAGAATCTCTATACAACTTTCCAAAGTGGTTGTACTAATTTGCAGTTTCACCAACAATGTACGAGTGTACTTTTTACTGCACATTTTTGCCAGCATTTATTAGTATTGATATTCTTGATCATTGCCATTCTGACTAGAGTGAGGTGAAATATCAGTGCAGTTTTCATTTGCATTTCCCTGATTGCTAGTAATGTTGAACATTGTTTTTTTCTTATATTTCTTGGCCATTTTTGTTTCTTCTTTTGAAAAGTTTCTGTTTAATTCTTTTGCCCATTGATTGGGCTGTATATATATTTTTGGCACTGAGGGTTTTTTTTTTCAGTTCTTTATTTATTTTGGGTATTAATTCTCTGTCAGAGGAGTAGCTGGCAAAGTGCTTTTTTTTAACCATTCTGTAGGCTCTTTCTTCATGCTCTTATTTCCTTCACTGTGCAGAAGTTTTTAAAATTTGATAATATCCTACTTATTAGTAGTTTTATTTCTTGAGTTTTAAGGGTCTTGTTGAGGAAGTCAGTGCCTGCATCTATATGATGGACCCATGTTTTCTTCGAGCAGTTGCAAAGTTTCTGATCTAATTTCTTTATAGGGTGAAAGATAGGGATCTAATTTAATTTTTCTACATATAGATATCCAGTTTTCCCAGGATCATTTGTTAAAAAGGCTATCTTTTCTCCAACATATATCTTTGATAACTTTGTCAAGTATCAGATGGCCTTAAGTATGTGAGCTTCTTTCTGAGTCATCTGTTTTATTCCATTGTTTTTCATGTCTAGTTTGATGCCAATACCATGCTGTTTTTGCTACTGTAGCTCTGTAGTATACTTTGAGATTGGATATTGTGATGCCTCTTGCATCACTTTTCTTATTCAGAATTTCTCCAGCTATTCTGGGTCACTTATTCTTCCAAATGAATTTAAGGACTATTATGATTTAGATATTAGGGGTTCCCCCAAATTTTATGTATGAGATAATGCAAGAAAGTTTAGAGATGAATTGATTGGGTTATGAGAGCCTTAACCTAATCAACGAATTAATCCCTTGACAGGTGGTATCTTTAAGGCAAGAAGGGTGTGACTGGAGGGTGTCATTGGAGGCATGCCTTTGGGATTTATACTTTGTTTCTGGTGAGTGGAGTCTCTCTCTCTCTCTCTCTCTCTCTCTGCTTCCTAATGCTTTCCTCTCTCACACTCTCCCACCATGATGTTCTGCCTCATCTAGAGCTCAGAGCAATGGAGCTGACTGACTGTGTATATGGACCACTGAAACTGTAAGCACCAAATTAACTTCTACTTCTCTAATATTGCTATTATCAGGCCTTTTGTTCTCAGCATTGAAAAAAGCCAACTAAAACAAGGATTGTTTTTTCTAGTCCTATGAAGAATGTCATTGGCATTTTAATGGGAATTGCATTGAATCTGTATATTGCTTTTGGTAGTATGATTATTTTTACAGTATTAATTCCACCTAGCCAATAACAAATCCCCAGCCCTTTTTAATTTTTATTTTGAGGCAGGATCTTGCTAAGTTTTTGAGGCTGGCTTTGAACCTGCAATCCAACTGCCTCAGGTTTTGAAGTTGCTGAGATTGCAGATGTATCCCACTGCACCTTGTTTAGATGCTTGTCTATTTTATGTTGTATTCCAGAGACCTGGAAGAACCTGAATATTAAGAGATAGAAGGCCAGTTCTGCTAGTGGTGACCATAGGCTTTTGTTAATACTCTATTTGGGGAAATTGCTATAATCTCATGAAGATTTTACTATATTTTAAAAAATGGTGCTTATTCAGTAAATGATATGGTAGCACTTTCCCTTGAACATAGGAAAAAAAACTTTATAATATACAATTTTGCCCTCAACCTAAGAACATATTATTAATGTTAATGATTTCCAAGTCACTATTATTTTGCCTGATGCTGGTAGGGAAGGGTCCCTCTGGAGGTGCCAAAACCTTACTTCCATCATTATAGATAATACTTCTAATAATCATTGAAAATTATTTTGTAAATGTAATTTTGTAAATTGAGTAATAATTAAAACTCTGGTGAATTATTTTATTTCATGTAGATTTCCATTTTATGGTATTGAGCATCTTTTTTTAAAGCCAGGTATACTTATTGAGTAGTTTCCACTTAGGAAATGAATAATACTAATCCTTTCATCCTTAAAGGAGGGGAATAAAGAGGCAGCCATCACAGGAAACAGGAAAAGATTGAGTTATTCACCCTTCCTGTGGGTAACAAAGAGAGCTTAGAGACTACAGTCCAAGGTGAATTCATTTTTCCAAAAAAGAGACTATTTCTTGTGTCTGATTGTAGACATCCCTTCAGAAATAATATGATGAGTAGAAATGAGTACAGTAGAGAGTACACAGTTACCTCCCCCCAAAGAAGTAAAATTTACATCAAACACATATTTATGCTTAATTTTTGGTTCTACGTTCTATTTTAAAAACTCCAGAATGACTCTAAAATTTTGTTGGATTAATTTTTAAAAAAATTTTAGTTGTAGATAAACATAATACCTTTTATTTATTTTTTATGTGGTACTGGGGATTGAACCCAGTGCCTTGCACATGCTAGTCAAGTGCTCTATCACTGAGCTACAACTCCAGCCCTGGATTAAAAAATTTAAAAGGCATATTGTGCATTTTTGGAAAGTTAGGATCAAAAGTTGAATAGGTCCTGGAAAATCATTACAGATGTAGTAAGATTATTCAAATCTATGACACAGCATTCTTGAGCTTTGACCAAAACTAGATTGACAGATGGTAGCATAATAGAAGCAGGGAAGCAGGTACTGTGAGGCTGTAAGGAAGGGTCAGTAATGGGAAAGAAGAATATTTTAAGTGGAACATTTCATTCTCTTACCCTGAAACTGCCAGAAAAATATTTTCTAGAGCATCAGGAAACAATATGAAGGAAGACAACAAGGCCTTAGCAATGACCCAACCTAACACAACTCAGAGTGGTACAAGTGAGTAAGCATGGGATATCCCAGAATATGTAGGCCAAGTTCCTCTGAGGGCTACCATGTCTAATTTTATGTTGTCATGAAAAGATGGCAACAAACAAGGAGATGGGTCCATTTATTATTTCTTGTTAATTCCGTTGCTGTTTCTTCCTGTAAGAGCCTTAATAAAATAAACAGTACCACAGCGTAGTTTGAGTTTTCTCAAGTTTTACATGTTTTTCTCTCATTCCTCTCCTACCCTTTTGCTCAGTCATAAGAGATAATTATTAAAGGCTCCAGTTGTTTACCCCTTGAATTAATTATCATAAGATATAGAGACACAAGTTCTGCTACCTGTTACACATCATTAAGTGAGTTCATTAAAGCACTAAATTATATTAGGGTGGAAAATATTTATGAGTTTTGCTCATTTATATATACTGTGCTGCACACTTTGTTTTTGAACAACTATCTGTACAAAGGTCTTGAAGAGAGAAGTAAAACATACATATTATATACCCTCTTAAAAAACACAATTGAGCAACTTATCTTTGTCTGTTTTGTGTTGCTATAACAAAATACCAGAGTTTTAGTAACTTATAAAAAATAGAAGTTTATTTGTTCCATAGTTCTAGAGGTTCAGAAGTTAAAGATTAAGGGGTGTATCTGATAAGGGCCTTCCTGATGTATCATATCATGGCAGAAAGCATCACATGGGGAGACAGTGAGCCAGAGAAGGTCAAACTTGCTTTTCTAATAAACCTGTTTTGTGATAATGAGCCCATCCCATGATAAAGACATTAATTCATTCATGAGGGCAGAGTTCTCTTACCTAATTGCTTCTTAAAAGGTCCCATCTCTCAACACTCTTGCACTGGGAATTAAGAACTTTGAGGGATATCTTCAAACCACTGCAGAACTCCACAGTCATTATTGATCCACAATAAGTCCCCATAGTGCTCAAGTTTAGTTTGGGTGAGATTACAGAGCTCCACTGCTTGGACCTTTAAGAAAACCATGTTTGCACATATGCCAATTTCTATTAACAGCAACTGTGCTATAGTTTCTCTGTTAGAAAGTTACTAACCCTAGCAAAAGTGCTACTCCAAAGAGCTCCAAATTCATTCTCTAGGTAATTGGTAGGAGCATGGGTGGTCAGCATGTTGGCAATCTCTGAGGGAGACAGAACGGATCAACCTGAGGCTTGTTTGAGGGTCCTTGTGTATGTAGAGATCATCCGACCCTGACAGAGTTTGACAACTGGCTCCAAGATATATATCTTTGATGCTGACTAGAGCTTTAGGTCTCAAGGCTCTGATGTCAGATTTATCTGGAAGTAAGTCTTGGGTTTGTCACTCACTAGCATGTGAAGGCTGAGTCTCAATTTTCATATCTATATTGCTTTCTAGAGTTGTTTGAAGGTTAAATTAATCATGTCTATAAAGGCTCCATTAAGGATAGTTATTGTTACTTTAGTGATGTAACCATGGATGTTTCCATTCTCTCCTAAAGATTGGGTATGAGGGTTAGGGGGTAGAAGAAGACAATTGTGTGCCTAGGAGACAATATGGCTATACTGCCTAGAATTTTACACAACCTTTGAGTTCCTGTGGCCCCTGACTTCTTAATGTTCTTTGTTTCCTTCCTTCCCAGAGCCTAAGTTTAAGAGTTAGAAATAATGGACTGATGAGTAGACAACACTGAGATGAGTATATATCCGCTCTACAGGATATTTGTTTAAGATAGTTATAGAATTAAATATACTTAAAAAAAGGCCAGAGTCTGTAGACCAGCACTGAGTCCAGAGTAGAGATTCTGGGATTTTACTGTGTTCAAATTTCTCTAGGATAAAAGACTGAATCAAATAGGAAATTTAGCAAACGTGGTACTATGGGTTGATTTGTGTCTTTCCTCCCAGTCTTTTCATATGTTCATTTCAACCTCCAGCAACTCAGAATATGACTTTATTTGGAAATGGAGTGATTACAGATATAATTATAGTCATGCACATTAGGTGATTTTATTGTTATATGAACATCATAGAGGGTATGTGCACAAACCTAAATGGTATATCCTACTATACACCTAAGCTATATGGTATAACCTATTGCTCCTCAGCTACAAACACGTATAGTATGTCACAATACGGTATACTGTGGGAACTGTAACACTATGGTAAGTATTTTGTATCTAAACATGGAAAAGGTACAATAAAAATACTAGGTGATGGGAATTTTTTAGCTTCATTATAATTTGGGACCACTGTTGTATATGTTGTCCATAGTTAACCAAAACATTATTATATGGCATATGATTGTTAAGATGATGCCATACTCCTGTATGATCATCTAATGATCATTTTAATCCTCTAGTTCAACACAGGGACCCTAATTCAATATGGGTGGTGTCCTTTATAAAAAAGAAAAATTTAGAGGCAGACACATACACACACAGGGACAGCATCATGTGAATGCAAAAACAGATATTGGGTAATTAATCTATAAGCCAAGGAATGACAAAATATCCAGCAAACCATCTGATCCATAAGAGAGGCATGGAATACATTTTCAGCATAGCTCTCGAAGGAACCAACTCTGGTGACACTTTAATCTTGGACTTCTAACCTCCAGCCTGCGAGATATTTCTGCTTTTTGGGACATCCAGTTTATGGTACTTACTTATGGCAGTGCTGAAAAACTAAAGTGCGCGCACACACACACACACACACACTGTTATCTACATTTCTCTTAAACATGGTTTGCACTAGGGTGAAGCAAGTGAGGCATTTGCCTCAGGCATAAAATTTAAGAAGCACCAAAATGCCTCTCAGTAATAATAACATTCTAATACAATAGTTAGGACATTAACATTCAATTTACAATAACTAAACTATGGAATCAACCTAGATGTCCTTCAACAGATGGATGGATAAAGAAAATGTGTATATAAACACAATGGAATATTACTCAGCTTTAAAGAAGAATGAAATTATGGCATTTACAGGTAAATGGGTGGAACTAGAGAATATCATGCTATGTGAAATAAGCCAGTCCCAAAAAACCAAAGGCCGGATGTTTTCTCTGATAAGCAGAAGCTGATGCATAGTGGGGTGGGATGGGGGTGGATGGGTAGGGAAGAATGAAGGAACTTTGGATTGTGCAGAGGGGAGTGAGGGGAAGGGAGGGGCTGTGAGATGGGAAGGACAGTAGAATGAGACAGACATTATTACGCTATATACATGTATGATTATACTACTAGTGTGACTCTGCACCATGTACAGCCAGAGGAATGAGAAGTTGTGCACCATTTGTGTAAAGTGTGTCAAAAGGCATTCTACTGTCATGTATAATTAGAAAAAAATTTTAAAATTTTTAAAAAATTAATTAAAAAATATATACCAAATCAAATCTCACTTTTCAAATAAGGACAGGATATTTTTGCTGAATATTTTAAAACATGGTGCAAAAGTAACAAAAAGTTAATAATACTGATCCTTCCTTTATTTAAACTTTTGATATTTTATTGTGGATTTTTGCATTATTTTTATTCCTTAAAATGTTGTATAAAATATGATTCATCTTGATTACTGAGATTATTGGCATGCCTTACATTTTACACCTGATTTGCCTCACCTTAGCCCTTGCCCTGCCTCAAAACCAGGCTAGGACGCTAATTTCAGCACACTTAGCTGAAATCTGTGTGACTCCTACATTCATCATTTTGTTGTGGGCCCAATGAATGATGAAGTGCTTGCTGGATATTTCCATTTGGTTTTCATGTCACCTCAGATATAAGGATTAACATGATACTCAACATCTCAATTCAAAAGTGATTCCTTGCTGTCACCATCTTTAGTTATAACATTACTCTTCCATCAATTCAAAACTTTATTACCATTATTAACACTGCTGTCTCCTGTGTCATCCATATCCAGTTCTTAAGTCAGGCTAATTCTTTCCCTTGCTCCTGAGTAAAAACTATTTCATTGGGTTTTTTGTATTTAAAACATTGAGAAATAAAATTGTATATATTTTAGCACCTATTAAAAAGAGAGTGAAAATTTATCATTAATCTCACCATTCAGATAACCTCCCTCTCTTAATATTGCAGCATATATTCTTCCAGATACTTTATATTTGCTCTTCCAAACATATTTTTAAAAATGGACTTAGCCTACAAAAATCAACACAAAATGGATCAAAGATCTGGTAATTAAACCAGAAATTATGCAAGTCCTAGGAGAAAACATAGGGCCAACACTCCAGCATTTAGGCACAGGCAATGGCTTTCTGTATAGGACCCCTAAAGTTCAGGAAATAATGCCAAGAGTTAATACATGGTATGGCATCAAATCAAAAAGCTTATGCACAGCAAAGGAAACAATTAGGAATGTGAAGAGAGAACCTATAGAATGGGAGGAAATCTTTGCTAGTTAGTCTTCTGACATATCCAGAATATAAAAACTCAAAGGACTTGACATTGCCACCACCACTACCACCAACAACAGCAACAAATAATCTTATTAATAAATGGGTAAATGAAGTAAACATACACTTTCAAAAAGAAGAAAAACAATGTCAACAAATATTGAAACATGTTCAACATTATTAGCAATTAGGGAAATGTAAATCAAAACTATGCTGAGATTTCATTTCACTCCAGTCAGAACAGTAGCCATCAAGAATATAAATAATAATAAATGCTGGAGAGGATGTGGAGATAAAGGGAAATTTTACACTGTTGTTGGGATTTTAAATTAGTACAACCATTATGGAAATCAGTATGGAGTTTTCTAAAGACTAGGCATGGAACCACCATATGACCCAGCCTTACCACTCCTCAGTATTTATCCTAAAGAATTAAAGTCAGCATACTATAGTGATACATGTATACCCATGTTTATAGCAACACAATTCATAATAGCCAAACTATAGAACCAGCCTAAGTGTCCATCAATAGATGATAAAGAAAGTGTGTGTATGAATGTGTGTGTATGTGTGTGTGTGTTTATAATTTTTTCAACTATAAAAAAGTTAAATTATGTCTCTAGCAGGAAATTAAATGGAAACTGAAACCATTAGATTAAGTGAAATAAACCAAACTCAGAAGGTCAAAGATTACACATTTTCTCTTATATGTGAAAATTAGAGAGGAAAAAGGAAAAGAAAGGTTGGTGGTGGGGGCAGTTTTACGAAAATTGAAGGGAAATCAGTGGAGTAGAGGAGGGGAACTAAAGGGAGGGAGAATGGGAGAGAAAGAGAAAATATTGGAGAATTATATTGATCACATTATATTGTATGCATGTATGAATATGTGACAATAAACCCCATCATTATGTAGAACTATAATGCACCAATAAAAATATGGAAAAAATGGTCTTAGGCTATATATGCTATTTGGTAATTTTCTCTTGTTAACACGTTAATTGTTAGTTGTGGATAGTTTTCATGTTAGCTCCATAACATTCAAATAAATGGATTTACCTTATTATAATTAACCAATGTCCTCTTTTAGAATATTAAGCTTATATCTGTGGTTTACTGCTATACACAACACCACAATATACTTGATGGTTTCCTTGAGCTAAATTGTTAAAGTGAAATTATTGGGCCAAAAATTGTACACATTACTTTTTTGTACTTATTGCTAAATTAAAAATTATCTCCTTCACCATTGGTTTATGGAAGTGCCTCCTTTCTCCTGGATATCATTTAATCTTTTTAATATTTCACTTGTTTTGTGAATTGTCTATTCATGTCCTTTATATTTTTCTCTTTTGAATTATTCATCTCTTTAAAAATTAAAGAGCTTTTATTTTAAGGATTTATCTGTGTATTGACTCCTAGTTAGTATTATATATATTGCTAATCTTTTCTCCAATATGCTATTGATCTTTGAACTTCATGTTGTATTTTATCCAACTGGAAGTTTTATGTAGTAATATCTGTCAATATTTTTCTTCATTTCTTACTTGAGAAATCATGCTTAGAAAATCCTTCTCCACAAAGGGATTTAACTAAAATTTCTTCTAGAATAGTCATAGTTTAATTTTTGAAAGTACATTATTAATCCATTTAAAATTCATGTGGTGTAAAGGTTCTGAGGGTTCTTTCTTTCTAATCCTCTTTCTTGTTTCTAATCTTTTTTGGGGCCAGGTATAATTGTAGTTATTTTCTAATTTGTCTTTCTGTCCTTCCTTATTTTTTGATTAAAAATATTATTCATGTTACCCCTTTAAAGACTCTAAAGATTTTCCATTGTTAAAAAAATATAAAAGCTAAAACCTCAGAGGACCCTAGCCATTCCTGTTTCTCTAGACGTATTCCTCAATCTCCAGAGAAGCTTCCTACTCATGATGGACTGATACAATCCCTGTCTCCCCACCAGGCTTCTGTCCTTTGTGCATCAGAGATGCTGTTTTCTTCTGAAATACCCTGCCCAAATCCAAACCATTTTTTGAGGTATCTCTAAGAAGTCCTTTCTGGTGCACAGTGTTCACAAAGTCCCCCTGTCCCTCCGTCTTAAACTCCTATATCTCTTGAATATTTCATTTTTTAGTTGTATACTAACTTGTTACTTAACTTTCCATTCATATATTTAAAGTCATAAAGTTAAGGGTTACAGAGTTGGAAGAGACTCAAGATCTGTGCCATTCAATGTGATATCTGACATGGAAATGCTTCCACAATATTCTTGCAGAGTAGTCACTTTAATTTTGCTGGACCTCCATAATGGAGAACTCACTATATCCGATTAATGCCCATGTCATTCCCAGCCATAATACCCTAAAATCTGCCTTCTTTTGTCTTTTACTCTTGTGGGGAGTTATAGAAAGGACAATAAATATGTTTGGAAAATTCACCTTTAATCTTGACTCTATAACCAAATCATTTTGTGATCTTAGGCAAAAAGATATTTGTTCTACTTCTGTTGGGCTTCTGTTTCCTCATTTACAAAATAGAAATAATAATACCTAACTCATAATATTACAGTATGAATAACATTGAGACTTAAATAAATTGGGACATACATGAAATTCTCTGGCATAGATCATAGTATTAAGAGACTGTTAATAAATATTGGTTGAATTAGAATTTGCTATACCTTTGTGTTAACAGACAAAAGCAATTCCTACAGGTTAGAATTATAAGCAATTTGCTGAAGTCTTCTCCATCACATATTTCTAGTTACTTGAGTTATTTTCTGATATCATAACTTCTTAAGTCATGATTTCCTGCTTCCCTGGTTACTCTCTTCTTAACATAATCTACTTTTTTTTTACAGATTCCATTTAAAGAAAGGGATTCTTACCTCCAGTAGGCACCCCCAAAGTCACCTCACCAGTATCCTGTCATTCCATACTTAATTTTGCAATTATAGCAGTTCTCAAGCTTGGAAAGCTTTTTAAGAGTATTAACGCTACATCCATCAATTCTGTTCTAAAAGATGTCTACAGGGCCAGGGAATGTGATTCGGCAGTAGAACACTTGCCTTGCTACATGCTCTGCAAAAAGGGAAAAGATCCCGAGTGAGGACTGAGCACTTAAAATTTTTAACATCTGATCAGGTGATTCTGATATGCATGGGTCTTTTCTTTTTTATTGATTTTTTTAAATACATGGCAGTGGAATGTATTACAATTCATATTACAAATATAGAGCACATTTTTCATATCTCTGGTTGTATATAAAGTATATTCACACCAATTTGTGTCTTCATACATGTACTTTGGATAAGGATGTTCATCACTTTCCACCAACATTTCTACCTCCTGCCTCTTCCTTTCCTCTCCCACCCCTCTGCCCTATCTAGAGTTCTTCTATTCCTTCCTGCGTGGGTCTTTTCTTTAGGAACATTTTCACAATCTCCACTTGAAATGCTTAAAGCCAGAAGTGTTTCATACCATGATTCTTCTTCGCCTACCTCTTGGAAAATTTACATACACTATTATGAAACATCTTCAGTGGGTATGGATCTGCACCTTGCAGTTAAATACATAAATATTTTGGCAGTGAGATACATAAGTATTCAAATTAAGAGGAAACAGTAAAGTCTATAAATAGCCTCATTACTAGCTGAGACCAAGTTTGGCAGGCAAAAGAATTGGTCATGAAATTGAAGAAGAAAATCACAGTTTTTAGAACTTCTAACTAGTCGATAAGGGTGAGCTAGATCTAAGTGGCATCTTTTCAGTTTTCAGCCTGGTGTGCTCTCCAAACCTACCAGCTTACAAAATATATGCACCAAATAAGTGAATGATACAAACTTTCAATGTGGTATCTCCAGTGGAATTGGTTATTTCCTAAAGTTGGTTCTATTCCAACAAAGAGTGCCTCTGGATCTTAAAACTGGAAAAAAATTAATTTAAAAAACACTGAAGGATGATAATAAAAAAATCAGTTTGTTTTGTTATTATTTTCTTAAGATTTCTATCCCAGAAATAAATACATATCAACTCACTGGAAAAAAAAAAAAAGGAGATTTTTCTTTTATGAGAGTTAAGAGGAACAATAAAATGTTGACTTCCCTATAGTATTTTGTGCAAGGCATCATATCAATATCAGTAAAAATTGAGAAAAAGATACATGCACAGCTGGAAAAATGTAAAATTCACTAAAATCCACAATGAAGCATTCTTAGTAAGAATATACTTTCTCTAACTGTTGGATTTCTCTAATTGTTAAATCCAAGTTTAATTGATATTAAATAAGATTTACCAGGGTCTGCAGCATACATAGCATTAGGCAATAAATAAATAATTAAATAAACAACTCAATCTCTAGTTTTGTTTAATTTCAAATATAAAGACTCAGAAATCAGAGTTGTGTATACACATTTAGTTGGTACAGAATAGTACACTTCCCGCAGTTTGTAAAAAGGAAGCACTTAAGAGACATTAAGGTAGTGAGGTTTACTGAGTGGTACTCTGAATCCTATTTACAAGGATTTGTGTGTGTGTGTGTGTGTGTGTGTGAGTGTGTGTGTATGTGTACATATTCATATGTATAAAAAAGATTAATTATAAAGAGCTGGCCCATGTGATCATGGAGACTGGCAACACTAAAATCTGCAGTATGTGGCAGTAGGCTTGAGACCCAGGAGAACTGGCAGTGCAGAAAATGTCCAAAGTCGTCTGCTGGAGAATTTCCTATTGCTCAGGGAGATAGGTCTTTTTGTTTTGTTCAGTCCATCAGCTGATTGAACGAGGCTCTCCACTGTTTTAAAGGATAATTTGCTTCACTCAAAGTTTACTGATTTAGATGTTAATACTCATCCAAAAATATCTTTCAAGTAGATATGTAAAATTAACTAACACAGACATTAATTCAAAACAACTTTCCCCCATCCTCAAAATTTAGGTTTAATTGTTTATATTTAGATTTTTTAAAAGTTTCAAATGTGTATTGCTCCTTTTCATATACACATTATACACATACCCATATAACATATTAACATATATAATATATATTATACAATATGTAATGTATATATTTAATATATATTATAATATCATAATACATATATATATTTAATATGATAAATTTAATATATTATAATACATAATATATTATACATACATATATATTATATATGTGTATATAATGTATATGCATATATAATGATACATAAACATGAATGCATCTTAAAAATATACATATAAAATTTATAGATATATCTTATATATATGTGTGTGTGTGTGTGTATACCTTAAAAAAGATATATATCTTTCTAAAGGAACACACATTTTTAAAAATTTTTAAAATTTGTTCTAATTAGTTACACATGACCGTCAAATGCATTTTGACATATTATACATAAACGAAGTTTAACTTTTCATTATTCTGGTTGTCCATGATGTAGGGTTACACAGGTCATGTAATCATATATGTACACAGGGTGATAATGTTCAATTCATTCTACTATCTTTTCTACCCTTGTGCCTCCTCTACTTCCTTCACTCCCCTCTGTCTAATTCAAAGTATCTCTGTTCTCCCCCCTCATTGTGAATTAGCATCCACAATATCAGAGAAAACATTCAGCCTTTGGTTCTTTGGAGTGGCTTATTTTGCTTAGCATAATTATCTCCAGTTCCATCCATTTACTGGCAAATGCCATGATTACATTCTTCTTTAAGGATGATTAATATTCCATGTGTATATATACCATATTTTCTTTATGCATTCATCAGTTGAAGGGTACCTAGATTGGTTCCATAGTTTAGCTATTGTGAACTGAGCTGCTATAAGCATTGATGTGGGTACATACATTTAAAAAGTTCCTAAGTGGGGCTGGGGTTGTGGCTCAGTGGTAGAGCACTTGCCTAGCACATGCAAGGCTCTGGGTTCCATCCTCAGCACCACGTAAAAATAAAATAAATGTATTGTGTCCAACTACAATGAAAAAAAAAGTTCCCAAGTAAGCACCACACTTGGAGTACCAAGTGGTCATTATTTTATATTCCTAGTTCAGATGGTGTTATGGTTGTATGTAAGGTGTCCCCCAAAAGCTCACGTGTGAGACAATGCAAGAAGGTTCAGAAGAGAAATGATTGTTAAGAGTCTTTACCAATTGGTGACTTAGTCCTTTGATAAGGAGTAATTGAGTGGTCATTGAAGTGGTAGGGTGTGGCTGGAGGAAGTGGTTCATTGCAGGTGTGGCTATGGGGTGTATATTTTGTATCTGGAGCATGAAGTCCCTCTCTCTGCTCTCTGATCATGATGTGAGCTGCTTCCCTATGCCACTCTTTTCCACCATGATGTTCAGCCGCACCTTGAACCCCAAGAATTGGAGCTGGCCTTCTATGGACTAAGACCTCTGAAACCATGAGCCCTTAAACTTTTCCTCCTCTACACTTGTTCTGGTCAGGTCTTTGAATCACAGCTATAAAAAAATCTGACTAAAACAGAGGTAAAGAATACAGAGAAGAAATGGGGAAGAGGAATCTTTCCTGTCTAAAAAGCCTTTGGGGAAACAGGAAAGAACTTAGTTAACTAAGACTTTGAAAGACTAGAGGGAGACCCTGAGGTAAGGAAAACATCCTTTGGACTGGACAGCAAAGAAAGTGGAAAGGAAGATCAAGGAGAGCTTCCAAGCTGTGTCCCCGAGGAGATCCCCACTCCCCACCCCTTGTCCATTCACCCTGTGGGGAGAAAGACTCCAAAAGAAATGTGGGGAAACTGTGGAGTTACACAAATCATTCCTGTGGAAGATGTGGAGATTTAGCAAGGAAATTAATCTGGCTAGTGTAAGATGTGCCTGATAATTCTCTTTTTTAACAGTATTGATTTGTTTTGTGCTTACTCTGTGCCAAATGCTTTACATATTTTCTTATTTCATCCTCACATGAACCCTATGAGCCATGGGGTTGATATCTTCACTATGTTTATTTTACAGCTGATGCTCACTGGCATGAGAGGATTTGCTCCCATTCCAGTTAGTAGGGGACCAGAACTAAAATTTTTGTGGATGGAGTAAATTGACATCTGTAACAGTTGGAGCAGTGCCTAAAATTTAGCAAATATTCTATAAATATTAGCAATTATTTTTATGATTCCTTGATGTGAGATTTTAGAAGATCCCCTCCCAATTCTTTCTCTTCTATCCATAGACCTAGAATTTTCTTTCTGCCCCTATCCCCAAAGGAGCCAACAGACACTGTGACTGTGGTCACTCCTCCAGCCAAGTCAAAGGAATTCAGGTGGGAAAAAACCACATTCACCAAAATTTGTAAGAAACAAGAAGAGAGGAAAAGCACCTTTTCAAAATTATGGAAACAGGAAGTGGTGACTCCAATAGAGTGAAGGGATAAATGAGGGTGTTTTCCTAGGAATTTCTGGAGAGAAGGAAGAAAGCACAGAAAGGCAGAGGCCCCAGGCTGGTGGGGAAGCTTCTCCTCAAACTAGTGCAACAGAAGGAAAGAAGGAGTGCATTGGAGACCCAGGAAGCACTCCAAACTCCCTGTGATGGGTGATTTTCACCTGAACCATTGAATAAAAAACTATTCAATCCATCCTTGGGGTCTAGTGTATAGATATTCATTTGAGCACCTTATTTGATGATATGAAGTCACTGCAGCAGAGGAGATGATCATGGGCAAACTACTGAGCATCCAGGGCAGACACCTGAAATTGACAGTAGGCGAGAACAGTAGGAATTTTCACTATGCTTCTCTCTTACCCCTCAACAGCAGAGTGTGTTTGTATGAATTAGTGAATTCTACTTTTTAGCTTAAGCCAGTTTTACTTGAGTTTCTGACACTTGTAACTAGGAAGATTCCTGACCCATCAGTCCAAATAATTGGGAGGAAACAAAATCTTTTTTTTTTCTATTAAATAAAAGAAGAAATTTGAGAAGAAACCAAAGAACTGGAGAAGTAGAATTCATTATCCTGATTTTAGAGGGCAAAAGCCCAGGTGATATGTACTAGGTTATGTAATTAAAATAAGAAGATAAATCTTGATTTTGAGTTATGAAAGTTAGTTAGTATTTACACAACTCTTGAATTCAAACTGAGGGTGAAAATTTCTTTTGTTTTTCCTCAAGGACAACTGCCTCTAGCTAGAGAACATGCAAATTATATTGACTTTAGGCATCCTGGGATCAGGGCAATTATTTTTTATTGTATCATATGAACTTGGCATTTGGATTTTAATGCTTCAGTCTCCTTAGTTGGTTCATGGGCATATTTGCTGGCCAGATGGCTGTGCCCTCAGCATGCTAGGCAACAGGACCTGACAAATCCTTCAGGTGGTATAGTTAATCTGCTGGCTTTTCCACTCTGTGCGAACACAGATCACTATGTGCCTGAGAAAGTTCATTTTAAAGAATATGCCTATGAGGCTGTATTTTTTCCCTTGGATCTTGTACAGATGGCTTAAAAGTAAAAAAAAAAATGTTGTAATTAAGATATTACTGCAGAGAAAAAAATTATAAATTGTCTTTTGAGATTTTTTCTATAGAGAGATTTATTATGAATTTTAATATAAAAGTAGAATACATTTAATATGTAAAATAGTATCCAAAAATAGTGTGGCAAAAAAGTGAGTCATATATTAAACTTCCAAAGATGGTTGTCAATTTTCTCATGTCTAAGATGTCATTGATTTTTTTACATTGTAGTAGAATTTAGATTTATATTCAGGGAAAAAATACCAGTTTTAGGTATACAACTTAATAAGTCTGATAAAGGTCTGATAAATCCCAAAGCAATTATAGGTTTTTATCATTACCTCTTTTTTCTTGAGTGGAATCATATAGTATGCACTCTTCTGTGTGTGTGTGTGTGTGTGTGTGTGTGTTCTGCTATGTTTAACATAAAGTTGAACAAATAATGTGGTGGGCATCAGGAGTTCATACTTGCTTATTGCTGAGTAGTATTCCATTGTATTAATATAACAATATGTTTATTCATCTCCTGATGAACATTTGGCTTGTTTTATAATTTTGGTTATTATGTGTATTGTTTTGCTATACATTCTTGCAAATGTCTTTTTTTAATAGATATATACTTTCATTTCATTTGGGTAATTACCTAGGGGAGGAATTGCTGTGTCATAGCATAAGTATTTAACTTTATGTGAAACTTTCTGTTTTCTTCAATGATTATGAACTATTCTGTACCTCTAGCAGCAATATCTGAAAGTTTCAGTATATCTTGTCAGTAATTATTTTTAATATTTTTATTTTTTATTTAATTAGCACATAATACTGGTATGCATTAATGAAATACAGTGTGGTAGTTCATTACATGTGTGTAATGTGTAATGATCACTCAGGATAATTACCATTTCTATTGCCTTATCATTTCTTGTTTGGAGCATGTGATGCCTTCAAATCGTCTCTTCTAGCTCTTCATAAAATCTGTAACAAGTTGTTATAAACTGTGTCACCCTATGTGCTATAGAACACTAGATAGTTCTGCCTATCTAACTGTATTCTGGTATCTATTTTATAACCTTCCTCCATCTTCCTTCCTCCTTCATTCCCTAGCCTCTGGTAATCATTTATCTATTCTCTTCTTTGAGATCAACTTGTTTAACTTGCTCATATGAGTGAGAACATGCAGCATTTATCTTTCTGTATCTGGTTTATTTCACTTAACAGTATATCTCCCTCAATTTCCAACAATTTTGCCACAAATGGTAAGGATTTCTTTTTATGGCGAATAATATTCCATTGCACTTATAAGCCACATATTCTTTATTGGTTCATCTGTCAATGGATACCTAGGTTGATTCCATATCTTAGCTGCTGTGAATATTGCTACAATAAGTAAGGGATTGCAGGTTAGCTTGGGTAGCTGATTTCATTTTCATGTATCCAGAAGTGGGATTGCCTGATCATATGATAAATCTATATTTAGTTTTGTGAGAAACTTCCATGCCATTTTTCATAATGGCTATACTAATTGACATTCCCACCAATTGTGTATTAAGAAGTCCCCTTTCTCTACATCCTCACCAGCAGTGACTATTTTTTTTTTCTTTTTGATAATATCCATTCTAACTGACGTGAGATGATAAGTCACTGTGGTTTTTATTTTCATCATGATGATTAGTAATGCAGGATATTTTTTTCATTTGTTAGTTATTTTTATATCTTCTTTTGAGAAAAGTCTATTCAGATCATTTGCCCATATTTATCAGATTGTTTTGTTTTTGAGTTCCTTGTATTCTAAATTCATAAATAGTTTGTGGATATTTTCTCCCTTCCTGTACATTGTCTTTTCCCTTGGTTGTTTTCTTTGCTTGGCAGAAGCTCCTTAGTTTGATATAATTCCAGTTGTCTGTTTTGGCTTTTGGTGTCTGTGCTTTTGGTGACTTATCAAAATAATAATGATAATAATAATAATAATAATAATAATAATAATAATAATTTCCTACATCAAGGTCCTGAGGTGTTTCTCCTATATTTTCTTCTGGTAGTTTCATAATTTCAGGTCTTAAATTTAGGTCTTTAATCCATTTTGAGTTGATTTTTTGTATATGGTGAAAAATAGGAATCTAGTTTCATTCTTATGTTTATTGATTTCCAATTTTTCCTGAGCCATTTATTCAAGAGGCTGTACTTTCTTCAATATATGTTTTTAGTGGCTTTGTTGGAGTTGGTTTGATGTGTGGATTTATTTCTGTATTATATTTATTGATTTGGTATGTTGAATCATCCTTGCACCTCTGGAATAAATTCCACTTGATCATGATATTTCTAAAAAGTCTGTAATTGGAGCCTGAGGTTGTGGTTCAGTGGTAGAGCACTTGCCTCACATGTATGAGGCACTGGGTTTGATCCTCAGAACTACCTAAAAATAAATAAATAAAATAAAGGTATTGTGTCCATCTACAACTAAAAGTATAAAAATCTGTGACTAGATTAAGTTTTCTAATATTTTTGGGAGCATTTTTGCATCTAGGTTCAACTGGGGTATTTGTTTGGAGTCTTTCTTTTTAGTTGTGTCCTGTCTGGTTTGGATATCAGGAGAATGCTGGCCTTATAGAATGAGTTTGTGAGAGTTTCAGCTCTTAATTTTTTGGAATAGTTTGAAAAGAATTAATGTAGCTTTTCTTTAAAAGGTTGGTAGAATTCAGCAGTAAAGACATCTGGACCTAAGCTTGTTTTTCTTTAGAGAATTTTTACTGCTGAATCACTCTTTATTAGTGTGTTCCAGGTTTCCAATGTCCTTGTGTACATACACACCTATTTAGCCAATTCCTTATATTTAATTACCTCTGTTGAAATATTTACTCTGGTGTCTGTTTTCCTGGTTATATCCTAATGTACAATAATAGGAATGATTTCAAGAAACAGACCCTAAAATGTGGGATTTTGGAATTGGTTCAGTTATGCTCTTAGCTTTAAATGTACTGCTAAACTCCTTGTCAGCAAAAATTGAGTTATTAATAATCTATGACATGCATTAATATCATGATCGATTAAATGATTTCTTATGGTTGATTGCGAATAAGTGTTTATTGAAGAAAATGTCTTGAAAATCAGGTAGTATATGCATCTTATAGTAGTCCTCACTTATCATCAGGAGGTATATACCAAGATCCCTTGTGGATGCCTGAAACCAAAGGTACTACTAAACCCTATATATACCACATTTTTTCCTACAAATACATATTTATGATAAAGTTTAATTGATAAATTAGGAACATAAGAGATTAATAATGAATAATGAAATAGTATAATTATAACAACATACTATAAAAAATTTGCCAGCATTATTTGTCGCGACCCCTCGCCGGCAAGGGAAAACACGACACAGGATTCTTCTTTCAGCAGTTTATTCAGGCCTTGATTCATGTATCATCTTCTAGTGACCCGTCGCCGAGCACCCAAGCACAGCCTAATAAAGCCTCCAGCATACCAATCTTAAGCTGCCACGTGGACCTTTCTCATAGGGTGGTAAGGGATTGCGTGCCAATTCTCCATATTAGGAGTTGTTTATCACAGGCCACAGTGGAAGCCGGCGCCATCTTCTAATGGCGGCCACGGTCTAATTAGAACGGCTCACCACAATTATTCCCCATGCTTTAGGGTCATTATTAAGTAAAATAAGAGTTACTTAACAAGGCACTGAGATACTGAGACAGTCAACCTGATGATCAAATTGGCTACTAAATGACTAATAGTTGGTAGGGTATACAGTATGGATATGCGGGGCAAAGGGACAATTCATGTCCCAGGCAGGACAAAGTGCAATGGCTTGGGATTTCATATGCGACTTAGAACAGCACATAATTTGAAACTTAAGAATTGTTTATTTCTGGTATTTTCCAGTTCACAATTTCAACTGCAGTTGACCTTGGGAAAATGTAATCATGGAGAGTGAAACTGCAGATGGGTGAGTGTTGGAGAACTACTGTAATTAAAACCCCAAATCTAGAAGTTAGCATTACTGACTTTAACTGCACTGGAGAGTTTGCAGAGAGAAAATGGTAAGTTCAGCTTCTTAAATTCTCAATAAAGGACACTGCCAGCAAACCAGAGTCTCTGCAGCAGCCACAAAAGAATTTCTTATCTTTTTGTAGCTACTGAGCTGACTTTGCAGGTCAGTCCAGAATTTGATTGTGTAGTTTACAGAATTACAACTCAGATTTAAAGATTTGCCACTCTGTTACTTGAAAGTTAAGATATTTGTTGGGAAGGAATGAGACTTGAAATAGGGTATCTGGGTAGACTCAGACAAAGCTGAAATCATTAACCCTTCAGTTTTTCTGAGCCTCCCTTGAAACAGAATGAGCTTCTCCTAATGTATTTGAGCAGACTGGCCTTCCCTTCCTGGAAGTCTGAGTAATAATCCTGCCTGAGGCAGCAGCCTTACAAGGGAATGCCTGGTCTTGTTAAGATCCACCAGCACCACCTTTCCTGGCCTATAGCTCCATAACTTAAGTCAGATATTGTACAAGATATAATTCAGGGATATAACTTATACCTGAAACAATTGCAAAATTTTGCTAATATATATTGTTATGGTTTGAACATGAGATGTCCCCTGAAAGCTATGAATAGATTATGAAAGCTGTAACCTAATTAATGGATTAATCCACTTGATGGATTAAAATTAGCAAGGACTATTTTAATGGGTGATAAATGTAGGCAGGTAGGGTATGACTGGAGGAAGTGGGTCACTGGGAGCCTGTCTTGGGAATAATATATTTTGCCCCTGGTTCATATCTCTCTCTCTCTCTCTCTCTCTCTCTCTCTCTCTCTCTCTCTCTCCCATCCTTTTGTGATGAGCTGAGCAGCTCTCCTCTGCAATGCCTTCCACTTTGATGTTCTGCCTCACCTTAAGCCCAGAGCAATGGAGCAGGCTGACCATGGATTGAACCTCTGAAATCGTGAACATAAACTTTTCCTGCTTAAAGTTGTTCTTACAAGGTGTTTTGGTCACTGTGACACAGAACTGACTAACATATATATGTTTGCAGAAACCTGGTGAATTTTTGTGGGAATAATTTTTTTTTTTGGTTTTTAGATTAAAGTAGATGAAATATAACATTGAATTAGGTTCAATTTATTGATATTACTTCATTGCTATCTAGAAGTGGCTGTAACTGTTTGCTTGCTTAAAACATGGGCTCTGTGGCAGTCTACATTCAATAAGGTTCGAGGTGTTTGAACTTCTGGACATAATATTGAGGAAGGAATTAAAACGTTTAGGGAGGTAGGAACATTCATATTTCCTCATGCCCTCCACCTTACTAGAGAAGACTCAGAGATAACTTTCTTCATGAAGGCTTGAGAAATATGTTAGTGAGAGGGGTTCCAGCATCTATAAAAGTAACTGTGGTGATCTGGTTTTTGGAGATGAGAGATGCTGGTGGTAGAGTCTTCCACTGAAATAGTGAGGATATTGGCATCCCAGAAAGGCAGAGTACAGGTAGTAGCACTTACCTACCAGAGATAAGGTAGCACAGTTGCTATAAATGGCAGCAGGAATGAAGTAGAATCAGAATGCTTGACTTATTTTACACAGGAAGACACTGAGGCCCTCCAAATTTAAATTGATTGGAAAAGTAGAACTGGAACTCATATCTCTCACCTTCCAGTCTGAAACTTCTCTTCATTTGTCCTTGACCTTATTTAAGCCAAAACACATTTTATTGTTCTGGTCTGTTCTTCAATTCTGAAGTCCACTTTGACTTTATTAATATGTTAATATTGACTTTGTTAATACGAATTGCACTTTGACATGTTAATATTGATGCATAGGGCTTATGGATAGAAAACAATGAGAAAATTCTGTAATGTACAAGAACACAAATTGTGATCAATTACAGTCATAGTACATTTATGCTCTTTTTAAGTTACAAAGGCAAAATCAAGTAATTGCAAAGCCTAAAATGTTTATTATCTGGCCCTGTATAGACTAAGTTTGCCTATCCTTGTTTTAAAAATTAAAAGCATTATAGGTAAAGCTTAAGTTCCTTGTGATCACCCCTCTTTTTGTCAATATAAATTCTGTGAGATTATATTTTAAGGTTTGTAGATTACTTATGGATTTTAATAACCTATCATTTCTCTGGTTGCCATAGAAGATGGGCAGATTTCCTGGAAGACAAGAATGTGGAATACTTGGTCTCCTTTTTCAAAGGTGTACTTTAAAGAATTTAGTTACTATAGAGAACTTTTACAGTTTACTGTAAAGTGACTTCCTAGTATTCATTAAGATGTAACTTTACATTTTCAATTGCTAACATTAACTATATTAAAAACTATTCCCTCATTAATTTTTAAGGCCTATTAATTTGTCAAATTTAAAAGTAACATGCAATTGATGAAAACATACATATGCAATAGGTATTTGAAAAAAATTCTCAATGAGAATAATAACCAGGGATTTGCAAATGAAAACTACAAGGAGATGTTTTCTCACACGTGTTACAATGGCTGTTATCCCTAAACCCCAAAGAGGACAAGTGTTGGGGAGGATGTGGAGAAACTAGAACCTTTGTGTACTGTTCATAGGAATGCAAAATGGTGTAGGGTAGGTGTTATGAAATATAGTATGGCGGTCCTTTTTTTTTTCTTTACTATTGATGTCTTATTCTTTTTTACAAATTTTCTTATTTATAATTATACATGATAGTAGAATGTATTTTGACATATTATACATACATAGAGTATAACTTTCTATTTTTGTGTTGTACATGTTGTGGAGTTACACTGGTTGTGTATTCATACAGGAACATAGGAAAGTTATGTCTGATTCATTCTACTGTCTTTGGAGGTTTCTTCTGTTAGTCAACTTTTGCATCACTATGACCAAAATACCTGACAAGAACAACGTAAAGGAGGAAAAGTTTATGGTTAGCTGACTTCATTGCTCTGGGCTCAAGGTGAGGCAAAATATCTTGGCCGAAGGCATGGGAGAGGAAAGCAGTTCAGGATATGATGACCAGGAAGGAGAGAGAGAGAGAGAGAGAGAGAGAGAGAGAGAGAGAGAGAGAGAGCGCACTTGAGCAAGGCACCATGACAGAATATAAACCCCAAAGACACACCCCCTGTGACCTTCTTCTTTCAACCACACCTTGCCTGCCTACAGTTACCACTCAGTTAATTCATTCAAGTGGATTAATTCAGTGATTAGGTTACAGCTATCATAACATAATTATTTCACATCTGAATATTCTTGCATGGTCTCACATATGAGCTTTTGGGGATATCTCATATCCAAATCATAACATTCCTCAGAAAATTAAAATAGAATGGCTATCTATATGCTCCAGCAATCAAATGTCTGGGTATTTACCCCAAATTGAAATCAGGACTTCAAAGAGATATTAGCACTTCTATGTTTATTACATCATTATTCATAATAGCTGAGATTTTAGAAACAAATGCCTATTGAAGGATAATGGATAAATAAAATGTGGTATATGCATACAATGGAATATTATTCAGCCTTAAAAAGGAAATTCTGTAATATGTGAAGATGTGGGTGAACATAGAGGACATCATGATAAGTAAAATAAGCCAGACACAGGAAGACAAATGCTGCATGATTGCACTTAGATGAGGCAACTAAAATAATCAAATTTGTAGAATCGAAGAATAGAATAGTGATTACCTAGGGCCGGGGAGAGAGAAAATGGGGAATTACTAAACAACAAAATATACCTTCAGTCAAACAAAGTGAATAAACTCTAGAGATCTGGTGTACAACATTGTATCTATAATCAACAACCATTTATTGCACACTTAAAGTTTTATCAAGAGTTATTAGGTTTTCCTATCATAATAACAATAATAAAAATACACATTTACTATATAAAACTGGAAAAAAGATATCAAGAAATATAAAGATGAAAAAATTATAACTATTGATCCATCACTTAAAGAAAATCATTTTTAGAATTGTGGTTTCTTTTTCAGCATCAATTTTAATTAAAATGTTTAATTTTAATTTAAAAAGTTTAAATAAATAAAAATTCATTCATCTTTTATGATTGTTTCTAAATTATCCTCAAATGTACTATTTAGTCAATAGATAACTAGTTATCATCTCCCCCTTTTTTTCTTGTGAAATGTAAAGTTGTATATATTTTCTGAAAACCAAGAAGCACGCTTATGTTTTGGACAGGTTGTTACTTCCTAAATTATTGAAGTCATACTGAAGGTACAGTTGTTCTGAGATGATTGATTTTTTTCATTATCCCACAGGCCTGCATATTTTTCTAGGTTGCTCCTTTCCCACTATTCATATTTTCAAAATCTTTCATGGGAACAGAAACATAAAAAAAAATTCATAGCATGATTTTCCATTTTGGTGCCTTAGTCACCTGCCTTTGTCTTCCTTGTGGAACTTTGCCACAGTTACATTTGTCCACAAGATAGGGCATTTCATGTTGGAATGCTTTGCAATGAATGTAATACCTGAAAATGTATCAGGCTTCAGATCTATTTCAAAAGCCTCTTTTCCAGTAATTGAACAAATATGTTGACTGAATAATGATTTGATTCTTATTTAAGCCTTATTTTATACAAAATAAGATTATGTTTACATTTTTAAAGAGGCTTTCATTGGCTACTGTATTAGTTTCCTATTGCTACTATAACAAATGACACAAATTTAGAAGCTTCAAACAATGCAAATCCATTATCATGCAGTTATGGATGTCACAAGTCTTAAATGGTTCCCCTAGGGTAAAATCAAGATGTTGGCAAGGCTCAGCTACTTTCTGGAGGCCCTAGGGGAGCATCTGTTTTCTTGCCTTTTTCAGTTTCTAGGGATCTCTCATAGACCTCTTCTTTTTTCAAAGCCAAAGATGACCTTTCAAGTTTTTTTTGCCTCATATCTCTGACCTTCACATTTCTGCCTCCCTCTTCCACATATAAGATCTCTATGATTATATTGGGTCCACCCTGGATAAAATTCAGGATGATCTCCCCTGTCAAGGTCCTTAAGTTAATCACAATCTTAAAATCCTTCTTGGTTGTAAGACAATATATTAATAAATTCTGGGGATTACTACACAGATATCATTGGGTTTATAGGGTGCGTTACTTTGCCTACTACAAATGCTTTCAAAGAGGGGATGGTATCTGAAACAGGACAGAACATATTTTCTAGGGTCAAATTTTAAGGTTCCCAGAGATTTCCTGGTGGTGTTTGCAGACAGTCCTCCGTGTTCAATAGCTAGGGCAATAGAAATAGGAGACCTGGGTAATGTAGGAAGTCAGGTATACCAGTAGTAGGTTAATTCTTTTCAGAGGCACAAAAGGAGATATTGCACATTCAGCAGAGCTTACAAACCTAGAGAAGGATCAAATTAGGAGTTTGGGATCTGCATCATGAGAAAACTTTATGAAAAAAAAAAACAGGAAACAAATGACAACATGATGATTATCATCAAATTGTCAAAGGACTGTTACATAAAACAAGGAGGGAAAATAAACTTGATTATTAAATATGTAGTGATATTAATAGCTAAGGAAAAGGACATATAAATTAGTATTACTATGACATCATTTTTTTGGTTACAACAGATTTTTAAATATATTTTAACAGAGTTGGTGCCCTCATAATTATGGAATGAGAAAAAATAAAGCAAATGCTTGCTTCTTGAAGTCCAATTTTGCCCTTGTTTTTTATTTTTAAATGATTCATATAATCACTAGTACAGCAACAGAAGTAGGAAATTGATATTTTTTTTTAGTTTCTATTTATGTTGGACATCACACAGGGACTTACAAAAAATCTATATTTACTATTGTAATTCTTTTTTAAATTTTTCATAATTTTTTAATTTTTTATTTGTTTAATTAGTTATACATGACTATAGAATGCATTTCGACATATTGTACACAAATGGAGCATAACTTCTCATTCCACTGGCTGTACATGGTGTAGAGCCACACCAGTAGTGTAATCATATATGTATATAGGGTAATAATGTCTGTCTCATTCTACCATCCTTCCCATCCCCACAGCCCCATCCATCCCCACAACTCCTCCCCTCCCCTGACTCCCCTCTACACAACCAAAGTTTCTTCCTTTTTCCCTACCCCCTGGCCCCACTATGGATTAGCATCTGCTTATCACAAAAAAAATTCAGCTTTTGGCTCTTTGGTATTGGCTTATTTCATTTAGCATGATTTTCTCCAGTTCCATCCATTTACCTATAAATGCCATAATTTTATTCCTCTTTAAGGTTGAGTAGTATTTCATTGTATATATGTATCACATTTTCTTTGTTAATTCATCTGTTGAAGGGCATCTAGGTTTATTCCATAGTTTAGCTGTTGTGAATTGATCTGCTATAAACATTGATGTGGCTTCATCCCTGTAGTAAGCCAATATTAATTCCTTTGGGTATAGACAGAGATGTGGGAGAGCTGGGTCAAATGGTGGTTCCATTACAAGTTTTCTGAGGTATCTCCATACTGCTTTCCATAGTGCTTGCACCAATTTGCAATCCCACCAGCAATGTATGAGTGTACCTTTGTCCCCACATCCTTGCCAACACTTATTGTTGCTTGAATTTTTGATAATTGCCATTCTGACTGTCGTGAGATGAAATCTTAGAGTAGTTTTGATTTGGATTTCTCCAACTGATAGAGATGATGAACACTTTTTCATATGTTTGTTGATCAATTGTATTATTTCTTCTGTGAAGTGTTTGTTCAGTTCCTTAGACCATTTATTAGGCACAGGGTCTCTGTTATAGTGTCTATGTCTTTGATTCACTTTTTAAAAATTAAATTATTTATTTATTCTAATTTGTTATATATGATGGCAGAATGCAATTCATTTCATATTACACATATAGAGCACAATTTTTCAAGTCACTGATTGTACACAAAGTATTTTCACACCATGTACTTAGGGTAATGATGTCTAACTCATTTCATCATCATCCCCACCCCCTTGCCCTCTCTCTTCTTCTCCTTCCCCTTTGCCCTATCTAAAGTTCCTCCATTCCTCTCATGCTCCCCCTCCATCGCCATTATGAGTCAACATCCTCATATTAAAGAAAACATTCGGTCCTTGGTTTTTTGGGACAGGCTTACTTCACTTAGCATTATATTCTCCAACTCTATCCATTTACTGACAATGCCATGATATTATTCTCTTTTAATGCTGAGTAATGTTCCATTGTGTATAAATACCAAAGTTTCCCTATCCATTCATTTACTGATGGGCATCTGGGTTGGTTCCACAATTTAGCTATTGTGAATTGTGCTACTATAAACATTGATATGGCTGTGTCCCTGTAGTATGCTGTTTTTAAGCCTTTTAGGTATAAACCAAGGAGTGGGAGAGATGGGTCAAATGATGGTTCCATTCCAAGTTTTCCAAGGAATCTCCATACTGCTTTCCAGATTGGCTTCACCAATTTGCAGTTCCACCAGCAATATATGAGTGTGCCTTTTCTCCCACATCCTCACCAACACTTATTGTTGTTTGTGTTCTTGATAGCTGCCATTCTGACTGGAGTGAGATGAAGTCTTAGAGTAGTTTTAATTTGCATTTCTCTAATTGCTAGAGATGTTGATCATTTTTTCATATATTTGTTGATTGATTATATATCTTCTTCTGAGAAGTGTTGTTCAGTTCCGTGACCCATTTATGATTGGGTTAATTGGTTTTTGTGGTGTTAAAGTTTTTGTGTGCTTTATATATCCTGGAGATTAGTGTTCTATCTGATGTGTTTGTGGTAAAGATTTTCTCCCATTCTGTAGGCTCTCTATTCACTTCAATGATTGTTTCTTTTGCTAAAAAGAAGTTTTTAGTTTGAATCCATCCCATTTATTGATTCTTGGTTTTAATTTTTGCTCTACAAGAGTCGTATTAAGAAAGTCGGGGCCTAATTCGATATGATGGAGATTTGGGCCAACTTTTTCTTCCATAAGGCGCAAGTCTCTGGTTTAATTCCTAGGTCCTTGATCCACTTGAATTGAGTTTTGTGCATGGAGAGAGATTGAGGTTTAATTTCATTTTGTTATATGTGGATTCCCAGTTTTCCTAGCACCATTTGTTGAATAGGCTATCTTTTCTCCAATGTCTGTTTTTTGTGTCTGTCTGGTATGAGATAACTGTCTCTGTGTCTCCTCTTTGTACCATTGGTCTACATGTCTATTTTGGTACCAATTCCATGCCGTTTTTTTTTTTTGTTGTTTTTTTTTTTAACTATTGCTCTGTAGCATATTTAAGTTCTGTATTGTGATGCCTCCTGCTTCACTCTTCTTCCTGAAGAGTGCTTTGGCTATTCTGGGTCTCTTATTTTTCCAGATGAATCTAATTATTGCTTTTTTTAGTTCTATGAAGAATGTCATTGAAATTTTAATAGGCATTACATTAAATCTGTATAATGGTTTTGGTAGTAGGGCCATTTTGACTGTATTAATTCTGCTTATCCCAGAGCATATGAGATCTTTCCATCTTCTAAGATCTCCAATTTCTTTCTTTAGAGTTCTGTAGTTTTCACTGTAGAGGTCTTTCACCTTTTTTTTTTTTTTTGTACCAGGATACCCAGGGATGCTTAATCACTGAGATACATCCCAAGCCCCCCCCGCCTTTTTTGGTATTTTATTTATTTATTTTAATTACTTACACATGACAGTACAATAATCTTGACATATCATACATTTGAATCAGATGGGGTATAATTTCTCGTTTTTCTGAGTGTACAGGTTGCAGAATCACATTGGTCATACAGTCACGTATATACATACAGTAATAATAATGTCTATTTTATTCTGCTGTCCTTCTCTTCCCCTCTTCCCCTCCCCTCCCCTCACTTCTCTCTACCCAATCTAATGTGACACTCTTCTTATTTTTGTTCCCTCACTTCATCATACATGTATTCTGTATAACGATGAGGGTCTCCTTCCATCTTTCGTGCAATTCCCCTTCTCTCTCCCATTCCCTCCCACCTCTCTTCCCTATTTAGTGGTAATCTTCTTCTCATGCTCTTTCTCCCTACCCCATTTTGAGTCACTCCCCTTATATCAGAGAAGACATTCGGCATTTTTTTTTAGGGATCAGCTAACTTCACTTAGCATAATCTGCTCTAATGCCATCCATTTCCCTGCAAATGCCATGATCTTGTTATTTTTTATCCCAAGCCCTTTTTAAAATATTTTATTTACAGATAGGGTCCCACTGAGTTGCAAGTGCCTCTCTAAGTTGCTGAGGCTGGCTTTGAACTCACAATCCTCCTATCTCAGCCTCCCTAGTGCTGGGATTACAGGCATATGACACTGCACCCAGCGAAGTCTTTCACCTCTTCTTAGATTGATTCCCAAGTATTTTTTTTTGAGGCTATTGTAAATGGGGTTTTCCAAATTTCTCTCACAGTGGATTTATAGCTTATGTATAGAAATGCATTTGATTTATGAGTATTGATTTTTTATCCTGCTACTTTGCTGAATTCATTTATTAGTTCTAGAAGTTTTCTGGTGGAATTTTTGGATCTTCTAAATATAGAATCATGTCATCAACAAATAGTGATAGTTTGAGTTCTTCTTTTCCTTTGTGTGTCCCTTTAATTTCTTTCTTTTGTCTGATGCTTTCACTAGAGTTTCAAAGATTATGTTGAATAGAAGTGGTGAAAGAGGGCATCCCTGTCTTGCTCCAGTTTTTAGAGGGAATGCTTTCAAATTTTCTCCATTTAGAATGATGTTGGCCTTGGGTTTAGCATAGATAGCTTTTACAGTATTGAGGTATGTTTCTACTATCTCTACTTTTTCTCCTGTTTTGAAAATGAAGAGGTGCTGTGTTTTGTCAAATGCTTTTTCTGTGTCTACTGACATAAGCATATGATTCTAAGTCTATCAATGTGATGTATTACATTTATTGATTTCCATATGTTGAATTTACCTTGCATCCCTGGGTTGAGCCCCATTTGATCATGGTGCACTATCTTTTAAAAATGTTTTTGTATGCAATTTGCCAGAATTTTATTGAAAAATTTTGTGTCTATGTTCATCTGCCATATTGGTCTGAAGTTTTCTTTCCTTGGTGTGACTTTGTCTGGTTTTTAGTATCAGGGTGATACTAGCCTCATAGAATGAGTTTGGAAATATTCCCCCCTTTTTTATTTCATGGAATAATTTGTATTAATTCTTCTTTGAACATCTTGTAGAATTCTGCTGAGAATTTGTCTAGTCCTGGGGTTTTCTTGGTTGGGCTTTTCTTGCTTTTGATAGCATCTTCTATTTCCTTGCTTAAAATTGATGTTTAAATTGTGTATGTCCTCCTGATTCAGTTTGAGCTGATCATATGCCTCTACTATGCTGAAATTTGCCATTTTACTGGAGTATAAATTTTACTGGAGCTTTTCTATGTTACTGGAGTATAAATTTTCAAAATAGCTTCTAATTATATTCTGTATTTCAGTAGTATCTGTAGTGATATTTCTTTTTTCATCATCAATTTTAGTAATTGGAGTTTTCGCTCTCCTTCTTTTTGTTAGAGTGGCTAAGGGTTTATCAATTTTATTTATTTTTTCAAAGAACCAGTTTTTTGTTTTGTCAATTTTTTCAAATGTATCTTTTGTTTGAATTTTATTGATTTCAGACCTGATTTTAATTATTTCCTGTCCTCTACTACTTTGGTGCTGATTTGCTCTTCTTTTTTTAGGGCTTTGAGATGTACTGTCAGGTTGTTTATTTGTTGAATCTTTATTCTTTTAATGAATGAGCTCAATGCAATGACCTTTCCTTTTAGCACTGCCTTTATGCTACCCCAGAGACTTTGGTATGTTTTATCGGAGCTCTCATTTACCTCCAAGAATTTTTTTTATCTCCTCCCTGATATCTTCTTTATCCATACATCCTTCAATAGTGTATTGTTTTGTCTTCAGGTTTAGGAGTAGCTTCTATTTTTTATTTTATCATTGATTTCTAATTTCATTCCATTATGATCTGATAGAATGTAAGGTAGTATCTCTATTTGTATTTGCTTAGACTTGTTTTGTGGCATAACATATGGTCTATTTTAGAGACATCTATTTGCTGCTGAGAAGAAAGTGTATTTGGGCGTTAATGGATGAAATATTCTACATATGCCTGTTAAGTCTAATTATTAATTGTATTATTTACTTCTATAGGTTCTTTGTCTAGTTTTTGTTTGAAAGATCTATCTAGGGGTGAGAGAGGTGTGTTAAAGTTACCTAGTATTATTGTGTTGTGGTGTACTTGATTCTTGAAATTGAGAAGGGTTTTTTTGATATATATGGATGCTCCATTGTTTGGGGCATAGATACTTACAATTGTTATGTCTTGTTGATGAATGATAGCAATATGAAATGATCTTCTTTACCCCTTCTGACTAACTTTGTTATGTGGTCCATGTGAGTGATATGTTTTTTTCCCATCTTTTCACCTTCAGTCTGTGGCTGTCTTTCCCAATGAGATGAGTCTCTTAAAGGCAACATTATTGTTGACAGACACTTAGAATGTTTACATGTTTTCATTACAACCAGCAATGCTCATGTGAACATTCTTTCACAAGTGTTGTGAAGTGAGAATATTTTTGTAGGGAATATCTTTTTAGGAGTGTAATTGCTGGAACAGTATGAATGCATTGATTTTATTGCATAATGTCATAGTGTTTTTTCCATGGTGTTTTACCAATTTGCACTCCCATTGATCATGTAAACATTTTCACTTGCTCCACAACCACATTATACTTAGAAATTCACTTTTTAACTCTTGTTTTTCTGGTGTCTAAGTGTAGTTTTAATTTGTATGCCCCTGAGTTCTTGTGATTTTTTTAGTCATTTATGTTTCCATTTCTATCACTTTTCAGGATCTTTGCCCTTTTTCTACTGGCTTATTTGTATTTTTATCATTAATGTGGATGGATTTTTTTTTTTTTTTTGGTTTTAATTATGTGCTGTTTTTCAATATACCATTTGCCAGTACTTTGTGATGCAAATCTTTTATTTCAATTTATGATTCACCTATCACTTTTAAATGGATTCTTGAGAACTCCTAGACATTACTCGGCTCCCATACAGGTCACTCAGCTGCTATCTACTCTCTGCACAAGGTGATCATCAGGCTCCCCCCAGCCCACCCCACACCCTGCTGCTGGAAGCAGACTGCCTCCATCTTGGCTCACCTTCCTTACCATATTTGGTGGGGGCAGCTCCCAGATTGGAACTCAAGCTTGCCAGGTACCAGGTTTCCAACTACCCTCTTTCCCCAGTGGTGGTAACCCAGCACAGTAGCTTCCCAAGAAAACAGCTCTCAGTGGGATGGGTGTGTGACTAGAGTGCCACCCAAGGGAGCCCCAGGGAGAGAGGTCCCTCAATTGGGAACTGCTAAGGGAGAGGGAAACAGCAAAAGTTGGAGACTAACAGAGAGACCAGGAACTGGGAAATCTTCAAGCAAGATAGGGAGATAGGACAATGAGCTCAAGTCATATGAGCAGACTCAAAGAGACTCTTGAGATATAGTCTCCCTGCAGGGACTAGCAGGTGCCATTCCTCACTTCCAGGTGCCCTGCACCAGGACCAGTCTTCCTACTCTGGTTACCTTTACCATCCTGAGGGTAGAGATACCAGCTAACAACAGACAACCCCACCTATTGTATGAAAAGGGAAGCTGGAAAGACACAAATCTCTTCTGAAACTAGCAACAATCCTGGTTTCTTCCTTCAATAATTTTTTTTCTCTTTTTTTTTCTAAATACATATGTGTGTTTATTTTATGTACTCTACTGTCTTCCCACGTACTTGTCTACCCCAAACTACTTCTTGTCTATTCTCTTGCTACTAACCCTCTTCATAAGATTTCTCTTTCACACTTCCTAAGATATATTATCTCTATATTCTCACATCCTATCTCCTCAGCATATTATCCTATGCTTTATTCCCAGTTCATTTTCCACCATCAGAAACTGTAAACCCTTTTACAAACCTACTGATTATATTATAGACAATAACTGAATCCAACATTTCTGTACATTGTGACCAAACTGTAAACGTCTTAATAGGAACAAATTGTTCATTGATAGTATTATTTATATTGGGATCTGTTAACATTGTCTTCCCCACAAAAAAGGGGTTTTGAAACCCTACAGGAACACTATAAACCTATAGGGTAAAACAATAACACACATGACCCACAGAGCTAGAAGGGAAGACACATGAGCAACATGAAAAGACAAGGGAAGAAAGTGCCCCAAACAAATCAACATACCACATCATTAGAATCCATGCAACCCCAGCAGAAGAAAATACAGAGAAGGAGTTCAGGATGTACATGATTAAAATGTTCTGTGAACTGAAATAAAATATAAGAGAGCAAATAAAGGCAGCAAAAGATAATTTTGACAATGAGCTACATAAACAAATACAGGAAGCAAAAGATCACCTCAACAGGGAGATAGAGGTTCTAAACAAACAAATAAACAAACAAAAAACAAAACAAAACAAAAACCCAGAAATCCTTGAAATGAAAGAAACAATAAAAAAAATTAAAAGTTCAATTGAAAACATCACCAATAGAGTACACCACTTGGAAGATAGAACATCAGACAATGAAGATAAAATTTACAATCTTGAAAAGAATGTAGACCACACAGTAAAAATGGTAAGAAACCATGAGCAGAACACTGAAGAAATATGGGATAGTATAGAAAAGACCAAATTTAAGAGTTATTGGGATAGAGGAAGGCATAGAGTTCCCAACCAAAGGAATGAACAATCTATTCAATGAAATAGTATCAGAAAACTTTCCAAACATGAAGAATGAATTGGAAAACCAAATTCAAGAAGGCTACAGGATGCTGAATGTACAAAATCACAATAGATCCACACCAAGGCAAATTATAATAAAAATGCCCAACATATAGAATAAGGAGATAATATTAAAAGCCACGAGAGAAAGGAGTCAGATTACATATAGAGGGAAACCAATTAGGATAACCACAGATTTTTCAACACAGATCCTGAAAGTTAGAAGATTCTAGAACAGCATATATCAAGCTCTGAAAGAAAATGGATGCCAACAAAGAATTTTCTATCCAGCAAAATTAAGCTTCAGATTTGATGATAAAGTAAAAACCTAACATGATAAACAAAAGTTAAAAGAATTTACAGCTAGAAAACTGACACTACAAAACATCCTTGGCAAAATATTCCATGAAGAGGAAAAGAAAAACAATAATGAAAATCAGCAGAAGGAGGTAGTACCCTAAAAGAAAAAAAAAAAAACGCTAATAAAAAAAAGAAATCAAATCAAGTTAAATACCAAAAATAATCAAAAATGACTGGGAATACAAACGATGTCTCAATAATAACCCTGAATGTTAATAACCTAAGTCACCAATCAAAAGACATAGGCTAGCAGATTGGATTAAAAAAAGACCCAAGAATATGCTGCCTCCAGGAGAGTTATCTGATAGGAAAAGACATACACAGACTGAAGATGAAAGGTTGGGAAAAATCATACCCTCACATGGACTGCGGAAGCAAGCAGGGGTTTCCATCCTCATATCAAATAAAGTAGACTTCAAGCCAAAGTTAATCAAATGGGATAAAGAAGGACATTTCATACTGTTTAAGGGAATCATACACTAATAAGACATAACAATTATAAATATATATGCCCCAAACAATGGAGCATCTATGTTCATCAAACAAATTCTTCTCAAGTTAAATGGATTTCTCTTTTATTTACACAAGTATTACATTTTAATGTAGTCAAGTTTATCCCCTTTCCTAATATAGTTTGCTTTGATTGTGTCCTAGTTAAACCCCTTTTACTCTAAGGTATTAAAAATACTTTCTTCGAGTTGGTCTCCTGGTAGGGGGGGTGAGGCACAGATACCCGAGTCTCCTCAATTTGTCGTCGAGCCAGAGGGGAGGAGCCGGGCCGCCGCCAGCACCCAGAGCAGGCCCAGCGGCTCGCCAGCGTGGTGACTGCGTGACCCCAATTGGAGAGCGGGCGGAGCGGAGCCGCCACCCGCACCCGCAAGGTGGGCAGACCCGCAACCCAGTGGTACATGGGTGTGGTAGGAGGGGCAGGGCAGATCCGCCGCCCGCGCGTCCAAGGTAGGCAGACCTGCAACAGATCGGCGGATCAGGCCCAGGAGCCTGCTGGCGTGGTACACACACCACCCTAATTGGAGTAGGGGCAGAGCAGAGTCGCCGCCCGTGCCAGGAACAGGCCCAGCGTCCTGCAGG
>NW_025999905.1:896311-915708 GCF_001458135.2 Marmota marmota marmota | reverse complement strand
AATTTTTTTTTTTTTTTTTTTTTTTAACTAGGTATTGAACCCAGGGAGCTTATCCACTGAGCTGAGTTGCTTAGGGTCTTCCTAAGTTGCTAAGGCTGGCTTTGAAATTGATATGCT
Source organism: Marmota marmota marmota (assembly GCF_001458135.2). Classification (NCBI taxonomy): domain Eukaryota; kingdom Metazoa; phylum Chordata; class Mammalia; order Rodentia; family Sciuridae; genus Marmota; species Marmota marmota. Next base: position 915,591 of record NW_025999905.1, on the reverse strand, counting down.
CCTTCCTCAGCCTCCTTAGCCTCTGGAATTACAGGTATGAGCCACCATGCTTAGCAAATTCCATACATTTTTAGTTTAGTTTTAAAAAACTTCCTTTTCTATTCTATCCTCAGCACTACAAAAACTAAAACTAAATAAATAAATAAACAAAACCCTCCTTTTCCAACTTCTAATTGTTGGTATGAAAAAATGTAATAGATTTTTTACATATTGATTTTGTACTCTGCAAATTCTTTTCTTATTTCTAGAAATTGCCTATATATTTTGTTATTATTTTTAAATAAAATGTTATATCACTTGAAAATAATATTTTTTTTCCTTTAATTCTTTCTTCTGTTTATTTCCTTTTATTTCCTTTTGGTACTGGCTGGAAACTCCAGTGCAAGGTTGAATGAAGTGAACATTCTGATCATTGTCCCAAGCTGAAAAGAAATGTTTTACTGTTAAGTTTAGTGCTACCGTGTTTATTTAGTGGTAGTTGTTTTTGCAGATATTCCTTATCAGGTAAAGAAATTTTGTTAATTAAAAAACAAACAAAAACCAAAAAAAACCCCAAAACATTTCTCCATCTGCTTCCTGGTTGCTGTGTCCTGAGCTGATTTCCTCTACCTTGGTTTATTTTTTTGCATGATATTCTGCTTCACCTTGAGCCCATAGCTATGGGGTTTGCTAACCATGGACTGAACTTCTGAAACCGTGAGCCAAAATATATTTTTCTTCTTTTCTGTTGGTGACCTAAATACCTGATAAGAACAATTTGAGGAAAAAAATTGTATTTGGGGGCTCATGGTTTCAGAGGTCTCAGTCTGTAGATGGCCAACTTCATCCCTCAGGGCCAAAGATAAGGTAGGACATCAAGGTGGAAGGGTGTGGTAGAGGAAAGCACCTCAGGACATTACTAGGAAGGAGATAGGGGGAAGAGAGAGAGAGGGTGAGGGGAAGAGAGAGAGAGAGAGAGAGAGAGAGAGAGTCAGTCTACTCATCAGATACAAAATATGTACCCCAAAGGCACACTTCCAATGATCCACCTTCTCCAGCCACACTTTCTCTGTCTACAGTCACCACTCAGTTAATTCCTATCAGGGGATTAACACACTGTGTTAACGCTCTCATAACCCAATCATTTTGCTTCGAAATCTTCTTGCATTGTTTCACACATGAGCTTTTGTGGGACACCTAGTATCTAAAGTGAGCAACTTTGTACAATAACAGTAGGAAAAATTGCTTGAGGGCATGTCAGAAATTGGCAGGACCATATCCATCTCATGCTCAAGGGGATAACAGTAAAATTTCATTTGAGAAGAGAACATAGGAGCACTTTGCTTGTACAGGTGGTCCAAGGAAGTTGTTTCACCATGCTTTGCAGCCGAGGTACTCAGAGACTGCTGCAACCATGCTTTCAGGAGGTTTTCCTACTGCTCAAGGTGGTGGCAGACCTTGGAATTGTACACATAGGACAGGCTCTATGGGAATGCAGGATGCTGGAGTTATTAGGTCAGGGAGGCTTCCACTAATATTTCAAAGGAAGGCCTGGGAGGCCAGGCAAAATATAGCAGAGTTGGAATCCCTGCAGACAACCAGAGAGGGTGATATCTGAATATGTGAAAAGCAAGTTGACGCTATAGTGGATCCCTGAGATTAAGAGATGTCAGTAACACGAAATGTTTGTTGATGAAAGCTGCAGGAATTGAGCAGAGATAAGCGAAGAGAGAATCCATGAGGGCTGCACCCAGCAAGGCCATAAAAGGGAAGTGTTAGACAAGCCTTTGGAGAGAACATCATAAGGTCATGTGCCTTAGGTACTGGACATGGAGCTACAGGACTTGTTTGCTTAGATGGATTTCACTCTTGCTTTGGTTCCATTCTTTCTTTTAATGTACCTATTTCTCCATTGTGAAATGGAAATATTTACTCTGTGCCATTATATAAAGTATATATAAATTGTTTTTGATCTTTATAGGGAAAAACATCCAAGAGTTTGCCTTGAATCTCAGATGAGACTTTATTTTCTTTTATTACTTATTTATGCCACTGAGCCACATCCTCAGTCCTATTTTGTATTTTACTTAGAGACAGGGTCTCACTGAGTTGCTTAGCACCTTGCTTTTTGCTGAGGCTGGCTTTGAAGTCATGATGTTCCTACCTCAGCCTCCTGAGCTGCTGGGATTACAGGCATGCACCTCTGCATCCAGCTCAGATAAGATTTTTAGACTTGGACCTTTGGGCAATGCTGAAATTGTTAAGAGACTATGGGGACACTTGGAAATTAACTAAAAATATTTTGTATTGTTCATGTGCATGAGCTTTTGGGGGTCAGGACTTAAATGTTATGGTTAGGATATGAGGTATCCCCAAAAGCTCATGGGTGAGGCAATGCAAGAATTTTTGGAGGTGAAATGATTAGATCATGAGACCTATAACCTAGTTAGTGGATGAATCCATTGAAATGAATTAACTGGGTGGAAATCATAGGCAGGTAGGGTGTGGATGGAGGAAGTAAATCATTGGGAGAGTGACTTTGGGGTTTAAATTTTGTCCCTGGTGAGCTCTCTCTCTGCTTCCTGGTTGCTGTGTCCTCATCTGCTTCCGTCTACCATGCCCTTTTGCCATGATATTCTTCCTTAGCTTGGGCCCAGAGCTCTGAAGTTGGTCGACTATGGACTGACCTCTGAATCTGTGAGCCAAAAAAATTAACTAACTAACTATCAGTGCTGAACTTTAAACTGGAACAAGGGAAATAGAAAGAGAATGATAAAGGAAAATGTATTCATTTTAATTTCAATTACTATTTCATTTTTAATTTCTTATTGTTCTATGTTCTTCCCTATTCCCTCACTCCTTTATCTTTCTCCTTCCTTCTACTCCTCCCCTTTCTTCCCCTTTTCCTTTCTTTTAAAACCATTTTGTCTTTTTGATGTTCTCTTATTTTCCCTTTATATTTTCAGGGACTTGTACTTTTTTAACATTTTAAAGTATTTGACATTTATTCTTTTGTTTTATAATTTCAACATTTAAAGTCTTATGTGTCTAAACTTGGTCTTTGTTGCTGCTTCTATTTTCCACTTGAGGTAACTTACTTCCTCATGCATTTTTGCGTTTTAACTACAAGTTCATATTGTTTTTGGAGTTCCATCTGTTTGAAGTTTTGAAGACCTGTATTGACAATTTATATCTCCAGAGAACACTTACTTGCACTTGTTTCTGCCAAACACGGGATGAGTAGAGGTGGTCATGGAGCAGAGTTACTCTACTAACAGAAACATTTCAAATTGTCTTGTCTGATGATTTTTGGAATATACTCATGACATGAGATTGGGCTGCAAGTTCAGGTGAGTGCCAGTTTGTGGATATGAATTCCAGGGGGCAGTTTTGGATTCCCTCTATCCAATGCCATTTGTATGTGTTTATGTGTGTGTGTGTGTGTGTGTGTGTGTGTGTTTTGTGGAACTGGGGACTGAACCCAGGGGTGCTCCACCACTGAGCTTCATCTGCGTCTTTTTTATTTTTTATTTTGAGACAGCGTCTCACTAAATTGTCCAGGCTGTCTTTAACTTGTGATACTCCTGTCTCAGCCTCCAAAGTTGTAGAGATTACAGGCCTGCACCACCATCGCTAGCCCTGATGCCATGTTTTATAATAGGCAATTTTCTTTACTGTCTTCTGAATTTATTTCTCATTCACATATACATTGAGTGTTCAGACCTTTGGGGTTCCTGATTTATTAAGGCATATCTTACCAGATTCCTCATCTTGGGCAAGTTGTTCCCTGGATTTACCTCCTGTTATCTGTGAGTACAGAAGCTCAAGTTCACCTTCATGGGCAAATGTCCCCAAGGGGAAAGTCAGCTTCACACTCAGCTTACCTCTCTGGATTCCTATTTTCACTTAGCTTTTGGTTAAATTTCTTTTTAACACGACAATGCATTTAAAATAATTTTATTATTTCAATTATTTTCAGTAAGAGAGGGGTCACTGTGTCAAGTGTGTCATGTTACTGGAAAATGGAATTTTTAGAGCCTTTGAAAATTATTTACTTCTGTGATAAATTTAAGATTTGGCATAGAAAGAATGGGATGATTCTTTATGAATAAAAGATATTATAAACACAAGATCATAGACCAGATGCTTATCCATTTTCTCACTCTCATATATATTTACTGAGTACTCTGTTATGTAATGAGCCATGTTGCACTATATGAGACACCAATAAGTACATTGAATAGCTCTTGGATTTCAAGAACTTTATAGATCCGTGATGAATTTAATAAAAATGATATAAATTAAATACTCATACCCCATTGAGTAAATAAAGCAAAGCATTGGGTGATATTTTATCTCAACCTACAGGTTAGATATAGGGAATGAATGGAACGTCATTCCAGGTAGAAGGAACAAAGAGTCTGAGCAAAGATGTGGAAGTAAAACAGCATAGAATGATTTTAGATAACTGCATGCCTGGCCGGGATTGCAAGTGATTTTAGGGCAATGGTTAATGATAAGAAAGAAAAGCTAGACTGAAGTCAGATTATGAAGGGCCATGAGTTCTAGGTGAAGCAATTTGAACTTAAATTAGCAGGAGGACTAATTTAATATTTAATTAAATAATATGTGTTTATATTTCTTACAAAATAAATTTTACAAACATTTTATTTAAAGAAATTTAAAAACAAAGTATATTTAACATAATATTACTTAATATTAACTTGAGTTACTAATAGACACATAAATCTCTTAATTTTTTACCATCTCTAATATGTCATTTATACAAAGGTGACAGTATAATGAAGACAGATTCAGTTGAACTCTAGCAATTATAAGCAGAGATAAAATGAGAACGGAATAAAGTACAGGAGTGTGAAACACGTAAAATATTGTTGCTTTATTCAGTTTCTGATATGAATAATCTTTATTTCTGATGATGGCTTTATATTGTTTACATAATTACTACTTTCTCCTATTTCTTAGAAAACAAAATTATTTTCTTAATAGGTTTGAAACCACATCTTGCTATTTCCTTCTGTGAAAAAGATTCAGGCCTGAGTTGTAACCTTGAGGACACAATATTTAGAAGCTCTTTTTTTTTTTTTAAATCTCATTTTACATAGAAGAGCAGAACTGGTTCTTGATCAAATAGTTTTGGTCATTTTATTTTATTTTAATAGGTTATGTGATTCATTTCACAGGTCATTCCTATAAATTTCTTAGGCTCCCTTATTCTGTTGCTCAGAAAAAAAAATATCATTAAATGCCAATCAGGATTTGCAGTATCCAAATTCAAGGTTCACTTTATAAATGCTAAGGATCAGAGAATTATCAAAGGAACACTAATAGGCATACCACAAATGGCTAATGTAATTTTTAGTTCTGAACTGAGATGAAAAATGAGAATGTGTGTCTTTCCCCACTCAATTACCAGAACCTCATTAGGATCTGGCGAACATGTGGGGAAATGATACAGCTGAGTCTTTCTCAGGCAAAATACATTAACATTACAAATGAAACTTGGTCTGAATGTATCTCAAGGAGGAGTTTCTCTCAGAGGTGTAGTAAGAATTACATTATCAGTGTGGTTATTAAACTCTATTGAATAATTCTGTTTTAGAAAAGGAAAGTGACCTCTTGTATCTCCCAGAGGGATAATCACATTACAGATATATTTAAGATAAAGCTAATTGGGATAGGACAGTAGTTGTAACACTAGCTTTACAAAAACACATGGGGGAAGTTTGATTTTCAGTTAAAAAATACAAAGTATTTTAAATGAAACATTTCACAATATTGGATTTAGATGCATGACCTTTATTTCTTCTTAGTCAAACAGCTCATCTTATGTTTTAGCTTGTAGGTGGAGAGCAAAGAGCAAAAATATATTATTCAAAATTCTCGATTTTGTATGTCTTCAAAATATGGACACAAAAGTTCTCCATAACAAGAATAACTATTATTTTTCTTCAGTTGTCAGAGTTACATGTTTTTGACATTTTAACTTACTTGAAATCTGGGTATTTCCCAAAATGTAGTGTCAAAAGAAATTTACAAGGTCACTTTTGTAAGCGTTAATAAAGTCATATGTGGCAATATTCAGATTATTGAATTTTAACTTAAGTTTGTATCCTCAATGTTGCTTGAACTGTTTTAAAAAGAGACATAACTGTAAAGTAGAACTGAAAAGAAACATTATTAAAAGTCTATTAAGTGCTAAACAATGAAATCAAAGATGGTAGAAAATTGTGAAATCTCTTGACTGTATTATGGCATGTCAAAGCCAGGAAAGACTATAGGACAGGTTTGTGGTCTTGATGGATTAATACTGGGCTGCCAAGCATCTATCAAAAGCTCTGGAGAACCTTCTAGAAAAGGTAATTCACTTGGGATGGTTAATTCAATAAAGGAAAAAGTAAAACTATTAGCTTGGCTAAATAGATAATGTAAACAAAACCCTACAATTATACTGTTGATCTTAAAGATGCCCAATAGGTCAAGATCACAAGCATGAATTCCAAAAAGCAACATGTCATGTTTCCTGGCTAAAATAAATTCAGAATACTCTTTAGACTGAGAAGACATGGGTACTCAAATCTGATGTGGATACAGAAAGCACTACATACAATTATGTGAATAAATATATGGTATTATGAATATAAAAATAATGTATAACTAATAGTGCTTTGTTTATCAAAACATAACAAATACCGAATATAGGTTAATAATACTTAATAAATAGTTAATACAAAACATTAAATACTTAAATGGTAATCGCTAAGATCTAAAATGGATTTACTATCTGTATATTATTTCAGACTAATATGATATTCTTTTTTGATAGGATTGCTATATATGAGCTGGGATGACAAGTCTATATTTCAGTAGGATACTTAAACGCATCACATCTTCGTGGAAAAATGGAGAAATGGACTGAACAAGTGAGTGTATCAGGGGTTGAATGATTGTGTTGATACTGTATGATGTGTGAATTGATGGCATCTGCAGAAAAGGTTCTAGCAGCTGGTAGCCTTCTTCCATATCATGAAATTTATTGGTAACTAGAACACAGGGAAACTTTTCTTATAATATTTGCAGTTATAAAAAGTAACAGGGGTCAAAACACTTTAGATGATGAATTCAGTATCTCTAACAATTTTGACAGGGTAGATAAAGGCACCAAATCCAGTAAGATTACTTTTGAAAGAGAAATGTAAGATCCTGAACCTGGGAATGTAATATAAACTTATTCTGATAAGCTAGTTCTAATGTCTAACCATTTTACTATATTTACCTAAGCCTCAGTTTCCTTATGTGTAAAATAATAATTCTTCTCACTGAGATAAAGGCTCAGCATAGTGCTGGCCTATAGTAAATGTTCAATAGATTCTAGTAATTATTTTTCCAGAAATCCTGGAATAGAATACAAGTTTTGCCAGTTATGGGGTATTTGAACTTGGGTAAGCTATTTGTCCTTTTTAATCTTCATTTGCAAATAAGGATAAAAATAGTTCCTACCTCATAGGTGGTTGTCATGAGAATTAAGTGAGAAGATGCATGTGAGGCCCCTTTGAGGTGCTTGGCACCTAGTGAGCTCTTAATGAATGCTATCAATTATACTGAGCATTAGTGTGACTTCCAGAAAATCCACCCTGACATTAAACTTCAAAGATAGAACAATAACCTCTCTAGAATAATGGAAATTATACTGTTTTACAAATTAAATCTGTGCTACTATGTCAGTTTGAGTGTAAATTTCAAGAGGAATATTGGAAAATTTAGGTATACACAAAATGAAATCATGAAAATTATGGGGAAAAGAGACAAAATTTATTAAGAGAAGAGATTATGAAGTGAGGAAGCTCTCTGAAGGGTTGTAATTGGAAAAGGAATGAATCTTGCCCTGTGTGAACCCTAGACTTAGAGTGACAATAGGGAGATTTTTGGCCCCTCAAAAGAAAGGCTTACTGTGAGAGCTGTCCAAAGGTAGACCTCTGAAGAGAAGAGAGTAACTTCTCAGTCACTGAAAGTTTTTTTTGTTTTTATTTTATTTTATTTATTTTTTGGTTGAAAAGTCATTTGAGGGAGAGCTGCAGAGAGGATTCAGGAATTTGAGATAGGATTTGCTCAGTGAACTTTAAAGGCCAATCCTTCTCTGAGGTTTTATAGCTGTTGACTTCCTTACAGTGCTTAACATTTAAAACCTTTTTAAAAACTTGTGCTCAGTCACCTAGTCTTTTCTTTCAGATTATTTGACTGAAGTATTCCATACTAAGTAAAAATTGCATAGCCCTGACCTTTAAGGGCTAAAATTTATTTCCTTCATTGCTTTTATTTGAGATATCGGGGGAAATGGATTTGCAGAATCTGTGCATGTCAATCATACTTACATTTCTTTTAAAACAGGAAAGTTGGTAAAATGGTTAAAGAACTCTTGGGTCACAAGATTTCTAATGGCTAAGCTTTAATATCCTGCAATGCTCCTGTGTCCCCAGCAAGGTCAATATTAGCTAATAGGTATGCAAATATTGGGCAGATAGTTCACAAACAAGCTTGTTATTGAAAAGCATTCTTTGAACAATGAGTCTCACAGGAAAAATTGTATTGACATTTACTATCTCATTCACCATTACATTCTGCTTCCAAGTGATATAATTTTTGTTGCTTTTTAGTTCATGCTTCCTTGCCTAAGAATTATGTTTTTTTAAAAAACCCAAGGATTAGCCCTCTGCTTTTGCATAAATTAACAAATAAATCTTAAGTGGCCCTGAAGGGCAATGGAGAAGGGAACTTCTCCAATGGGTACAACCTTGTATACTTTTCCTAGAAGAAGGTAACCCGATAGTAGATCATACTAAATCATGGGCAGTAGCTGAAGGTTTGGTCAAAGAGTAAAGGAGTTGTGAGCAAGAGGATTAGAGTTTCCCTGAGAAGGAGGATTGGGGCATAGTATCAAATAAACCTCTTGAGAAGGGCCCAGCATGTGAGAATATTAATGTACCATGTGAATTTTTACCACCTGTTCAACAACCAAGTGAAATAGATCACCCACCATGTTGATTTAACTCCTTTCCCTACTAGCCTATGTTAGTGAGGTCATAACAATGAATGATACATCATAGCAGTGATGAAGTGGCACATGCCTCCATAAAAATTGATGAACTCTCTCCCAGGGTGATCTGGCTATGGCCATGGCTGAATGCCCAGTTTGTCAATGGTGGATACCAATAGAGTGAGCCCTCAATATTGTATGCCTCAATAAGGGGACAAGCTTTTCTTCTGATTGATTGTATTGAGTTTCCTCTATTATACAGTGAACAGCGTTTTGTCCTCACTGGACTATTCTCTTAATATTGGGGGCTACCATGCTGCTTTTGTTGACTTAATGAATACCTAATTCATTTATTGCTTTCTTGTGCAATGTTAATTTTAATCAAGAAACTAATTTTATAGCAAAATAATTAAGTTCAGTGTTTTGGGGGTTCATTGGTGTTCCCACTAAACCTCCATTCAGAAGCAGCTGGTTTATGGCACAGCAGAATAATTTAAGGAAGAATTCTTCACAGCATCAACTTGAAAACAATACCTTTTGACATTGGGGTGGTATCTTTCAGAATAAAATGTATTCTCTGAACTGGTAAATAATAAATGATGCTGTTTCTCTTAGAGCCAAAATCTGGGAAGTGAAGTAGGGGTGGTATTTCTCATTATTACACTAAATGGACATTGCATAAAAATTTTCCTTTCCAATGCCTTTACTTTAGCCTCTGCTAGTTTGGAGGTCTTGGTATTCATTAGAGAAATATACTACCAGAGGACAGAATTGACCTGGAAGTTAAGATTGCCATGTGTCCTTTTTGGACTTTTCTAACCAATAGACTAGGAAGTAAAGAAAAAAACAAAAGTTTACTATGATAGTTTCCTAAAATTCTCTATGATTGAAAACAGGGATTCTTTTGGAGTGCCTTCTCCTGTTGTAATATCCGGTGATAACAATAAGTGAAAGACCACAGCTTAATTAGGATCATTAATGGTCAGATCACTCAGGAATTAAACTTTGAATTACTCTTTCAGACAAAGAATTGTGAGCAACTGAGATGATGACTCCTTATATATTGGAAGAAAGTTATTGATAGAGAATTCCAAAAGTAATTATAGAAATGAAAAATTATTGTAGTTACTCATATTTTCTTCCTTGTTCTCCTATATGTATAATTTATATATTAACATGTTTCTTCTTTTGGGTCTCTAGTTTTTTCCAAAATAATTTTTTAATATCTATAAAACTTAATATATTGTCAGCTTTAATGAATGATAACTTTAGTATCATTAGGTTGTGATACTTTCCTAAGGTTTTAATTATTAAATAAACATATAGTAAAATTAACTTTTTGGTGTATAGTTTTATAAATTTTAACAGATGGGTATAATTTTAACACCTGTGGTACCCACTTCTAAAATCAAAATACAAAATAGTTTCATCATCTCTAAGAATCTCTTTTGTGTTATTCCTTTATGGTTATTTCTTCGTTTTACAATCCCAATCCTTGACAACCACTGATTTCTATCATTAGAGTTTTGTCTTTTTGAAAATACCATATAAATGGGATCATATATTCCATAATCTTTTGAAACTGGCTTTCTTTTCTTAGCTCAATGCCTTTGAGATTCATTCAGTTAAAACTTCATTCCCTTTTATTGTTGAATAATAATCCCCAAGTTTTTAATATGTGGTGGATTGGGGGTAGGTATTCTTATAATTTACCCAATAGGTTTCAGGATATTAAGATTGGATTGTTGCTGAACTAGAAGAGAAATGAACATTGCCTAGAGATGAAAGTTTTTATTCAGGAATAAGAGTGTTTATGTATGTTGAATGGCAAGAGGGTGAACTGCTGCAGAAACTGTAGTTTGTTTCTCTTTTACTTATTTTGACCCTTTCTAAGTGTGCCTTCCTGAACCAAAGAGGTTAAACAGGTGAAAACATCACCAAGACTCTCTCTCGTCTAGATTCTACAATAAAAGTAGGTTTTTTTAGGGAAATTTGGAAGGAGTAAGTGAGGAACATGAGGCAGCAGATTCATGAGCAAAGATTAATTCTTCTGGAAAACATGGCAACAGGAGCATTTGATTCTTCTATTCTAGTAGGCACAGAAGTTTGAATGGCATGTGAAGTTTGCAGTGGAATTCCCACTACAGTAGTTTTGTGGCCTGATAAACTATGATTCACTTGGTTATAGAGATGAAAGCTTTGTTCAATGTCTTTCCAAGAAATTCTATAAAGCACCCATATATACTGTATAATGTAATGTAATAAATATGCAATAGTTTTCTTTCTCTTTAAATTGGATGAAGTGGATTCTGTTATTTGCAATTAATTCTCCATCTCACAAACTGAGAATCTGGGGATTCCTCCCTAACTCATCTTTGGATACATTTTAGAAAGTACTAAATTAATTGTAGTGTATGCGAAGTATTTCATTTTAACAACGAAAGATTACTTGCTCTTATGTATAGTGACCACACAATTCATTTATTCATGCAACTCATATTTATGGAATGCTTGTGTGGTAGATCTGCAATTACAACAATTAAAAGCAAAACAAAACCCTATTTTCATGGAGCTTCAATTTACTGTGGAGAAACAGGCAAATAAGTAAAATATGCAGCATGTAAGATGTTGATAGTCTCAGGGGAAAAAGAAAAGCAAGAAAGGAGACAGGACTTTTCAGGGATTTTAGGAAAAAAATCACTGAGAAATGACATTTGAATAAAGATCTGATAAAAAGAAGAGCATTTTAGGCAAAGGGAACAAAAATACAAGGCCCTGAGGTGGATGCACATCCTGCAGGTTGAAGGAACAAGGAGGCCAGAATGGCTGGGAAGCAGGAAATGAAGTGCCTTTGAGATCATACACCGAAGTGCAAAGGTACTAAAATTTTATGCTAAAGGTCAACATACAAGTATCTTAATATGTGTAATTTCTTGTCACCAAAAAATGTAAAAAAAAAAAACCATAAAAATTCTTAGAGAAAACTCCTGGTCTAAGAAGACACTGGAGGCACTGTGCTTCTTGGGAGTTGTTGGACACCAGAGGAGAAAAACAGGTGTATATAATGAAGGAACTACACTTGAACAAAAACCATGGCAGATGTTTTGGGAACATGAACTCATTATGTACATGAACTCATTGCATACCAACTTATGATGTCAGGTATTTCTAATTTTCAGATGAAGAAATTGAAACTAAGGGTGATTAGGTCATGTTCTTGAGATCACACAGCCAGAAAGAGGGGGGTTTCAATTTAAAACACAGGTTTATCTGACCTCATATTGTAATTATAAATTTTATGTGTCAACTTGACTGGATTAAGGGATATCCAGACAGCTGAGTATTTCTAGGTATATCTGTGAGAAAGTTTCTGGAAGAGATTAGTATTTGGATCACCATCCTCACCAATGTGGATGAACATCAGTCTATGGAGGCCTGAATAGAACAAAAAGGTGGAGGAAAGGTGAATTCTCTCCTTTATTTTCTCCTGCCCTGAAACATCCGAGCTCAAGGCCTTCAATCTTGAGCTGAATCATACCACTGGCTTTTTTGTATCTTCAGCTTGCAGAGGACAATTTTGGGACTTATTGGCCTCCATTATTAATGTTAATTCTCATATGTCTACTTGCATTTCTCTCTCCTCTGTTAGTTTCTATTAGATCTGTTTCTTAGGAGAACCCTAATGCAACATTTTCCTTGAATAGTTCCACAAACTCTCACAGCAGGTTCAACTGTCTATTCAAGAGAAATACTTCTTTATCTACAAATAGTTTTGTTTTAATCCTTGAGGGAAGTGGAGAGCAAGGTAGATACATTCCACTGGTAAAAGGCTTTCATGGACTTAGAGAAAGCAAATCAAGGCACTCTGATTTAGCCTTTCCTCATATGACCTATTTTCCATTTTTAAAAAAATCTCTTCTGTTCCTTTTAAAATCCCCTCAATTTATATTTCGGGGTTCCCCATTCCTCTTTCCCTAGAAATGAAAATTAATGATGTATAAAATGCAGTATATGATAGAAAAATAGCTTAAGTACCATATTAATTTTTAAATGTACTCCAGTTTTCTTATTTTAAAAATTGAACAAATGTTTTCTGTAAAAAATTTGAAAGTGTAGAAAAAAATAAAGAATTGGCAAAAATTATCTACTTCATATTACACAGAAAATACCCCTATTAATTATTTTAGCTATCTTCTCAGTCTTCTAGGGATTGAAATCAGAGGTTTCACATACTAAGAATGCACTTACCACTGACCTCCATCTCAAGCCCTTTCACTGTTTTCAATATTTTTAAAATTTTTTGTAGTATATGGATACAACACCTTTATTTTATTTTTATGTTGTGCTGAGGATAGAACCCAGTGCCTCACACGTGCTAGGCGAGTGCTCTACCAACTGAGTTATAACCTCAGCCCCTCAATGTGGCTTTGTAAACCTAGTTAAGATCATATTCTATGCAATAATTTAAATTATTAAACATTTTTAAAAATAAAGAAAAGTACAGAAGACAATAAAATTCTTAAGTGGGTGAATGCTACAATCTAACTACCTGTGTTTGAAAATCCACACTGTCTCTTCCTGAGGAATTTGCATCTTTGTTTCCTCGTCTATAAAATGAGAATAATAAGAGCATCTATCTTAAAGGGTTGTTTTAAGGGTTAAATGAAGTAGTGCTTGAAAAGGTTTCAGAACAGTGTTAGTACTACTAGTAGAACAAGTACTACTAGTTCATCTGTGTTCAACAAATGTTAGCTATTATAGTAATTGCTACCCAAACTAATAAAACATGTGTGCTTCAACTTTTTTGTCATATATCTCCACTTCTTTCCTCCTTCTCCCTTTCATCCTTCTTCCCTTCCAGAAATAAGGCATTAAAGGTGCAGATAAGCTCCGCCGCCTTCTTTTTAACTTCTTCCGAATCTCATTTTTCTTTATTCTCTTCTAGGAAATTGCTATTCTGAAATTGATTCATATCCATCTGCACATGTTTTTATACTTTTATTATAATTAGTATAGCTATTCTGCATAAATTTTGTATCTTGATTTTCTCCACTTTACTGAAAGCATTTTCTTAAGCATTTCCATTTGACAGACACCTTCTATAAAATATTTCTTTGTGTTGGGATAATATATCATTGAACATCTTAAATTAAATTTGGCCTAATGCTGCCTTCATAGGACCTAAACTGCAACCTAACTTAAGAATATATTTTTGTAACAAGTAGCTGAGTCTTGGCTAATTATAGTAGCCCTGTTTTCAGCCAATCACGGCTGCAAACTATACAAGGCAATGCAGAGCTAGAACCAATCAGGCTATTTCTGTAAGTCACTTCCTTTCTATTAATACAGCCTGCTCATGCTGCTGGGTGGAATTCTCTAAACCTTTACTGGTTCAGGATGCTGCCTGATTCATGAATGGTTTCTTTGCTCAAATGCTGCTACATTCCTCTAAAGATTTTCTTTTATCATGTAGCATTATTTACTTGTTTTCCTAGTTTTAGATATTTAGGTTTCATTTACTGTGTTACAAGTGCATCTTTGTTCTTATGTTTTTGTATACAACTTTGATGATTTCATCAGGTAGAATTGATTGACATCAAAGAACACAAATATTTTCAGTAATTTTTAATGATTATAAAAAGAACATGATAATTATGGAAAAAAATGAAAACAGAGTGGCTGTAAAAATTAAAAGAAAAACATTTGTTTTGCCACCAGTAAAAGATAATCTCTACTAACAGCTTTGATTTATTTTATTCTAATCTTAGTCCTTCCACAAAACACACTTGACCTCTTCATTTTCATATTCCTTAAGATTTGTTTCTAGCTTTTATTATATCATAACATTTCTTCAATTCATTTAATATTCTCTGGAAAACATAATTTTTAATATCTGTGTATTTCTCCTACATGAAGTAGCATAATTTATTTAGTCATTTGCCTATTTTGGGGCACTTAAGTCTTTTTTTTTTTTGGTACCAGGGATGGAACCCAGGGGCACTCAACCACTGAGTCACATCCCCAGCCCTATTTTTATTGTATTTAGAGACAGAGTCTCACTGAGTTGTTTTAGCACTCACTTTTGTTGAGGCTGGCTTTGAACTCGCAATTCTCCAGCCTCCAGCCTACCCAGAGGCTGGGATTACAGGTGAGCACCATGGTGCCCAGCTCATTTTTAATAATGTAACAATAGTGAGTATTATTCAGTACCTTTGTTTTCATTATTTACTGGTTCCCTTGGACTCCTGGAAGTAAAAATTACTAGGTTAAGGCATAAACATATTTTAATATGCTGTCAAATTGTTCTCCAGAAATACGTGTTCTCCTATATGTGTAATCTATAATACACATTTTCCATAATTATTACATTTTTGTTAAATTAATGTAGAAATACTTTATATTAATGTCTTCATTCTAACTTTATAAAATTTATTTTTCTTAGAAATTTGTTACTTGAACTTATTTAGATTATTTTCCTAACTTTGTGCTTAGCCAATCTTTAAAAAATTGGGATTATATATAAACTTATTTATAAACTTAAAGCAATCTTTAAATTTAAAAAGGAATAAAGCAAACTTACAAGTATAGCATCATATTAGCTAAGGTTTTTATTGATTTTTTAACAAAGTTAAGCTCAATTTTCAGATACACCCTGCAAAAAAGAAAATTGATAATCATCTAGTGGCTTTAAAATGTTTAAATCTTCATAGTTAAAACTCTCCCAAAGAATTCCATTAGGAATTTTTATTAAAACATATTTAAAGAAACTAGACTTTTAAGAGTAAATTATTGATTAACCACCAACTATTTAAATAATCTGCTGTTAGATTATAAAATAATAGTTTCAAGAAGACCTTAGAGTTTTGGGGGGGATTTCTTTTCTCTGTATGCTGATTTTGATTACCTAAAGTTAAGATTTTTTTTCTATAGGTGACATCAGTATGAGAAAATTATTTGTTAGTTACAAATTGACCTACTTAGGAAAATCTGTAATTTATCATTTAACCTAGGTACACTAAGATGACCTTAATTTTTACAAGGGAAGAAATTGTCTTCAATTCATTAGCTATATTTATTGCTAGTTATGTTCCAAAATAATAGCATAATTTGACTCATGTAAATTTCCAATGAAGAATAAAAATAACACATAAAGAAAATGACAAAGGAAGAAGATATAGGCATCTGTATGATTTTGTAGAGGTCCAGGTACTTATAAATGTAAAATAAAGGAAAAAATTACAAAAGGAAATGTCACTATATTTAAGAACATAAAAATGAAGTCTTCTTCAGGAAAGGTTACCAGAAAGTATATTAAAAGAAAGATTATAAACTGAGGAAAATGCTTTTGACATATTTGGAAAACATGCATAAAACTTATAAGGATTGCTTACAAATCAATAAAAAAGACAAAACTTTGATTCAAAAATGGCCGGAGTACCAACAAAAAGTTTATACATGCTGACATGAGATGCAAATAGATACAAGTATCAGTAAACATATATTAAAGGTTATTCAGTATCACTGTCATGGTTTGGATCTGGAATGTCCCTCAAAGTCTCATGTGTTGAAGGCTTGATCCCCAATGCAGCAAGGTTTAAAGGTGGGGTTTAAGGGTAGTGATTGTATTATGAAGGCTTTTGCCGCAGTCTGGCTGGGCACAAAATCAAGAGCCACTCACAGCCTTGTAGATACAAACAGCAGTTCTTTATTCCCGAACTCACACTGGCACTCTACACACGTACCGGGGGCAATCCACGTTCTGGGCAAAATCTCAAATACTCTCTCAATCCCCCGAGAACTCAAGGGAACTCAAGGAGCAGGCGCACCTGAGGCAGCAGGATACGCCCTATTCTCAGCAGGGTACACCTTAAACCTGGAACCACCCTAAACCTGGATTGTCCTAAACCGGAACGCCCTAAACCCAGATCCACCCTAGTCCTTGAGCATGGTCACCTTACATGCAATGTCACTGCAAATGACCTGGGTTATGCCATGCATTATTCTTACTTAGCAATGGCCCTCAGCATCTCCCCCCTTCTGATTAATTAAACAAGCAATGTGGCTTAAGGACCGTGCCTGGTAGGTTGTCCAATTCAACATATGGTTCTTACCCGTCATGGGAAAAACTGACCTCTAGGCGTCAGCCTCCTGTCTTAGGTTGATACCACGCCAAGGTCGCAGGTTCGTTCCCCGTATGGGCCACCAAATGCCGCATACTTAGCAATGGCCCTCAGCAGGCTTTGATCTCATGAATGGATTAACCCATTAATGGGTTCATGATTGAATGGATATTGTGGAGCCTAGTCAGAGGAAGCAGTAACTGGGAATGTGCCCTGGAAGGGTATATCTTCTTTTTGGCCCCCTCCATGGTTTCTCTCTCTCTCTCTCTCTCTCTCTCCTTCCTGATAGCCGTGAGATGAACAGTTTTGTTCTGCCCCACCCTTCCTGCCATGATGTTCCTCCTTGCTTCAGGCCCAAAGCAATGGAGGTAGCTGCTCATGGTGTACAACCTCTAAAACCAGACCCAAAATAAATTTTTCCTCCTTTAAGTAGATGTTCTGAAGTATTTTGCCACAGTGCCAGAAAGCTAACATAATCACTAATAATAAAAATACATTTAAAAATACTAATAAGAGCATATTTCTCTTCTACCAAAATGGCAAATATTTAAAGTATCATAATCTAGTGTGATGTGATATAAATACTCATAAACTACTGGGAACAGTTGATAGTATTGTTTTGGAGAGAATTTATGCATTGTTCATGAAAAACTTTAAAAATGTACATACCCTATGATCTAATGATATCAATTCTGGAAAAGTATCACAAAAATTGAAAAATATGAAAAAAAGAAAGTTTAAAAATATGCACATAGTTTATGTATTAAGGACATTCATCCTAGAATTATTTATAACATTGAATACTTGAGAAACAATGCCTAATAGCCAATAGTAAATTATGTATTTCCAAAAAGTAGAAGATATTATGCAATTATTAAAATTGTGTTGTAGGAGACTTTAGTCACTTGAGAAAGTACTCATGTTTTTAAGTAAAAACTAAAAGCAAAATTATTTACAAATTATTATTCCAATTTTGGAGTACACACAGAGTTAATAAAACAAGAAGGAAATTTCTAAAAATATTAATACCATTAATAATAGTGGTGTCTTCTTTGGGTACTGGAATCCCTGGTGATTTTTATATTCTTCTTAATATTCTTTAGCATTTTCCAAAATGTTTACAATAAACTGAATACATATGCATCACATATATTTTGCACTATATATCTACATATTTATAACTATAGTTTATACCTACATCTAGGTATATTTATTTTTCTCTCTCATATATATCTGAACATACACATATGTATATAGAGAGTGTTTCACTTGAAAATTTTTATTAAGCTGATTGGAGAGAAGGCTGCAGACAGAATCAGGTCAATTTATGTTTTGTGTGTCAGGTAGATTTCTTCAGGTAATCAATTGTCAAAAATTTGGGCTTCTTTTGAACAGGATAACTAACTCATTCACAGAATTTTAGACCGAGAAGGCACCCTGAAGATCCTGGCTGCCAAGGTCTGCCCATCATGTTCACACTTGGTTCCCACTACCTAGTTCAGTTACCCCAGTCTTTGTACAGGAGAAGCTGCTTTCTCCAGAAACAAAACGGCTTATTTGCCCAAGGTTACACATCCCAGGGAAATAATACCAGTATCAGCAATAATTAGGATTACTATTATTATTAACATTTATCACATCTACTACGTTCCAGGCACTCTTGTAAGTGCTTTATGTGCATCAACTTATTTAACACTTATAACAACCCTCCAGTATTGTTATTATTTTCACTAAATAGGCGAGAAATGGAATCACACACTGCATCAGTCCTCTGTCCTACCCGCCATTTCCTACAAACCCTAATCACCTAGAAATTGGATCCGAGGCTGGCCCACATGGGTCTTTTCAAGTGAGTTCCTAGGTTGCTTCTCTCTGTGTGCATGACTGGGGAGATTTTAAAGACCCGCCATATGAAAATAATGTCCTGATGACCTGTATTACCCGGGCTTCATCCCTGGAGCGTCCCTACTGCTGCTCCGTGGGGACCAAGATATAGGAAACACTCCGGAGGTCACCGGCCTGTCTCATCCTCTGTCTTGCAACGAAGCTCCCGCTCCGGTGGCAGGGCATCCCCTCCAGGCAAGCTGCGCTGGGCCTCAGCCCCTGCCCGCGCCACCTGCTCCCCG
>NW_025999905.1:882308-895685 GCF_001458135.2 Marmota marmota marmota | reverse complement strand
CCTCCTCCTCCAGCCGCCCGCTTCCTCCTTGCCAGGAGGTGAGCAGCACCTGGCCCCTTACCTGGAGTTTGCCGAGAGGGCGGGGGAGGGGTTGACTGTTTATTTCTTCATTTGCCTTCGTCACCTTTTTCCTTGTTGGAGGACAGGGTTTTCGTTTTGTTCCAAGGGATGAAGTTGACCGCCCCTGGTAGCTGGCCTGGAGAGGGTGTGTGGCTTTGATGCCTATCTGGTGATGTTTTCTGTTCGCGCTTATTTTTTTCGGGTGCGGGTGAGGGGGGGGGGCGGCTCTGAAGGACTTTGCGGTGCCCTCTTTGGAGAGTCAGGTTTGAGGACTTGGGGGTCGAGGGAGACGTTTCGACAAGGGGAGGAGACTGGGGAAGCCCCGCCAGTGAGAATTGGAGAACTATCTCATTACAGTTTTTCCTGAGACCCAGATACAGACTCAGGAGGGTTTCCCGCGCCTCCCCCTTTTCTCCAGTCCCAAGTGTTTACAAACGTTTTAGTCTTACTTCCCTGCCCTCACCTTCCTGATAAGGCCCTGGGGAACTGCTAAGCCTGTGTGTAGTGTCATTTGGCATTCTTCTGGCAAAATATGGCTATAAATTGGTTAGAAAAAAAAAAAAGAGTGTACTTGGGGAAGAGGCGGGCTGGTGATGTAGAAAATTGGAAAAGACAGAGTGAATATGCTCCTTTTGGGAGGTGCTTAATCACCTGGCTGAAGCTGTGCAGCTGTGCATTGTATAGATTGAGATTATTGTGAATTTACAGCCAAGAAGGATAATTTATGGGCGATGTGATTTCCTCTAGGTTTTAGGGGAACATGACTTAGTGTGCCAAAAATTTACAGAGGATGTCATCGTTTGGTACTTGTATTAGGTGTTTATCATTTAAATGTTCTAGAAAGTGCATCCTCTTAATAAAAATCAATGAGGGGAAGGAAGCAACATTTCTGACCTACTTTGAATGATTATGTTGAAGAGGATATGAGAGGTGGGTCCTGTTTTTAGGAAGATTGCTAGGAATCAGGGTGATAGGGCATTGAACTTAAGCAGCAAAAATAGGTTAGCCAATATCCCCTCTGGGAAGAAAGCCCAGAGCTTATTCCTTGTGTAGATTGTTATAACTTCTGAATTTTACGCAGGTTTGATTGCGAGAGGATCTGTATTCTTGATATCACCATCATCCATGGATTTTCAGCTTCCTTTCTCATAATACAAGTCCCAGGACAGCCTGAAATGAAAGGGAATTAGATCAAAGGCTTGTGTGGGAAGACACAGAAGTGTTGTAATAGGGGAAATCAGGGCATGCTCTCAATAAACAGCTGTATTTAATTTCAGAGTTTTTAGTATAATTAGTTTAATATGTAGTCCACAACTTTATCACCTGGGAATAATCCATTCTTCCAGGTTTCTACGGAGAGTGCTCCTTGGACATCTTCAGTTTGAACAGTTGTGACAGTAGAAACTTTATCCTTTACCCCCATCCTCCAACACCCATCAGTCCCAATATACAGAATGTGTGTTTTCTGAAGTGAAAAGTCTTCAAGCTTCTTGTAACATTAATTCTTAAGTAATGAAGAATCTGTTCAAAATAGGTGAAGGTCAAGGGAAGTAGAGGATATACTTTGGTCACTACAACCAGACTAATCCTTTAGATGAGCAAATTTCTATACACATGTACCCAGTCGGAACAGAGTATAAGTCTACAACCCAAGGCAGAAGCAGAGAAAGAGAGGTAGGGAGATGATAGAAGGCTCAGGAAGGCTTTGTTAAGTCAATCCCAGCTTTTTATTGGCTTTAGAAATTGCCTGTGATTTATCCTTTTAGCTCTCAAATTTGACTTTTCCCTCTGACAGTAGGAATAGTAAAATGTACAGGAGGATGCTACTGAGCCTGCTTGTGGCTAGCTGTGTTTTTAGAAATGGTCACAGTTTCATTTATATTCCTCTTGATGACTAACAGAATTATAAGACCATTAACTGTGAGTTGAGTTCCTTTGGAAATAGAAAAGGCCTAGTGGCCTTCCAGGGACAATATCTGCTTTTCCCTAGTGTTACCAGCTGAGCTAATATGCAAACTTTATTGTTTCTCTGTGACATTGTGTTTAAGAGTAAAGCAAGGAAGGCAAGGGATTTTCAGGCTTTAAGGGTATGGTTATGTAGAGGGGCATGCCCTTGAGCTTAGTGCTTTCTTCTGATATACAGCTGTGGAAGTGTGGGCCCAACTCCTGTGAACAAAGGCACAGTTAAAGTAACTGCTGTGTGTCACTGCTGCGAGTTTGTCCCTTTGCACTCTTTGTTAATATTAGAGGAAGTGAAAGCTGGATACAAAGGATAGAGCTATGAGGTGGGGAAGAGAGTAAGACCAGTTAAAGTGAGGGGTTTTGAGGGTGGAAACTAAAGCCAACTCTTGATATGAGAGCATGTTGAGGAGTATGGAAAAATATGGAGGTCATTCTAAACCTTGTTTGTCTCATCATCATTTATAAAAGTACTCCTTCTTACCTAAGTTACAAAGTCTAGCAGTTTCTTTGCCTAGTTGTAGAGAAGAGCAATGAAAGGAAAGGGAGCACAGAAAATTGGCCTGGGAATAATCTAGTGATGATTGCCTGAGAGCAGAAAAAGGCCCTTCAAAAAGACAACTGGGTATGAGTAAAAGTTTCACTTAAAATCTTGCAAAGGATTGGACTCTGGGGTGAAATTCATAAAAAAAAATCAGCTTCCTTTATCAATGTCCTTGGATTATGGAGTTGAAAAGGAGAGAAAAATATGATTGCTTTGGAATGTTCAGCTGGTGATCAAATCAACAGGATGGAAGTACAGGCACAAACAGGAAGTGATAGTTTGGAAGAGAGAAAAAAATGTAAAGTCAATGTACCAGCAGATAAAGAACAAGAATGGGATGTGACTTTGGTAATTGGTATTCAAAGAAAAAAAGGACCAGACATCAGAAGTACTTGAGCTTTCATATGGAGGAATTTACAGAAGGTATTTTCTGGGTATCTGTTTTTCAATTGTAAAATAAAAGTAATACAAAATGACCTACCTACTTTATTGTGAGGATGAGATTAATATATTAAAGGAAAACATCTATATAAATATAAGAGTTCTTTATTGTTAGATTAGCAGAGCTAGATGCTATTATTTCAGCAAGGGTCTACAGCGAGCCTTCAAAGGTTCAGAGGATAGGTCTATCTGAGAATTGAAATGGGATTTTTGACTCAGTGAATAAAAGGACTTAATTGGGCTGCCAGAAGAAAAAAAATAAAAAGGCCAGAAGATGATTCAGAGTTGGAGTAGGGTATTAAAAGATAGAGTACATGAGAGGAAAAATAACAGAACTAAGTGGATTATGTATGCATTATTTAAATATGGTAAATTAAATCACGTGATAGCTGATTCTTAGTTCACTGCTCTAAAATCTTGCGTAATGTGATTCTACTGGTCTGTTTGAATCTTTATTGAATGATGACTTTTGTCAACAGTTTTTATTCCACAAACATTTATTCAGCTTATACTGTATTGCAGGCAAAATGTCATGATGTAAAATCACACACACAAAAAATATGCCTAGGTAAGGATGAGACAGATATGTAAATGAACAACTGCAATTAAGGGATTTGGTGCCACAAAAGAGGAGAGGGGCAGTCAAATCTCCTGGGGAGGATCAAAAAAGATCCTCCTCATAATTTCTACAGAGGAAGTGAATGACACATGAAAAATGTGTAGGAATTTGCCAAAAGACAAGGTTCAGGTGTGTGCTGGTTTGGGGAAAGCTCTTTCCATGTAGAGCATAGACGGAAAAAGGACAGAAGTACAAAACTGCTTTGTGTTATAATTGGTTATCACTGGAGTACAGTGTACAATGAGAAGCTTAATGAAAATGAATCTGAGAGGCAGGCAGGAGCTGATCCCAAGGGACCTTTTATTATGCTGAGAAGCTGATCTTCATTTGGTAGGTAAGGATTTAAAAAGCAGGAGTAACATGTTTTAGTTTGGCAATGGTATGGAGGCCCCACTGGAGCTGTGGGAAATAGAAAGAGGTGTGACCTCCTAGGAGGTGATTGTAATAGTTCAGGTAAAGAATGGCATATCCCCAATTAAGGAGTAGCAATGAAGGGGGATAAGAGAGCTTAATTTAGGAGATAGAATTGACAGTAAATGGATGTAAGATTGAAGGAGTAAGATGCTCTGGCGTGATTAGAGAAAGTTGCTTCTAACCTCCAGGTGATGAGTATGAGGGAGATGAGATAAGGAACTTCCTTCTGGAGAGTGTGACTTTGAGTGGTTCAATCAGCAGTTAGGGTGTCAGGCCCTGTTGCTCCGGAGCATGGTCTGGACTGGTGCACAGATCTCAGAATCACTTGATGGGAAGGTGCAGTGAAACTACTGGATTAGCAGAAATCAAAATCATCCAGGGAGAACAAAGGTCAAAGATAGGACTTGGTTTTTGGCTAATGTTAAAGAGAACAGAAATTGAGGAAATGCAAAAGCAATGACTAGAAAGGGAGAAATGTAACAGGATGAAGTTTTGAGGAAAGGGAGAACAGCTTTGAAGAAGAAAGGGCTGGTTTTGTGTCAGTTTCCCAAAGAATTCCTGATAAAATGAGGACTGAAAAGAGAAGATTGAATTTGGCAATTATGTCTCTGGTACTTTGTGCCAGAATAATTCCTATGGAGTAGAGGAGATGAGTTGACATTAATGGGAGGTAAGGCCATGGTGATAGGGTAGAATTGTGTTACATGGCCTTCCTAGATTTGGTAAGATTTGGGGACTTCTAAGTCTACATAAATCAGAAGGATGATAAATGGCCATGTTTTCTATTCCACACTTTGAGGTAAACAGTTGAGAAATATCCTTTGTGCAGCAAATCCCTGTAAGTCGTGGGCTATGGGGAAAGGTGACAGAAATTCTAGAGTCACACTGTCACTGAAGGAGTTAGGACTCTGCTTCTGTTTTTAAGCAGTTAACATAATTAATCTTGCCTGTTATCCCTGTGGAGGTGAATTTTCCATTTTGAGTTCTTATGCTCAGAACCATTTCTCATGTTTTAGGCAAATGTGAGCAAGTATTCACACCATCAATATTTACAATGTAAAACTAAGAGTTGACAGATCTGTGAAGTGTCATATTTTAGCACAGGGGATGGAAATAGCAGAACATAGTATAGAGTGGCACGCTTTCCTTTCACAGTGTATTCTTCAGCAATGTCTTGGATTTTTATTCTTTATTGTTAGAAAATACAAGTGAAATTTTGGGTGCTTTTTAATTCCCTTTGAAGAAACCATGCACAATTCTCTTTTGTCTTTCTGAATATGTTATATATAGTATTTTAGTATTCAATACATATTTGTTATGTAATTATGTACCAGGTATGGATACTAAAATAAACACACACACACACACACACACACACACACACACAGGCCCTGACCACATAGAGCTTTGTAATCTCTTGGCAGATTAAAAACAAGCCCACATATCCTGTATTTACATTTGCAAGCACGATAACAAAAAAATCACTGTGTGTAGTGGGAGTGTAGCCACCCTAGTTGGGGTAAGAGACCAGAGATTCCTCTGGAAAAGCTAACACCCAAAGGATGAATAGGAGTTTATTGTATGAAGGTCATTGCTGATGGTGATAGAACTTCTCATACAGAAGAAGCTTCCTGGCCTAGATCAATTCCAAGACCCTCCCTTAACTCTTCCTGAACTACAAAAGGCAGTAGATCTTTTTTCTTATCTGAATTTTAGTCAGAACCTTTGATTTACTCTTTGGCATCCATATGCTGTCCTACAGTGTTGCATATACATAGGGTCACCGTATGTGGATTGGTGAGTTGTTTTCTGTATAAGGGCACACAGCTGAGGGGAAGGAGGAACTAGAAGCCATTCAGAGCTCAGTGTGCCCAGCCATCTGCCCTGGCATAGGCCAGCATTCATTAAGAGGAAGGGGTACCTTGTTCCAATTCATATCCCAAAGGGGGCACAATTTTAAAAATCACACAAATATACCATGTATTTCACCAGAGACTTTGAACACACATACATTGTTTCCCCCAAATATGTATGTATATATACAAACATACACACACACATATACATACATACGTGTGTGTGTGTGTGTGTGTGTATTTGGTACCAGGGATTGAACACAAGGGTGCTTAACCAAGGAGCCATATTCCCCAGACCTTTTTATGTTTTATTTAAAGACAGGGTCTCATTACATTGCTTAGGGCCTCGTAAAGTTTGCTAAGGCTGACTATAATCTTGCGATCCTTCTACCTCAGCTTCTAGGGCTGTAGGGATTACAGGCATGTGCCACTGCACCCAGCTACATATATTTTTGTTTAAGGCACTTTAAGAGTTTTAAAACTAAGTAAAAACACAGGTCTTCTTCTCTGGAAGAACTAATTATTGCTTTAAAATTGCAGTAAGTAGTTGGTTTCTGATTTTTCAGCTATATGAAGGAATTGATCTTTATGGTACATTTAATCATAATTTGTACTTCTCTCAATTGAACCAGATTTAAGATTCTGAAATAGATACCCAGGGATCAGAATATACTGAAATTTATTCTTAGTTTACAACTTTGGATTTGAAGATACTATGTGTTACCCTTACTCAAAGCTTTGCTCTTATAGGCTCTTTTCTAGGTCATTGATTCTGAAAGTGAGGAGGATCAGCAGTGTCAAAATTACCCAAAAATCATCAAAAATGCAAATTCGTGGGCTCTGCACACAATCTTCTGAAACAGAAACTCTAGGGTTGAGGCCCAGCATTCTGTATTACAAGCAGTCCATCTGGTATATGCTTCACTCTGAAGTAAAAGGACCACTGAATAAAGATACATAGTTTAGTGGCCTGAAACCCAGGGAGCTGTTTCATTGCTAGAATTTCTTAAATTGTCACCCACCTGATTTCCTGCTTCTGCAGGGCATCTTAGATATTCGTTAAGTAATTACATCAAGTGGACCATGAGATCTCCTTTTTTTTAAACATTCTTTTAGTTGTAGATGAACACAATATCTATATTTTTTATTTGGTGCTGTGGATTAAACCCAGTTCCTCATATGTGCTAGGCCAGCACTCCACCACTGCGCCACAACCCCAGACCTCTCCTGTTCTTATGAAGAACCTCAGCCAGTGTTTCTGTGTTACCTTCTATATATCAGTATCCATGAAAACACTTAAAATAAGATGCAGAGGATTTTGTCACAAAGCTGTAGGAGCTCACAGGCTGATAGAAGCAGCAATTATGGAAATCAATAAATATCTTTCCCTAGAAATGTATTAGAATAGAAATACCTAGTAATATTAAGAGAGGATGGGCAGTCTTCTTGATAAATATTTTCCAATGTTTGCTACTTACAGGTGTGTGTGTGTGTGTTTTTACATTTTTTCCCTGATGCAAGTGTCTTCTTGATGGAGTATAAGCAGCATTGATAATAATTAAAGAACCCAATTCAAACCTGAGTCTTGCTGCTGGTTTATGTGCCTTTGAGCACATCAACTTTTCTGTCTCTTTCTTTGCTGAAAATGCAGATAATAAATCCTACCTCTTCTATGTTAGAGTTGCTGTGAGGATCAAGCTAATGCATTTGAAAATTCTTTATAAATTCCAGTGCAATGGGTAATATTGGTTATAGTTCTCATAAGTGAAGAGCAATGTTTCTATGGTATTGGGTTGAAGAGTGAATGAAAGGGAGAATATAGGTAGACTAATTATTTATTTACCAAAGTATTCTTTAGGAGTACTCTTTCCTAACTATGAAAGTTGTGTGTAAATTGCTCTGTCTTCACTAAAATGTTCACTTGATTTCAGGCAAACAATACTCCTGGTTTTTCTCTTACCCCATTATCATCCTTTTTAGTCTTTGAAGGGCCTCCTTGTCTCCCTGACTTCTTTTCATGGGCACATTTCAGGGCTCAATCCTTTGCCTTTCCATCTTTTCTGTCATTCTCACACTATTGGCGATGTCACTTAGCCTCTTGGATTTAAGTAACACTGACTTGTGGATAGCTCCCAAATTTACATCTCCTGTGTGGACCATCCCTGGATTCCTATCAAACATAGCCTTTTAACACTTGGATAGGTAGCTCACATCTCATATTCCCAAACTGAGTTCCTAATACTTGTTCCAAACCTACTCAGAATTTCCCTATTTTATTTAGGTGCAACTCCTCCCTATTTTATTTAGGTGCAGCTCCCTTGAGGCTCCATCTACTTGTTTGTCTTCAGTATCTTGCATCCAACCTATTAGCAGTTTCTCTTGTCTGTGCTTTAAAATAGCTAGATTTAGGACTTGTACCACTTTGCCTGTGACTTCTGGATTACAGCACTATCATATTTTACTTGAACTTTTGTGATAACTTCCCATTTTGATGGTGCAGTACAGCCAAGAGATCACATTAAAACACATGTAAGATCATGTTACTCTTCAGCTTGAAACCCTTATAAGACTTCATTCAGAATCACAGCTCTGATGGTGGTCCATTGGGCCTTCTTGAAGCCTTGAATATCACCTATTATCACTCTCCCTGTCTTACTCAGTTTTGTCCTTCTACATCAGAATATTACAGATGGGTTGATTTATAATAAATAAAATGTTTGGCTAACAGTTCTGGGGGTGAAGAAGTTGAAAACCAAAGAGCTGCATCTGGTGAAGGCCTCTTGCTGTACCACTGAAGGTGAAGTGGTAAGAGAGAGCGAGGATGAGCAAGAGGGTCCTGAACTTGCCCTTTTACAACAAACTCACTCCTGTGATAATAGCATCGTCCCTTCATAGACTGGAGCCTTCATGACCTGGATGCCTCCTGGTTAGGCCCCACATCCAGAACACTGCATTAGGGATTAAGTTTCTAATGCATGAACTTTGGGAAGCACATTTAAATAGAAGTACCTCCTATTTTTCACTCTGCTTTACCTACCCTGGTCTCCTTGCTCTTTCTAGAATATGTTATATGAGCTCTTTTCTCAGGACTTCTCTATGTCTCTTTCTTCTACCTGGAATACTCTTCCCTCAGATATTTTAGGAGGCTTTCTTCATCATGTACTTCAGGTTTCTATTCAATCATTACCTTCTCAGTCAGGTTTTCCTTGGCCACCTGTTTAAAATCCCAACCCCTTCCTCTCTACATCCATTTCATGCTTTTAGTTTTCTCTGTAGCACTTTCAGCATCCATAATAAAATATATTTTAATCACTTATACTATTTATGATTCCTCCCTCTCTCAGTAATTGTAAGCTCCATAAAATGTTTATGTATGTGTATACACACACACACACATACTTGGACAGTGCCTGGTATTGTGTGTGTGTGTGTGTGTGTGTGTGTGTGTGTGAATAAATTTAATTTTTGATAAGTAGGTTGTTTTTAATTGTAGTATAAGATGTTTACAATAAATAGCAATGTGAAAAATTACCTGGATTTCTGTGTGGTGGTGCATGCCTGTAATCCCAGCGGCTCTGGAGGCTGAGGCAGGAGGATTTTAAGTTCAAAGCCAGCCTCAGAAAAAGTGAGGCACTAAGCAACTCAGTGAGACCCTGTCTCTAAATAAAATACAAAATAGGGCTGGGGATGTGGTTCAGTGTTGAGTGCCCCTGAGTTCAATCCCCAGTAACACCCCCCCCAATTATCTGAGTTTCTAATTATCTAGATAGATTACTAAGATTTATTAAGATAGATCTAAGATTACTAAGATAGATCCAAGATTTCTGCTGGTTATGAACTATAGCCTCATTCTGGAGGATATAAACTACACCCTAGCCAATACTGAAAACTTACTTTTTTACTAATTTGATGGTAGAAAATGCTATGTCATTGTAATTTAATCACTTGTTAGTGTGCTTAGAGAAATGTCACTTAACTTTTCATATTTCCCTTTTATAGAATTTTTATTTAGATATTTTTGTTTTTCTTATTATGTGGCTCTTATTTTATAGTACAGATAACATATGTGCACTGAAAATATTCCTTAGATTTTTTTCTTCTATATGTTTTCAGATATATAATACCTAGAAAAAGCAATTGTTTATTTAGTCTATACAATAATATGGAATTATTCCCTTAACATATCAAATTGACATTAAAAAATATTTTAATCTTTAAAAAATAAATATTTGGTACATAGTACCTTATTAAATTTCTGAAATATATGAAATTTTTTGTGTATTTGGGTTAGAAAAATGTTGAAGCCATTGCAGTGTGTCTAAGAAATCTTGGATTTGGGTTAGCATTTTTTTTTCTATAAGTGTGTTTTTGAAATTTCAAAATAGAACTATTTCATTCTTTGTTATTTATTTTTCAGTGGTCATTCATATGTTTATTTGCTCATCTAGCATTTAATAAGTTCATATCATATATTTCTCATAGGAAAAACTCAAAATATGTGATTATGGTACAGATGGTTATTAAATGCAGATATGAAGTTGTGCACAGGGTTGTAAAGAAGCACAGAAGGAGCAAATGAATCAAACTAAGGAGCTCTGGTCTCAGCACAAGTGATGTTTCAACTCAGTTTTGAAGGATTTTCAGAAGTGCTTTATGGGATATGCAGCATCCCACATATGGCAGTTGAAGATAAAGGCGTGCAACAGTAGAAAGGAATTAAATAATATGACCAGTTCAAGGGCCAGTATGAATGGCATGTGGGTGGGAGTGGCAAGCGGTGCCTAGGTGAAGAGGAAGGCAGAGACTGAGGTGTTTGTAAGGCAGAAAGATTGTTGTTTCTGAGAGTAGAGGAAGATAAAAAGGGTATTATATTTAAGGCAGGAAGATCAGTTAGGCGACTGTTTTATTCTCCTTATGGGAGAAGCAGCAGACAAATGAAAATCCAGAGCTCAGCAAATGGAGAGGGTGGGAGGAGATGGATTTGACAGCTATTAAAGAGATCCCATCTTTAGGAATCTGTGACTGAGTGATAAATTTCAGTCTCCCATGACTTCTAGGTAGGAAGAAGCTGGGCAAAAGTGGAATGAGTTCAGTGTTGCACATTCAGAGTTTTAAATGCCCATGCGATGCTTAAAATATGGTCTCCTGGAGACAGTTAGAGGTACAGGAATGCAGCTGGGACAGCTTGGGAGCCATGAGTTCATGAGAGGCAATTAAAGCTATGGGTGTTGACGAGATCACCTAGGCTGTGAGCATATAGCAAGAGCAGTGTATTGAGGAGGGTGCTTAGGGAAATGCCTGCATTTAAGGAGCAAGCAGAGTGAGAAGCATTTGATGATACTAAGGAGGCACAGCTAGTGGAGTGTGATTAATTAGCATAGGAACTTGCTAGAGGTTGATGGGGAGGGCACCAGTAAATCTGGAGTATGATATAGACATGGTTTTTCTCATATTCAGCAAGGCATTTGTATTGGTCTCATGTCCTTATGGACAAGATATAGAAATTTGTGATCAATGATGGGATACTGGGCAGATTCTTGGCTTTTTAAACAAATGTACACTGAGGTTATTAATTTAAGGAATTGATGCTAAGCTGGAGGAAATTTGCCAATGCAGTATTTTTAGCCTTATTATCTAATCTCTGTCCTGTAAATGTTTTACTACTACCATTTTATACTAATACTTTCCTTTTGAGAAGGCTATCCAAATTTTTTAAAATCAAAAGCTGGGAAGCATGCCTAATGAGTTGGAAAGAAGAATTGGGATTCAAAGTGATTTTGAAAGGTTAGAATAATGAGCAAACAAACATAATTATTTTAAATGTAGACTGTTCTTTTTTATTCTGAAAATTATATGTTTTAGGATGGGGAAATCTTACTTAAAAGTACTTTTGAAGCCACAGATGTCACACGACTGCTAAGAGCAATGATGGAGGGTCTTCTGTTCTGTTGATATGAACAGGGTGATTGATTCATGGAAGGTAGACATTTAACTTGGGTTATGAATTCAACTTAGGTGTGATATTTGCAGAGGGATATTGAAATAAGGTGATATTGGCTTCAGATATAAATTAGGTGACTTATTTACAAAGTGTGTCATGTGAGGACTAGTCAGGGGAATTGGGATTTTAGCTTAGAGAAGACTTAAGGGGCCACAATAATGAGCTTCAAACATATTAAGTGCAGTGTGGAAGAGGCATTGGTATAATGCTAATTTAGAGTACAAGATTTGGATTAGCAGGTAGCAGACAGAAGAATGCAGGACTGAGTTCATCCAGGAAAGTGTTTTATATCTGTAGGAGCTGCTTCTTTGTACTCTGAACATTCAGGGTTCCTGCTTTGAAGGGACTTTTGGCCTGGGTTGGGTCTATGGAAACAATGAGTTTTGGTTACTGCCCTGTGCCTCTATTACCAGGGTGGATTCAATCTGTCCTTGGAGCTTTAGTCCTAGAACATTCTTTCTTATTCTGTCATGCTTAGCACTTTATTCTAAGATTGCAACAATGTAAACATAAAACATGCCCTTTTGACATAAATCTTATATCCTAAAATTGAGAACAGAAAGAATTGGCTCTGTCAAATGTAAGCTTAATATATACTTCTACTTGATAGTTCTTGAGCTTATCAATAATGCTTACTAGGAAATGACTTGAGCCAAAATAATAATTGATGCTTTAACATATCTGAGCCTGTTATGCTAGGGAAGTGCCTCTCTAGCTAAAGAGCAGATAAATATTAGCACAATCTGCTCTTTTTTGTTTCATTTTTTTTTTTTGCATTTGTCACTTTTTTTTTGCTTTTTTTATTGGTTATTCAAAACATTACAAAACTCTTGACATATCATATTTCATACATTCGATTCAAGTGGGTTATGAACTCCCCACTTTTTAAAATTAAAAGCAATATATGAGCATTCTAGAAAAATGAAGCAATAAAAATATGCATAACCCCACTAAATAATATTAATCTTAATAGTTTAGCATTTATTATAGGAATAATAATTAATAAAAACAATAGCCAGTTAAAATTTTAAGTGCATTTTGTGTATGAACTCACTCATCCTGCAAACTATAATGAGTGTGATCCTAACATTTTCTAGTGTGGCTGTTACTTATGAGCCCAAGCTGCTACCTAGCATCTACTCTTAATCTGTATTGCCTCTATCACACGTTATCAAGTGTTCTTTGCATATATTACATTACAAACATCTACACATTCACAAAATGGGAATACTCAATGAATATAGTGTGGTGATTTTCTTTTGTATCTAACAATATACTGTAAACTTATTTCCATATTTTGACTCATTAAAATTTTTTTTAGGGATACTATGAGTCTCTTTGTCCTCTGGATAGTCAGTTTTTATAATCAGTAATTTGAACAATATATAATTCATTCTTTCTCTTTTGACTTACTTTCTATGCCATGTTTTTATATGTGAGTATATATGAACATATATTCTTTAAAATCTATTTTATATATATA
>NW_025999905.1:857757-882283 GCF_001458135.2 Marmota marmota marmota | reverse complement strand
TATATATATATATATATATATATATATATATATATATATATATAAAAAACACATGATACTATTATATATATAAAACACATGATACTATTTTATATATATATATCAATCACATGATACACATTAATATGATTTCTTTTGGACTGTTTTTGGGACCAAGATAGCACAAAAAGCTGGGCATGGTGGAACAAGCCTATAATCCTGGGGACTGTGGAGGCTGAGGCAGGAGGATTGCAAGTTTAAAGCAACTTAGTGAGATCCTGTCTCAAAACAAAAACATAAAAAAGGGCTGGGGGTGTGGCTTAGTGGTTAAGTACCCCTAGGTTCAATCCCTAGTACCAAAAAAAGATTGCATGCAGTTTTATAATATGGTTTTATATGATACTGCATGCTTTTCTTTCATTCAAAGATTTCTCAGCTGTTCTTGCTCATTTAGTCTTCTGGTTCAACCTCAGAATACTTTTGAAAAGTTTTGCAATTTCCTTTGGATTCTCTTAAGTCTGCTTATTTAGGAAAAATGTCATCTTTGTAGCATTATCTTTGTTTCGAGGGCATAGTCAGCTTTAGTATCTATTGAGACATTCTGTATCTCTCAGCCTTTGTATTTCTCACTATTTTATTTGGTTAATACCCCCTACAATTTAACCTTTTAATTGATTTTTCTCTGAAAAATCATTTTTTTTTTTACAAATGAATATTTAGTTTCTTACAGAGCAGTCTTGTTAATTCTAAAGTTTTGATTAGTTATCTTTGTTTTTCTTGACATCATGTACCATTTATTGAGAAGTTAAACACATGAAACGTATTACTTATATTAATAGTACCTCACAGCAATACATATCTCTACATTTAGAGATGAAGAAAATGAAACTCAAAGGTAATTAATAACTTGCAAAAAAAAATGACAAAACTGGCCAGCCATAAAGATTGGATGTATTTGTCTTCCTGCTACCTCTCCCTCTACAGAACTGATGTATGTTCACCATTTGGCATAATTGATTCTTAGAAACTATGTATTGTGCACCAAGCAGCTATTTACAACTTTTTCCCTGGTAGTCAATCATTTTCCAATCATTCCTTTTTCTCAAAGTGGTACTTCCTTTCTCATGTGTTTCAGTAATCTTTTTTTCTCCAGGGTAGATGTCAGTTTTCCACGTTTCCGTAAGGAGAGCTCTGTGTACTGCTGCGCTACCCAAATACAAGGTGTGAGGTGGCTGTTGAGCCTCTTCTCTTGAGGAAGACTTCTCTGTGCAGAGTCCCTAGCCGAATGTCTTTTGGCAGACAAACTTCCTTCTCATGCTTTGCTGATGAGCTGAGGTGGTCTCATTCTGTCTCTACCAGATTCTTGATTTTGGAGAATTTGTTCTAAAAAGCAGAGCTGTCTGTGGTTTTACCATGTAAGCAATGTGTGACAAGTACTAGACTAAGGGCATTTTCTGGTACTGGTTTTTTTTTTTTTTTCTGTACGGTTCTGGAAATAAAGGATGTAATGAAAAGGTAAATTAAGTTGGAACAAGTGTGTGATAGGACTATGTCATATGAAACCAGACATGCAACATTTCAAAACCAAAAAGGCAGACCACCATTGTTGAAAAAACAATGTATAGTAAGGAAAAATCAGAGAGAAAAGTTGGTGGTCCGTAGTTTGTTTTACCACATTTTAATGTTTTTGTTATTTTTATTTCTTTTTTCTTTTGAGATTTTTCCACAGTAATTATAGTCCAGGCATTATTCTAAATGTTTAGTCATTGTTCCAAGGACTTTTCAGGGAAAAATTAGTTAAAAGGTTAAATTGCAGGGGGTATCAACCAAATAAAATAGTGAGAAATACAAAGGCCGAGAGATACAGAATGTCTCAATAAATACTAAAGCTGACTATGCCCTCGAAACAAAGATAATGCTACAAAGATGACATTTTTCCTAAATAAGCAGAGTTAAGAGAATCCAAAGGAAATTGCAAAACTTTTCAAAAGTATTCTGAGGTTGAACCAGAAGACTAAATGAGCAAGAACAGCTGAGAAATCTTTGAATGAAAGAAAAGCGTGCAGTATTATATAAAACCATATTATAAAACTACATGCAATCTTTTGGTTTTTTTGTACTGGGGATTGAATCTAGGGGTACATAACCACTGAGCCACATCTCCAGCCCTTTTTTTTCACATTTTATTTAGACACAGGTTCTCACTGAATTGCTTAGAGCCTAAGTTGCTGAGGCTGGCTTTGAACTTGAGATCCTCCTGTCTCAGCTTCCTGAACTGCTGGAATTATAGACATGCACCACTGTGCCCGGCTCCTTATTCTTAAGTGAATGATAATAATCCTTGAAAGTGTTAGTTGCATAAATTATGGGTAGACTACACCATTGCTTCAATTTACAAAGAGGTTATTGAAGACTAATTGAATTATACTAAACTGTGAATATTGGAATATACATTTTGGTCAGTTTTGATATTGTATACACTTATGAAACTATCATTATACTCAAGATAGTGATTTTCAACATCATGAAAAAATTTCTGGCTCCTTTTGTAATCAAACCCTCCCTCTATTCCAGGCAGCCAATGATTGATATATGCTTTCTGTTATTCCAGATGCAGTTGCCTTTTCTAGAATTATAGATAAATGGAATCATATGGCATGCATTTTTTGGGGGGGAAGGGGCTGGCTTCTTTCAATTTGGTCTAATGATTTTGAAGTTTATTCTTTTGTGATGTGTATCAAGTTCATTTCTTTTTATTGCTGGCTATTATTCTATTAATGGTTGTACCACAATTTGTTATTCCATAAGCTATCTATTAAACTCCAATATGATAATTTAACCTATGTACATTCATTATCCAAATAGGTTGTTTATTAAGTTCAGCAGCAGCAGTCTATAATATGTAAGCCCTGTGGGAATGATGAAATTCTGTGAGTCATTTCTGGAGGGGATTTTATGCTTCACTCTGTATTTAGTGCTTTTCTCTTGCTTTCTTCATTTTAGTGCTTTTTCTCTTGCTTTCTTCATTTTTGAAGAACTAATCATTCAGTTAGTCAGTGTACATATGCTTGTTTTGAGTAGTCTGCCTGACTGCCTATATATCATTTCATTATCAATTAATGAACACATGCTCTCAGAGTGCAGGTAGGTATGAATGGTGGATCACATAGCACTCTTTCAGAGGTTAAAAGGAGGACTTTGTGTAGTTCATGGTAATGTAATGGGCAGTTGCATACTCTGGATAATGAAAGCAGATTTTGTGTTTAATTGGAAGGACAATTAAATATATATGTATATTATTTGAAATTATATTGCTATAAGTAAGTACAGCAAAATAGCTAGGTTTTATCTATTTATTTTTGGTGGAAGTGATGAGAGTTTGGTTGATATGTTGAATTTAGAGCAGTATAAGAATTCTTTTAGATTAATGATAGTTCTGCAAGTTTGGGAGTTCCAAAATGGTTTTCTTCTTCTTATTATTATTTTGTTTCTGGAAAACAAAGCATATTGGTACATATCCTATGACTGGATGACATGTCTCAATCTAGGTTTATCTCTTCTTAGAGTTCACCTTCTGTAGCAGAAGGTGATGACCTTGGCAGGACAGGGAGAATGTGTGTAGCTCACTTGACATGATGGTGGTGAGTTCTGCATCTCTATGGTGAACGTAGGTAAAGGCAGGATAGTATTTAACCTGACCTTCTTTTCAGTTATGAGTCTTGGCCAACCTTTCAAAACCAGACTCTACCTTTATTTCCATAATTTGCTCCTCTCTTTCAAGTCCCTAAAGTCTGGTTTTTAATTCTGGTAGTTTTTTCCTAAATCTCCACCAGCGGGTTTTTTGTTTGTTTGTTTATTTTAATGCTCAGTGTACTCTATCTCTCTGTAGCACTTGCCCCTGCTTCTAGGCTGCTCCTTCCTGCTTTCCTAGTCTGCAATTTTGTATCTCTCATTGTTACATCCTATTTTTCTTAGCTAGCCATAGTTGCCTTGCCTTTTCTAAAATGTCAGTTATGTCAGAGTTGCACTTTTGGTCTTTTTCTCTTTTTATTGTGTATGTCTTGTCTGAGTGATCATATCCACATTTACTTTTATTAATTCTCATTTTTCTGTAAATAGAAGTAATATACTTGTTATAAACAATTTGAATAATTTGAACAAGCAGAAGAGACGACAATCACCTGCAATCTTACCCGTGGAGAAGCATAGTTATAATTTTTCATCTAATTGTGTGTTTTACCTGCAACCTTTGTTTAAATGACTGCTAAATTGAACCTCCAATGCTTAGTTTTATCAAGTTCCAAAAGCAGATTTATAACTCCTTAAACTATGAAAAGAATTGTGAAAAAAATAATTCTTTTTTTAAGGAACTCATAGTCTAAATGAAGTGATTGTCAGCTTTACTGCATGTTAGAATGATAAATCAGTAGTTTATTTCCAGATTAGAAATCTCTGAGGGCAGGGTCCAGGCACCAGGTTCCAATGTGTAGTCAGGGTTAAGAATCTCTTGTCTAAAGGCTAATTTTCAAATTGTTGTTTATTTAACACTGAATCTATGCCAGGCCATGTGGTGTTCACTCATTTTTCCAGCAAATATTTATTCAGTCCTTCTTATGTTTATCCCTGATCCAGATACCAGGAATACATCAGAGACCAAAACCACAAGAGTTCCTGTTCCTATGGACTAAGATAGAGATTATACAAATACATGGCAGGTGGTGATAAGTCTAGAAAGAAAAATAGGTTACAGAATGGGGTGATGTCAAAGAACAATGCTAGAGTGTTTGAGCAATGCCTGAGTGAGGGGCAGAGTCAAGCCATGCAGATAACTGGGGAAAGAGCTCCTGGACACAGGGAATGACAAATGCAAAGGCCTGCAATGAGCATACAGATGGCGTGGTCAAAGAAGAGGGAGACGTGGTAGGGATGAGGACACAGAGGTCAGATGGTTGGAGTGTGGCAGATCACAAGGTGCTTTTCAGGAAAAGTTAACGA
Source organism: Marmota marmota marmota (assembly GCF_001458135.2). Lineage (NCBI taxonomy): Eukaryota > Metazoa > Chordata > Mammalia > Rodentia > Sciuridae > Marmota > Marmota marmota. Next base: position 877,309 of record NW_025999905.1, on the reverse strand, counting down.
TTTTGCCTTTTCATCTGAATGAGATGAAAGCCATGGAGAGTTTGGAGCACAGAAATAACATGAATTACATGTAAAAAGATCATTCAAGCTGCTATGTGTGAAATAGGCTGTCAGAGATATGGTTGAGAACAGATGAGTGAGATTATTATAGGAATCTAGATGAGGCACTACGGTATCTTAGAGGTTTTAGGAATGAAGTGGTAAGAAGCAATTTGATTCTGGATGACATATTTTGTATGTCAAATGTATTTCACACGTATTGAAAAAGGTGACAGGCTTTACTAAGATCTCCCTTGGAGTGACCTTAGCTAAAGAAAGGAGAGGTCAGGAACCAAGCACCGGGTCACTTTGGGAGAGTTAATTAAAAGATTAGAGCGAGAAGGGGATTCTGGAGGCCAAATGAATGGTGTTGGTGAAGAGAGTTTTAGAGTGAGTGAAAATGGTTGCTAGAGCTAGAAGAGGAATGTTGAGAACTGATTCTTGGATTTAGCAAGGTGAAAGTCTTCAAAGGTCTTGAAGAGAGCAGTTTAGGTCTAGTGAGAGAGGCAAAAACCTGATTGGAGTGTATTAGGAGAAAATGGGAAGGAAGGAGGTGGACCCTGGGAACAGGCTGTTCTTTGCAGGATCTTTGCTAGTCAGGGTGAAGTTGACTGAAGAGGAAAGTATGATGAGGAAAGTACTTGATGAGAGTAATGCTGAGTATAGTGTACCTTAATGTTCCTTCCAAATGCAGGATTTTATTCTAAGAATATCAACTCTAGTTTTATTTTTTAAATTTATGATATCTTGTTTAAGAATCTCCTAAAGTGAGGTATACCTATATTTTTCAATCTTAATCAGAGACATTTTAATCATTTCAGCCACTTTATTTATGTTACATGACAGTTCCCCTGCATTCTAGTTTGGAGATATCTTTTTGTATTGCTTTTCTAGGATAGTTATAACAAAATACCACAAAATGGGTGGCTTAAGGAACAGAATCTTATAAAGTCTGGAGGCTAGAAGTCTCAAACCTAGGTACTGGCAGGGCTGGTTTCTTTTAAGGGGTCGAGGAAGGATCTGTCCAGGCCTATTCTATTGGCTGTAAGGGATCCTCTTTTCCTTATGTCCCTTCACATCTATCTTCCCTTCTTGCCTGTCATTTGGTTCAAATTTTCTTTGCACAAGGTTCTCAGTCATATTGGATTTAGGCCTGTCTTATAACTCCATTTTAAGTTGAGTTGGTCTATAAAAGCCAAATAAGGTCACATTCTAAGGTACTAGAGGTTAGAACTTAAATACATGAATTTTGGGAAATACAGATCAACTCATGAAACCTTTACTTTCCCAGATGCTTATTTCTGTTTTGTTTTAATAACATTTACAATCATTTCTGCTCTGATATTTAGGCATAGTTACTGGATTCTTCATCTAGTCTTGGTGACATTAGGTGACATTGGAGACAACTTGGGAAGGAGATAGGTTTCCTGCTATAAAATGAACACTTGCTGAATTAGAAAATAATTTTATCTTAAAAGAGAAACATAAAATGAATTGGGGAGGTGGTCTCTTAATAGTTTCTATGAACAGATGGTCAGATCTTTCTTAGACTTCTCATTTATTCTTAAAATTTAAACAGTAGAACCAGTAAGCTAGTGGGTGGAAACTTTTTCCTGCCTTGGGAAGAAGAGATAAAGTGCCTTGCCTATGGAAAAAAAATGTATTAAATAATATACTGTCTCTCTGCTCTTATCAGGATGGCAGCACCGTCTAGTTCTAAATAAAGGCCAACATCTCACCTGAAAGTACATCACTTTCATTATGGAGAGAAATTAGGCTTGTTATAAGAATTTTTTGTTGTTGCACCAAGGAAAGTATTATAGAAATTGGGTCATATTTGTATAACTAGGTGTGTGATCTCCTTTTCTCTCTGTAGAGTTGCTTCTTTTCCAGCACTGTGTTGTAGTTAAAATATAGGCCATTAGGATGCATCCTTATGAAGCAGTTTGTGACTCTAATAGGATTTATTTGGAAATTGTAAAACACAGATAGTAACTGATGATTGTGGATGTCAGCACACATACCCATTAGCTCTAAGCAACAAGGAAGAGAGAATCTAAATTTAACTGTGAAATAGATAATACATTTTTTGTACTTAAAATTTCCTTATTGTCTTAATAATATAATACAAAAATGAACAAAATATTTGTGATGAAAATACATATTAAATAGAATCCTTATTTGGATATTTTTCACTTATTTTCTGACTTTGCAACCTAACCTTTAGCAATGCCCTAAAATAGCCACTGACTAAATTTCATGAGAGAGGCTTGATATTTTAACTTTGTATACTTTGTTTAAATATTTTTTTAAAAAAAATTATATTGTTGAACTTTAAACTAAAGAAAATTGACTCATGAGACCAAATTCTTTAGCATTAAGATAGCTTGAACATATTCTCAATGGTTCCTTTACAGATGAAACCTGGTATAGAGGAGATGTTAACTGAGCAAGCAGACAAGATAGAGTCTTGCCTTGGCTTCATTATCTGCCTCATCAGTGACACTGTCCAGTGACAGCTGAATCTGATCTTCTGCATTCATGAGATCACAGCCTTGCAGGTTCTCTCTTATTTCCTCATGTCCAGTGACTCTGCAGAGACATGTTTTCCTTACTGCTTTCTCAGGGACTGTACTGATGGAACTTCAAAGAACATATGGAGGCAGATATATGCGTAGGTCTTGATTTTATGTTTTGGTAGACTGGTTTATTTAAGCAAATACACAGGAGAACATGTTTGTTTAAAGTTTTCTTTTGTGCCAGCTGCTGTTTTTTCTTTTTCCTGGCCTGGCCTGCCAGAAATGTGCACCTTTATTTCTAGAACATTTCACAGAAATTTTCAGTTAACAGGTTTTTTTCCCTTCAGAAAATTAATTGGCTCTTTAGAAAATGCAAGATATATGTCTAACATGTTGAGGCTTTTTTGAAAAATTGTGCTCAAGTTTGGTTTTGTTCGAAATTGAATGTTTTTAATTTAGTAGAATTAATTGCTGAGTGTTAGAAACTTAATGATTCTTAAATACTATATACAGAATTGGCATTACAGCAGCTTGAAAAACTGCCTAATTTCAATTACTCAGAAGAAAAATTTTGCTTTTATCACTTTTTTTTTTTTTTTTTGAAATGAATTGATGGAGAGGTGTTGCACAGTTGGTTATGTGTGCATGAGAGTGAGACGGGATGACCATTGGACTGTGAGTTAGGAGACCCTGTTATGGGCCTTTTCTTGTTGCTAATTGCTAATTTCTTTCTCTTGGCTCCATCTTTTTATTTGGAAAAGAAGAAAATTGAAGTAGCTCATCTATAAAGTCTTGTTGAGCTTGACATCTTGTGATTTTTTTCCTTCTAGTTTTATATTTTTAGAGAAACAAGAATTATGTCTGCTTCTCATTGGGTACTCTTAACTGAACATGGATTTTTTTCTGTTCATTATGGTTCTATCAGGATGTAGCTTGATAGTGTATAGAAAACAAGTGTTGTCTACATATAGCAGGAAGGCCTCTTAAATCTGGCCTATGTTATTTTTCCCCTGACCACTGTTTCTCTTGTTTCTCCTTTCTCTCACTTCCTCCCCTCCCCCATATTTACAGCTTTTTTCTCCAATAGATGATTGGTTCTATCATTTCATTTAGTCATCTAAGTCAATTGAATTTAGACATTTAGCATGAGATACTTAATATTCTTCAAGACAAGGTTTGGGGCCTTAGAGGTCTCAGGCTTATATAATTCTGCCTTGGTTTATAGGGTGACCCCATAATAAGGAGAATTCACTTTAGTAGTAAAATATATCCGTGAAGGTTGGCCTATTTTTTTTTTTCCTATAGGAAAATATTTGGGCTAGTGACTTGAGGCAGGCATCTGGGTGATACTTGCTTTTCATTTGACTCCTCCTTATTCAATAATCTACGGTCTTCAACTGCTGAGCCCTTATCTTCTCATTTGAAAGCAATTGTAGCCCACAGGGAAGTTTTAAAAGAATGACTCCTGAGTAGAGATTATACACAGTACTCTTAATTGGAAAGGCCTAACATTGTAGGGGTATGTGTGCATATCAATTTTAAATTACACATGAAAAATAATTCTCAAAATCCAAATATAGCTGTATGTCGGAGGGTTGAAATAGAAAATAAAATGATCCTCAGATTCCTAAGATGATCTTTGTTCCGAGATTAGCTGAGAAAATTCTGAGAAAGAAGAGTGCTAAGGGAAAGAACTCCCATAGTCTACAGATAGGAGTATTACAGACTTTCCATAAACAGCTGGGTTATATTCACCAAGAGCTTTAAAACACATAATGCCACCAAATTTTCTACATCTTTTTCTTTTAATACTAGACATCAAATCCAGAGGTCTACTACCACTAAGCTACATCCTCAGCCATTTTTACTTTTATTTTGAGATAGGATCTCTCTAAATTGCCCAAGCTGGCCTTGAATTTGCAATTCTCCTGCTTTAGCCTCCTGAGTAGCTAGGATTAGAGGAATGCACCACCATGCCTGATTTAATGCTCTATTTCTATGATGATCTTAAGTAAATTGAATAATAGCATACATGTAATGTTTATCTTATATTTATTCATAAACAACCCAAATTTTTAATAGTAGACAGGTTAAATATAGTTTCCTTTATTAAATACAATACCACAGGACATTTAAATGTGATGATATAAAGCATGTTTATTTATATACAAGAGTTTTTATAGTATGGTAAGTAGATTACAAAACATTTTATGAAAACATTGACATAAGCATATACATATATATGTTTATATACATGTATGTATATTTGGTAAAATATGCACCAAATTATTAACTGTGGTTTTCTCTTGATTGCAAGGTTATGTGTGGTCTTTTCCCTATTTCATAGACTTACTTATATTTCTATTTTTTCTGCAACAATTCTTAAAAGGAAATACAGCATAATATTTGCAACAGTGGAGAGGAATAGACTCTGGCTGGGATTAAAAATTTCAATTTTATTACTTAACTAACTGTAATCTTGAGAAAATTACTTTATTTCTGCTTGTGTCTTTCTAATCTGGAGAGATAATAATAATTAAAATAATAATACCTACTCTATAGGATTGTTGTGAGGAGTTGGCATACTTTATATATATGTGTGTGTGTGTGTGTGTGTGTGTGTGTGTGTGTGTGTGTGTATATATATATATATATATATATAAACTTTTTAGAATAATGGATAGTATTACATTAATATCACCAGTAATTATTTTTATAATAAAAATAGCAAGAGAGACTAACTAGCATGCATAGAATTTATGGGTGGAGGAAATTATAGGAGGAAGTAATTGAAACGATTTGGTAAACTTTAAAGAAGAATATGATAATTAGATGTTTTACTTTTTTTTCCTTTGCTAGTTTAAAATTTTAAATAAAAAATAATTTATTGAGGTGGAATTCAAAAATGTAAAATTAACCACTTTAAGTGAATAGTTCAGTGGCATTTATTATACTATATTCATAATGTTGTTGAATCATCATCTTTATGTAAATTCTAAAATAAAACCCTATAACCATTAGGCAGTTTTTCTCCATAGTACGCTCCCCCCCCCCGCCACTTCCTAGCAGCCACTCATCTGCATTCTATCTTTATGGATTTACCTGTACTGGATATTTCATATAAATAGAATCCTATAATATGTTCCTTTTATGTCTGGCTTCTTTGACTTAGTATTACTGTTTTGGAGCTTCATCCACTTTATATTAGTATCAGTACTTTATTGGTGTTTAAATAATAATATTTCATTGTATACAGAAACCACAGTTTTTCCATTCATCCATTGATAGACACTTGGTTTCTTTCTACCTTTGGCTATTATGCAAAATGCTGCTATCTATAGATGTTTGCCTTTATTGAACAGTTTATTCTTCTGTAGTATATTTATCATAGAAAATTTAGAAAATACAGAAGCATAAATAATATAAATTTACATTTTCGTATTGTTCTTTTAAAGTTATTTTTTGAAATGTGAGTATGTATTGTGTGTAAAAACAGCTGTGAACAAAAATATACTTTCTTAAAAGTGAAAAACTGAGATTATAGTATACATTCTGTTTATGGCTATTTACCATCTAATAGTTTTGAATATTTTCTAATGTCTATAAGTTTCTAGTACATCATGATTTTAACAGGATTTATTTTACAAATATCTACTGATAAAGTTTTAGCTTTTGATCCTATTTTAAGTGATGCTGTGATGAATACTGCTTTATATAGAATACCACTTAATTATTTTTTAAGGATAAAGTCCTAGGAATAGGATTTTTTTTTTCAATGATTACATGCTTATAAGGATTTTGACACACATTGCCAAATTTCCCTACATTCCTGCCAGCAACTTTTGAATGTTTCTACTTTTGTGTCTACTTTTGTTTCCTCATGTAATTTTATTCATAATCATTTTCATTTTAACAAAAATAGTATCTCTTTTGTATTTTTAAAATTTTACCCATATGAAATGTTTTATTAGATGTTATTGTTTTCTTCCTTTTGTGTATGCCTCCTTCATGACCTGTAGTGAGTTTTTCTTAATGAGTAGAATAGTATTTTTAAAAATATAATGAAGATGTAAATCTTAACAATCTATTACATTTTTACTAAGATGCTATTTTTTTTTCTCATTTGGTCTATGAAATTTTGGCCCCAGGACAGTTATAATTTTTAATGTAATATAATTGGTCATTCTTTGCTCTTTTTGGTTTCTGCCTTTGCTTACATGTTTTTCTGTCTTAGGTTACTTATGTATATGTTTGAATATGAGCAGAAATCCTGATAGTGTCTTATTTGAACAGGAATGCTGCTTGTCTCAGTATTTACTCTGCTACATTGAGCTTTCTGCAATAGCTTTGAAAAACCGCAATTAATTGAGAGCTATTTGAACCACAGCTTAGGATCTTCTGTGTTATACTTCAGAGATAGACACATACCACTAGGAAACAAGGGCACATCTGGGACCTGCTTAGAGAACCCATTTCTACGGTGTGTGCTAGAGTCAGAACACATTTCTGTGGCTTCCTCTCTGTGTTTATCTGAATCCAGAGGCTTACCACTTATATTGCCCTTTGAGGTAATCAGCCTCCTCCATCAAAGAGAGACTGAATTTCGTTCATCATACTGCATGTACCCCTATAGGAAATTGAACTGATTCTGTTTCAGAAGAAATTGCTTTTACCCTTAGAAAATCATTTAACCAGAACACCTCATTTTTCAAGATACTCAATTCTTTTGTCTTTGGTATATTGGTAAAATATTCCTACCTACCAGGGAAACAAATTATATGAATTGATGTTAACATAGGTAAGAGTCTAGCATTTTCTCCTTTCATTAAATGTTGAAATTGAAAGTGATTTTTCTGGTGGTGTGAAATGGGAACATCTGTTTACTTCAGGCAGATGTTAATGACAAATCATTTAGCCTTTTTTTCCTCTCTCTTTTTTCTATTTAACTCTGAATAATCCTTTTTTGCCTTTGTACAAAAGTAATACACATTTAGTATCTGAAAAATACTTTTCATTTTTAAATATCTATAACAGAAGGCCTTTCAATAAATAATTTTAATTTTTTTCTTTTAATGAGAAATTTAAAATTTATATTCATTGAAGAAACTTTAGACAGAGAGGAGAAAAGAGCTAGGATTAAAATTGATGTCAGGTAACTTCTAAAGCAAATAATCTGTTTGTGTCTAATAGAGATGACCTTTAGAAAAGCATCACAGTTCATAATGGACTTATCAATTTTATTGTGGTACCATATTTTGATGCAGAATATTAAGAGGAAAGATTAAAGTAAAAACATCGCTTTTTGCTTATGCTGCAAAAATATTTACAAAAGGTTAAAAACTGATCTCACTGATTGGTTAGTTAATGCTAATAAAAATCTGTCCATGAGCATGCACAGATATAATTTGTATGGTGATTATTTATAGTCATAGTGTTTTCTGTCTTTTCCTATAGCACACTACCCCTTTTTTCTTTTTTCTACCAGTTTTACTTATATGAAATCAATAGTTATAGTTGGTGTACAACAAACTGCACATATTTAATGCATACAGTTTTATGAGTTCGGACTGTGACTCCATCATCACAATCCATATAGTAAATACATCCATCACCTCTAAAAGTTTCTTTCCACAGCAGGTGCTTTCTGAAGTGAATTAAAGAATGTTTAGATTATATACAGTGTCATCATTTTCTCATTTAAATATAATGCCATATTACAAGATTTAAAAGCTCTTCAAATACCTTAAATACCTTCTTCAAATAGATAAAAGAAAAAGTTTATTTCTTGTATTAAATGGTTGATTTGTGTAAATAAAAATTTAAAGTTTAAAGCACATACCCTCATTTGCTTCATTTCATCCAGTAAAGGGGTTTTTAGTTATTTCTTTAATCTTCATATAACTTGTTAATATCATTATTGTGACTGTTTTATGAATAGAGTAGATGTGCTGTTGACATTGGTGTGCTTGAAATTCTAGAAATAAACCCATTTGTCCATGACCTTTCACTTCTTATGATAGTCAGAGCTTAAGCAAATCCAGATTATTAAATAATTATCTGGAAATAACAATAAGCACTGTGACTTTTACCACTTACAGTTAATTCTTTTTACCTACTATAGTCATGGTCTGTCAAATTGTTGGGAAGACTAAAGTGGCCAATACTGGACAGTTACTCCAAGGGGAATGCAGAGACTTTCATCATATTTTTGTTAACAGACTGAAACAGCTTTATTTTAATGTGTATTTCTGTTTAAAGACATCTTATTTAATAAATATTGTGCTTTGTTCCATTTAACCCACAGCCAACAACACCATAAATCACATGTATTTTCTCTGTAAGGAACTTCACAGCCTTCTAGAAACACTAGGAAAATTGGGAGGAGCATTTTATATGGAAAAATCACCCATACAAAGTGAAAAATAAAATGACACAGAGTAAACTGATAAAAGGACACTTATAGTATGAGAGCTGAAATAAGAAGGCAGAATATCACATTGTTATCACCTAATTTACCTTTTGCTGGAAAAAAAAGGTGGCTTTCTTTTTGCCACTTTATATGTGTCCATGAATGACAGGGAAAGTACCACAAGTACTGGTTTCAAGGTTACAAATATATTTTAGTAGAATTTGCAAGTATGTAATCCACAAATGATGAGAATCAATTGCAGCTGCTTGGAAATTTTTCTAACGTGAAATAGGACTGAAATAATTTAAACACATCTTGATGATGTAGGGTAATCATTATGGAGATTGTTATGAAGATAAAGGGTAGATCTGAGAACCTGTTTACTGAGAACCTGTCACTGCTGCTCCTAGTGTGGCTCAGTTGACAATGCCTTTTTCAACACCTGCTCTTCCCTCCTTGTCTCCCACCTGGTCCTTCTCAATTGGGAGATTTTAGGCATCTAACATTCCCCTTCCCTTTCTTGCTTTCTTAAATTGAATTCTATTACCTAGGAACATCCTGGAGATCTTAGGAGAAAATGGAAAAAAAGCTCATGATAGGATTAAGATCAGTTTTTAGATGAGTTAAACTCAATCAACTTTAATATGAGGGTAAGAGGGAAATTCAGTACCTTACTCTTAGGAAAGTTTCCCCCTTCTGACTGAGGAGCTTTTAATAACATTTTGTTTCCCTGATGAATGAGAAGATTTGGAATGCCAGAGCCTTCGCTGTGAGGTCTGACAGGGGATGATCTGTCAAACTCAGGCTAATATCTTCAGCTTTATTCTCTCCCATTTGTATTGAATATAAACTGTGATATGAAGCAGATGCCTGCTAATTATTCTGGCCTATATTCCTACTTCTAGGTTACATTTTCTTCATTTTATAAGATTGGAAGCTAAGGTTGGGAAACAAGCTAAGTGTCTTAGAGTAACAGTACAGCTGATGAAGACACTTGCCAAATATGCCTTTGTGCTCTGTTGAGTGGCTTTGTTACCCCATCTGCATGGTTTTTGCGCTTTACTTCCCTCCTACTCAGGTCAATTTTAAAAATTTTATGGTCAATTTTTTTGATGATTTTCTAATCATTGCATATCTTGAGTCTTTATCCCATGCCTTGTGCTCTGGTCTTTTCAGAGTAAGAGACTATGTGAACAATTTCCTTTCTTAGAAAAGTCCCAGTTTAAAGCTACCTCTGCCAAAGGGCCCACTGAAAATATGACTTTCATTATACTTCATTCATTCCAGTTGGGATATTCTTTTAAAGTTTAGCTTCTATTACATTGTTGTTGCATGTGTTATCTTCAGAGTGATGTAGATGTTCTAAATACAAAAAGGACCACTAGCTTGGGATGGAGAGGCATAACTGAATTAAAACTTACTGATTGCCAATAGATCTAGACAGTCTAATACCTTAGTCATTAGCCATGTATGACTGTTGGCTGCTTGAAATATGGCTAGTTCAAACAAGGCGTGCTGTATGTATGAAGTACACCCTGATCTAAATGATTGAGTACAATAAAAGAATGTAGTTTCTTGTTGATTTTCTTACATGTTCAAATGATATGAGGTTAATGTATCCTACTGAAATTACTTATATCTGATCTTTTTACCCTAGAAAAATTAAAATTACATGTGTTACTTATATTTGTAGCTTATATTTTATATTTCTGTTGAACCATGTATATCATACATAGCTGGTGAAGATGTTATGCCAAACATTTAAATAGTATAGACAGTGTTTATTGTTTCCTTCTCTCATCTTTCTTCCTTTCCTATAAATATACCTATAATCTAATCCTGTTGAGTAGAAAGTAAAGAAATATAAAAAGTTTATTCACAGATACTTCCTAGCGACCCACCTACCACACTTCTCATTATAGAAGTTGTTATGTACTTTTGTAAAAGCTCCTGAGATAACAAATTAGTAAGAGCTGGATAATAGAACACAATATTTTTATATGGCAAGGTTAAGTCAACTGGCAAATTTGACAACTAGCAAACTGAAAAAAATCGTATGTATTTAATATAGATGGAGTATTTGTATTAAAAACATTTGTATTAAAAGGAGTTTAAAATAAATGCATGTGCTAGGCGTGGTGGCACATGCCAGTAATCCCAGTGACTCTGGAGGGTAAGGCAGGAGGATGGATGGAAAGTTCCAAGCCAACCTCAGCAACTTAGCAAGACCTTGTCTCAAAATAAAAAATAAAGAGAGCTGGGGATGTAGTCAGTGGTAGAGTGCCTCCTGGTTCAATTTGAAGTACTACAAACAAAACAAAACACCAAACTGCAATTTTTGTTCAAGTATGAGTTACCTTGAAATTTGTTACTATAAGTCAAAAAGAACTGAATGTTTTCAAGATGTTCAGCAGTATAAAGAACTTTAAAAATCCGAATGAAATTTAGAGAGGTGGATTCAGAGTAGAAAAGTTTCTCTCCTTTTTAACTTTGCTTGATATAGCATCAAGACCAGGGTTCCTTTGCAAACATGGTTTGTGGTGATATTTTAAAATTTCTAAAGCCTTTATTATAAAAGTACCATTTTTGCTCATATAAATTTGGACAATTTAAAATTATGTATATATAATTTTAATGTCTTAAAGTTTAACAAATCTCTAAATGATGTATAGTCCATATTCTATAGTAGTATGTAGTCTTTGTTTTTTTTTTTGGGGGGGCGGTAATGGGGATTGAACTCTGGGGTACTCGAGCCACATCTCCAGCCCTATTTTTTATTTTATTTAGAGATAGGGTCTCACTGAGTTGCTGAAGGTCTCAACTAAGTTGTTGAGGCTGGCTTTGAACTCATGAATGTCCTGCCTCCGCTGGGATTTAGGCATGTGGCAATAATTGACAATATAAACAATAATTGAGCATATATAGGGACTTACAGACCGTAATTGAAATCAGTCTCTAATATTTTCTGATTCATTTAATATTTGGTACAATATGGGGGATGAAAGATATTTAGTTATTAAAAGAGAGAAGGTCTCATCCACTTGCTTTCTGAATGTAGAGAGAGGCACTACATAGTCTGGCTAAGGAATAATGTTGATTTAGTGACAATTACAGTGTTATTTATTTTTTTCCTTAAATAGCTGCTTTGAGTTTTATCATTGCTTCTGAATTCATTTTGGATAAAGTATCTTGTTTGGACTTTTCATTCATTTTAGGATTGGTTAATTTTATTAGGCAAAAAAATGACTTGGGACAAATGATTTTAGTTTAGTATCTTGTTCATCCCAAGATTGGCTACTTATTCATGCAGTTTTTCACTATGCTGGGTCAGCGTTTGTAATGTCAATAAATTGGAATGGTGAGCTATCTATTTTACGTATGTGGCTTTTCCAGTTGTTTTCTTGGAGGGAAGAATCAAAGAAAGGAACAGAATGTCATGGGCAAAGGAACATAAAATGTTTTGTTTTGGTAGTTTTCTTTCTTTAATTTAGTAGTTAAAGTTTTATTTGAGTACCTTCTCCACCACTGTTCCTTAACCCCTCGTGGAATGTTTGTTAACTCCATATTTTAAACAAGAGGACTAGGTAACTGCATCTGTGAAGTTAGAAATTTTATGCTTATTCCTCCATTAATAAAAACATCTCAGTTATAGATTAGAATACTCTGTTCTAAAGCTTTTTTTTTTTGATCCACAAAAATTGCAAAGATTTGATGTGTGTACTTTGATGACTTTGGATTTATGCATGTATTTTTGATTCCATCATCACAATCAAAGGATCAAACATCTAAACCTCAAAAATTTCCTTGTGTTATTTTTATTTTGGGGTGGAGTAAGTATACTTACCATGGGAACTATCCTATTAACACATTTTAAAGTGAACAACATACTGTTAATTATTAGCATTTTCTTGAAGTTACTCATTTTCACAGTGGAAAGTTGTCACCCATTGAACAACAGTTTTCCAATTTCCCCTTCTCTCCAACCATTCATTGGCAACCACCATTCCAGTTTGACTTTTTGGATACCTCCTATGAATAGAATTATGTGGTTTTCCTTCTGTGAATGGTTTATTTCAGTTACCATGATATCCTTTGAGATCATTCATGTTACAAATAGTAGGTCCTCCTTTTTAAAGACGAATGATATTCCAGTGTATGTATATATCACATTTTCTTTATCAGTTCATCAATTTGGGCTGTTTCCATAGCTTAGCTATTGTGAATAATGTTACAGTAAACATAAGTGTGAAAATATTTCTTTGAGATCCTGAATTAGGTTCTTTTGGACCTATACCCAAACATGGAATTGATGGACTCTATGGAAGTTCTTTTTAAATTTTTTGAGGACACCCCTCACCCCGCCATGCTGTTTTCCATAATGGTCAAACCATTCTACATTCCCACAGTAAACAAAGAAACTAGTTTCTCCATATCCTTGCAAACACCTTTTCTTTTTAAAATATAATAGCCATTATTACAGGTATGAAGTGATAGCTCATTGTGGTTTTGTACATTTCTCCAGTTAGAAATAATGAACGCTCTTTCGTATACTTGGTAACCATTTGTTTGTTGTCTTTAAAGAACTGTATAGTCAAGTCTTCTGCCTGTTTTGAAATTGGCTTTTTAAATTTTGCTATTGTGTTATCTGAGATGCTCTTGAAGATAAGCAGTTCCTGAGTTCTGCTTGTCCCACCCTCTGCCTAATCATGTTTAAGAATAATAGCTACTATTTACTGAATGGTTATTTACGACCATTGCAAACCTAGATTGTTTCACTTTGTGAATTAATATAAAGGGGAGGGGCTTCTTTGTGGACATAGCTTTCAGCATCACAGTGTTGACTGGATTTCAAGACCACTCAATACCCTCAAGAGGGTGTATTCATGCAGTGTAGATATGGATGCATATGGATCCCTCCTGCTTATGACATGCTGAATGTTGTGAGGAAAACCTTAAATATAGTATCTAATTTTCAATTATTTCATATTTATCTGAGTATTAAATCTAAGAGCAGTTATTTGTTTTATTAGAATTGTTTATTTTAATTACTACTTCCAGTTGTATATTTTCATAAATGAGAAACTGAAATAATAACAGTCTAAGTAACTTGCACTTTCTATTCTTGTAATGAATGAGCTCAATGCAATGAACTTTCCTCTTACCACTGCCTTCATAGTTTCCCAGAGATTTTGATATGTTTTGTCAGTATTCTCATTTACCTCTAAGAATTCTTTTTTTTATCTCCTCTCTGATGTCTTCTGCTATCCATTCATTATTTAATAGCGTATTATTTAGTCTCCAGGTATTAGAGTAGTTTCTATTTTTTATTTTATCATTGATTTCTAATTTCATTCCATTATGATCTGATAGAATGCAGGGTAGTATCTCTATTTGTCTGTATTTGCTAAGACTTGCTTTGTGGCATAACTTATAGTCTATTTTAGAGAGGAATCCATGTGCGGCTGAGAAAAAAAAAGTGTATTTGCTCATTGATGGATGGAATATTCTATATATGTCTATTAAGTCTAAATTATTGATTGTATCATTGAGTTCTATAGTTTCTTTGTTTAGTTTTTGTTTTGAAGATCTTTCCAGTGGTGATAGAGGTGTGTTAAAATCACCCAGTATTATTGTGTTGTAGTTTATTTGATTCTTGATATTGAGAAGGGTTTGTTTGATGTACATGGATGCTCTGTCGTTTGGGGCGTAAATATTAATGATTGTTGTGTCTTATTGATGTGAGATTCCCTTCAGTAGTATGAAATGTCCTTCTTTATCCCTTCTGACTTTGGCTTGAAGTTCACTTTATCTGTTATGAGGATGGAAACCTCTGCTTGTTTACACAGTCCATGTGAAGGATGTTTTTTCCCCATCCTTTCACCTCTAATCTGTGGATGTCTTTTCCTATGAGATGAGTGTCCCAGCATATTGTTGGGTCTACATGGTATTTCCAATGGTGCTTTTTCACTTCACATGTTGGAGATTCATTTTATTCCATTCATATCTACTAAATCAGCTTAGTACTACTTGAATCCAAATTTCAAAGATTCCCAACTGGAAAGCTGACAAAGTTATTGGCAGAGATGAGAAGTGTCAAGAATTTTAATTGTTTTATTCTCCCCTCGGAAAGAACATATTTGTTTATAAGAATTAAAGCTAGCTATAAGTGATGATGTGAATTTCACTGGGAAGTTTCACAATAGCTACAGGCACACATTTTATTTCTTAATCTGGGAAGAGACTTTTGGAGAAATGAAATGCTTTTGAACTTGACTTTTTCTTCCTATTTTTTTTTAAAGTGAGTTTACCTGGAAAGATATTTCAAAGGCAGCATTTATAAAAGGATGTTTACCCACTGAGATTTTAAAGGGTGTTATTTAAATCTTTCATAGGTGTATTGGAGAAAAACAGAAAAGTTTATAAATCTATACACATAACTTCATTCAGTGTGGAGAGCGTTAATAGGCTTCCTTAGAGATAAGTTTATAAAATGTTTTGTGAGCACACTTAATGTTTATTAGCCTGCTTGACAAACTGATGGTTACCTTGAGACTCTTTATGCCTAGAGGTGAGATCCAGAGAAAGGATTCAGGAATAGAAGTCTTTCTCTCTGACTTCTCTTAACAGAGTTTTTGAATTGTTGCTATACTTGTCTGTTAGATTAGCGGTTTACTTGAGGCTAATCTATATCAAGTAGCCATCCCCACCCATCTTTTCTTATTCCAAAGCACTGGGGCATTCCAATGACTAAAAGATTAAATTCATATACCTTATATACCTCTGAATTCATATACCTTTGAATACCTGGTATTCAAAGCTCTTAAATAATATGGCCTTAAACTACTTTTTGAATGTATTTTAAAAAGTATTACTTCTTTTTATGCTCTGTACTTCCATCCCAATAATCTCCTCACAATTCCTATAATAATTCCCACAATTTGCTTCTCACTATTTTTCTTTAATGTTTCTTTTGTGTAGAACACCTTTGTCCTTGGTTCCCTATTTCTATTCTGTATGTTGAAATAAATCTGTTCTTCCATGAAGCCACCATGGCTCTCCCTGGCTGAAGTCAATGTGCTTGCAGGCTTATTTAGTTAACTGTGTACTTTTCTTTTGGTAGTTATCACAATTCTTCTTGCATGCTGGTTAGTCTTATTTAGTGTATAAAAGAGAAAATACCCATGTCTTATAGGTCTTTTTCGGAATAATTAAAAGCAAGGACCCAGATATATTTTGAAGTCATGAATCAGTAAGTTCAGATAGGTTCTTTTTTTTTCCTAAATTATTCTAAATTCATTGTATAGCTTTTTGTGTATTATTTTCCATTTATAAACTAGTTTTCCAATGTCTTACTTTTGTTTCCCTGATTACTTTTTTTTTTGTGGTAGATTTTCATTTTTTAAATTATTTTAACCTGGCTCGCCTAGCAAGCGTGAGGCCCTGGGTTCGATCCTCAGCACCACATAAAAACAAATAAAGGTATTGCGTCCAACCACAACTAAAACATAAATATTAAAAAAAATTATTTTAAACTTACATTTGCAAAGATAGTACAAGGAACTGAGCCACTTGATACTCTTTAGCCTGCTTGGCAACTAATTGATGGTTACTTTGAGCTTCTTTATGACAAAAGATGAGAAGATCATATTTGCTAATTGTTGCATTTTGTCCCAATATTTTATTCACATTCATTCTTTCTCTGTGAACTATTTAAGAATAACTTGGAGATATCATGGCCCTTTGTCACTTCATACTTCAGTACATATTTCCTAATAATAGGTAATTTTTGACTCAACCATAGAACAATGATTAAAATCAGGACATTTTACATAGACCCATCATTCCTTTCTGGTCTACGGTCCATGTTCTGATTTCAACAGGTTCTGAATGGTGAGATCTATAGCTGCTGTTTCCCCATCCAGCCACAGTCCAGGATCCCACATTCATTTTGCTGTTATGCCTCTGTAGCTGCCTTCCATCTGGAGCAGTCACATCTTGCTTGTTCTGCACATTTCTGAAAAGTATTGTTATTAAGATTATATTATTTCCTTAAGATTTGTTTTATGTGACATTTCTTCAGGTCTAGATTGAAATTATGTTTTTGACACAAACAGCAGTGGAAGCAGAGGCATGTCCTTCCCTGTGTACCATATCAGGATATCAGTCCCTGTGTTTGTCATTTGGTTAAGCCTACCAGGAATTTCCATTATTATTTTCTCTTTGTGGTCAATTAGTGATTTGTAGAGAGATATATTCAGACTATAAATATCTTTGTTCTTATCAAACTTTGACCCACTAGTTTTAGCCATCATTTATAATTTTATAACTTCTAGGCTTAATAGTTGACCATGAGTTGAAAAGAAGGCCTATTCCTTTTTCTTCATTTATTTATTTAATCAATATGCACTGATGGACACTTATTTCAGTCAATAATTTTGATTATTTTGATGTACTATTAGGCCTAAATTCATCCAATTGAAGCCCCTTCAATCTGGGTACTGTGTTACCTTTACCTGTTTCATTAATTCTTTGCGCATTTCCTTACTTTTTTCACAAGATGTTCTTAAGTTCATTGTAAACTTTTTCTGCCCCAGCCTTTGAATTAACTTTTTCCCTAAGAAGCCTTGATTTCTTTAATAGAGTATGATATTTTTGAAACTAGATCTGGGATCTGGGAGCATGTTTGTTCTATTCTGTCATTTTTTGTAGCTATTCTTAGTAGACAAAGCTAGAAAATGTGTTTGTGCATGCTTATACACATGTACATTTCTGTCTACATATCCTACTTCTATATCTGTTCATATTAAAAAATACCAGTGTGTACTGGTAACATCAATTCTAACCAAACATCTCTGGGTACATTCATGTCTTCCTCCTTTTTTTCAATTATTAACTCCTTTTTCCAGCAGTGAGAAACCTGGGTGCAATTACATTCATTTGCTCAAGTCTAGAAAACACTAAGTAGTTTCATAATTTGTAGTATATACTAGTACAAAAAAAAAAAAAAAAACTACCAACTAGAGTTCAATATTTGTTTGCTTTTTTGGGGTGCAATGTACACACAAATGCACATATCTTAAGTGTACAATTGAGTTTTAACAAAGGCATATCTCTGTTAAGACTGAGACTATTTTCATCACTCAAAAGTTTCCCTTGTGTTCATTTCAAAATATTTTTTCCCCTACAACCCTTCTGTTAAGAGTCAATCACTTTTCTGGCTCTTTTCACCAAGAGTGTAGCTTTGCTGGTTCTTGAACTTTATGTAAATGGAATCATGCAATATATATTGTGTTATGTGTTTTGACATCTTCCACTCAGCATGGTGTTTTTGAGATTCAGACACATTGTTATGTATATCATCAGCTAACTTGTTTTAATTGCTGAGAGCCATATCCCTTATTTAACTAGGCCACATTTGTTTATCCATTCTTCTGTTGAGGAACATGTGGGTTGTTTCCAGTTTTTAGCTATTATGAATAAATTAGATGGCTATAAACATTTTTGTACAAGTTTTTGTTCACATTTTGATTTTATATCTTTTGGTCATACTCTTAGGAATAGGATGACTGACCATTGGTAGATGTTTACTGAGCTGCCAAAGAAACTGCCAAATTATTGTTCCAAAGTGATTGTACTATTTTTCACTCCCTTCTGTAAGTGGACCTGTAATTGTTTTGCATCCTTGTCAATCTTCTGAGCTTTCAATCTGTTTAGTTATAACAGTTCTAATGAATGTGTAGTAATACCTCATTGTTGAATTGGCACTTCCCTGATGAAAAAAGATGCAGCCATTTTTAAATGTGTATATTGGTCATTTGCATATCACTTTTTGTGAAATTTCTATTGAAGCGTTTTGCTGATTGTAAGTTTGGTTATTTTTACTATTGAGTTATAAGAGCTCTTTATATATGCTGACTGTGAATTCTTTTCTAGAAGTGTGTTTCTAAAATATTTTATTCTAATCTATGACCTGCCTATTCCTTTTTCTTAATGTTGTCTTTTGGTGGAAAGGTATTTTAAATTTGAATAAAGCCCAATTTACCTGTTTATTATTTCTTTTATGATTATCATATTTTGTAACCTGTCAAAGAAGTCTTTACCTATTCTTGATTGTGAAGGTATTTATTTTCCTGTTATCTTCTAAAAGCAACATTTTAGGTCTATGATCCATCTTGAATTAATTTTTATGTAAAGGTATGAGGGTAGGAATGAAGTTTCTATTATTTTTTTTCCATACGGATACTCTGTTATTCCAATACAATTTATTGAGAAGACTTTTCTTTTCCCATTGAATTACTTTGGCACCATTTTGAAAAATCAATTGCCCATATAAGTGTGAGTTTTCTGAATAATTTTAATTACAACCATGGCTTTGATATTCACTGAGCTGTTATTTTATATTCCAAGTGGCATTCATAAAACTTCCTCTCAGCTTCTTCCTAGGGATAATTTGTTGTGGCTTGACCAACTCTTCTTCAAACACCAAGAAAAACTGGAGTGTTTTTTGCTCTGGGGTGAAATTTATCACTGAGGTCTAGCACTTGTGCTATTTGCTTTTTTTTTTTTTTTTTAAATCAGTTTCTTA
>NW_025999905.1:854570-857747 GCF_001458135.2 Marmota marmota marmota | reverse complement strand
TATTTTTTTTTTTTTTTTTTTTTTTTAACTATGTCCTTTGCTAACACAGAAGCCTTCCTGGGTAATTCCATTTTTAAAATCTTTTTTAGGAAATAATAGCTTTATAATGTATTAAATCAGTCTGTCCTTTCTATCAGTACATTATTGCCATGGTGCTGGTGGTAAATACAATAAAATCAGCATGCTTTTCTCTCCCCTCCCCCCGCCATTTCTCTACTCAATATTTATACATTCTGTTATAAACTGCATCATTGTGGGTCTTTGGGATAAATGGCAATTGCATTTTTCGTGATCACATTTCATAAACTGGACCTAACCACTGAGCACATAGACAAGGCTGAAATTTCCCACAATGTACCTGCACTTAGCCTGTATGAGATACACAAATATATACTTCCCCTACTACTAGGAAGAATAGGAACCTACCTTGGAGATCTCATTACTTGTAGCTCTGGGCTACTGCAAAGAGGGGTCATTGCTCTCCTTCTTACTGCTTATTATATAGAAATAATTTCCCCAAGGTCAGCAGTTTTCTTTGTGGCTTAATATTTATTCTTTGGAAGAAGATATTTAAAGGTGTCTCATTTTTCTCTTCCCCCTCTTTCAAGCACAGCAATTTAGGTCTTTCTCTCCTGTTAATATTCCAGTGGTTTTCATGGTAAGAATGTGTAGCCTGCAATTAGGCGTGCAGCTGATGATGTGCCTCCAGTAGCCACCAGCCTGTGGCCTTGACAGCTTGCAAGGGTTAGAAGAAATGTGTTGGGCAGCTATTGTTATCTCTAGACCCTCACAGCTGAGCAAGAATAATGGCAAATGACAGGGCAGGCAGGCTCAAGGCTCCCACACAGAGTTGGTTTCTGTAGCATCTTGTGCACAAGAGCCTGCTAAACATGCTTAGAGTTTGTGGTAGGGGCTCCACAAGGCTGACAGGGCAGCAGCATCATGTTTGGAATGTAAACATGAATTGAATTTGTATTAGCTTCTTTTGTAAGGCAAAGTGAAAGTACATAATGAAATAAGTAACGTGTGTGGAAACATTGATTTTTGTTTCATACTGGAGCACAGAGGCCAGGCCTGTTCTCTGCTCTGGTGTTTGAATGGGGGCTGATCTTTTGCCTGCAGTTATTGTGCCTTCATTTTGGGAAACAAGCTCATTTTTCTTTTGTTTTCCCCACCTGTCTTGGAGAGAGGGGAATCTGTTGTCATATCCATTATTTATCTGTGAGAAACACTGTTATTTAATTATCTTTTCTGCTGCTGGAGGCCAGCTTGGCTCTCTCCCTTTAGAAAGGATTCTAGGACTCAATGCTGTAAATACGTTTTAATTAGTGAGCTCATGTCCAGGCTGCAACTTGCTTAGCTTCTTAGGTGGCTTTGTAGGTAAGCACCTCTAAAGCAAAATGGAGCAGCCTGAGAGTATGTGCACTTCCTTAGAGCCATGCTCACATCTCACAGTAGAGAGCAGGGGTACTGATTTTCCCAGCACCATTGTTCCTGTCTGACTCTGATGTAACAGAGACCTACTTTCTAAGTTACTTCATGTGCTTTCTTTGCACTGTACTTTTACCAGCTTTGGAGAAGAAAACCACTCTTTACTCCAGCATAACACAGCTCACATTCTAGAGAATGCTCTATTCTCAGAGCCCCAGTGCCTTTATTTTCAAATGAAGGCATTTGAACCATCATGTGTTTTCAGACTTTTGAGCTCTAAGTTTAGATTCCTTGTTGACAGTTGGGATTCTAGGGAGTAATAAGCCATAATGTCAGAAGCCCCAAAGTCCATGGAAAGGGACCCCTGACTGGTACCACATGTATTATGGTTGTGGTAATTTGTGGTTTCAGCTGGCCCCTGTAATGGGTCTGCGTTTGCCTTTGTCAATAGGGCAGGATCTTTCAGAATCCTGTTTCTTCTTTATCTTTCTTTGAAAATAAACAAGATGGAATTCTCTCTTGACACACTAGCATGAATTTTTGCAACATTTTGGTTTTCAGAATGACTTTATTAGTCCATATAAATCCTATGAGATTTGCTGGACAGATGGTATTATCTCTTTTAGGGAGTGTAAATCCAGCCTTTGAGAGGACTCTCTCAAAGAAGACTACCCTGCTGGTGTGGCTAAGACTGGGATGAGGCCCTAGGTTTCTAACTACCCATAACAAAGAGGTTACATGATATTGGGTAAGAACACTAAGAGATTCCCTTCCTGATACCGCTCTGGAGACAACTCACGATGGGGAGCACAGGAGGTACATTCCTTATGTTTTAGAATAGAAAAATATCCTTTTGTTCTACCAATCCCATAAAACAGCACTTGCTAAGAGAAAGCAGGCCTGTAGAACTCATGAACTCTCTGTGGCCACTTAAGAATGAAAAGTCTGTAGGGAAGAAATAGTAATTATTACTTTTTAGTTCTTGGAGGGTCATGTATCATGTTTTCCAATCCAAAACTAAGCCCAAAAGCCAGGAGAGCATCTAATCCACATCTAGCATGGTTTAAAAAATATTTTTAATTAAATAGCAAATGATAGTTACATGTAGTAGTGGGATTCATTTTCACATATTCATAAATGCATATAACATAGTTTTCTTCATTTCAATCCCCAGAAGTTCCTCTTCCATTCCATTCCATTCTCTCTCTGATCCCCTTCCTTTACTATTGGTCTTCCTTCTTTTAATTTATTTTTAAATTGGTGCATTATAGTTATATATGGAATTATGACATACTCATGCATTGGTATAATTTGGTCAAATTCATTCCCCAGTTCCTTCCCATTTCTTCCCTTTCTACCTCCCCCTTTGTCCTTTTATTTCTCTTCTACAGAACTCCCTTCTATTTTCACCAGATCCACCCCTTTTATTCCCTTTTTCTCTTTACCTTCCACATATGAGAGAGCATTTGACCCTTGACTTTTTGAGTCACTTGGCATGATATTCTCCAGTTCCATTTATTTACCAGAAAATAACATAATTTCATTCTTTTTTTTTTTTTACAATAATGAATTTTTCTTTCTTTTTTTTTTTTTTTTAAATTTTTTATTGTGGGTTGTTCAAAACATTACAAATTTCTTGACATATCATATTCCACACTTTGATTCAAGTGGGTTATGAACTCCCACCTTCACCCCATACACAGATTGCAGAATCACATCAGTTACACATCCATTGATTTACATATT
>NW_025999905.1:831508-848811 GCF_001458135.2 Marmota marmota marmota | reverse complement strand
GGGGGTGGCTCTGCCCCTCAGCAGGCCGCTGGGCCTGCTCTGTGGATGGTCACAGTTTCCTCTACCTTGCCAGCGCAGGGGGAGGGGGCGGCTCTGCCTCTCAGCAGGCCGCTGCTCCTCTTCTGCTGGTGGGTCGCAGGCCCGCCTACCTTGCAGGAGTGATTGGAAGCTCTGTTCAGCCGTGGGCCACTGGGCCTTTTCTGCCGGTGGTCACCGTTCCGCCTACCTGGCAGGCGCTGGGGGTGGGGGGCAGCTCTGCCCCTCAGCAGGCCGCTGGGCCTGCTCTGTGGATGGTCACAGTTCCCTCTACCTTGCCAGCGCCAATTTCATTCTTTTTTACGGCTGAGTAGAACTTCATTGTGTGTATATACCACATTTTCTTTATCATTTGTCCTTTGATGGGCTCCTAGGCCGGTTCCATAGCTTGACTATTGTGGGTTGATCTGCAATAAACAGAGGTGTGCATGTATTACTAAAGTATGCTGATTTTAGTTTTTTTGTGGATAAATGCCAAGGAATGGGATACTGGTTCATATGGTGGTTCCATTCCTAATCATTGGAGGAATCTTCATACAGCTTTCCAAAGTGGTTGTATTAATTTGCAGTCCCACCAACAATGTGTAGGTGTACGTTTTCCCTCACATCCTCAGCAGCAATTATTGGCATTTGTATTCTTGATGATTGTCATTCTAATTGGGGGCAAGATGAAATCTCAGTATAATTTTAATTTGCATTTCCCTGATTGCTAAGGATGTTGAACACTTTTTTATCTATTTGTTAGCTATTTGTATTTCTATTGAAAAATGTCTCTTTAGATCCTTTGCCCATTTATTGAGTGGGTTATTTGTTTTTTGGTCTTTTTCTTTGCATTCTTTATGTATTTTGATTATTAATCCTTGCTGGGAAGAGTAACCAGCAAAGATTTTTCTCCCGTTCTATAGGCTCTCTCATCACATTCTTAATTGTTTCCTTTTTGGGTTTCACTTATCACCTGGAGTTTCCATTGGCTTGCAACTCACAGAAGTGACCCCATTACTGTGCTGGAATGACAAGCCTGGCGGATAGATGGAGTCCCACTTGTGCCAAAGCGTCACAAAATCCCTAAAGACTAGGAGTGGTGGGGCTATAGTTTTCTAAAGTCCTCAGTGATACAAGGATACAAAGTTGACTGGGTAGGAGGCATAGGTGGGTCACTGTGGGAGATCCACTCCAACTAGGTGAGGAGGCACATGCCCAAACAGGGAGAATTCTGCTTACCCCTATCAGGGGGCATCTAGAGGAGACACAAAAACTCTCCTCTCAGAACTTTGTGTGCCTTCTGGAGGGAATAGTGCAAGGTGGAATGCTTTGCCTAGCCCAAGAAAATCTGAGTGGTAAAAGGCACCACTATTTAGCATTCATAAAGGGGCGCAGCCCATGCTGATGATGGTGATGATTATTCAATACTCGATACTGGATCAGATACTACAGAAGGGACTGCTGCTGTATAACCCCCTTGGTTTCTCCTGGCTGTCCTCAACAGAGACAGTGTGTGGACTAGGGAGGAAGAGCAGGTCACTCCCTCTCCATCTTAGGTAGCAACTAGTAACACTGCACGAGTATAATCTATGTGGAAGGGTACCCTGGCTTTGAACTTGTTTAGGCCACAATTTAAACTGAAAATGACTAGATATATTATTGATTTAGTCAGAGATATGTCTAATTGGCAAGTTAAAGTTTGGAACCCCGCTGGTGGGCTCCTTGACATAGGATTGTAATATTTAATAAAAAGGTACTATGCTATATAGGAGACTCTTCAGCCAAAAATGACATAATTGCCAATCAGCACTGACTTGCAACTCTCTGGGAACACATTTTATTTCATTAAGTCAAGGTATGCATGGAAAAATAGTTTCTTTATTTTTCATAATTGAGCCTCCCTCAGATGACTCCCAGACTGCTGAATAAAAGGTGACCCGGTGGACTAATTTTAGAACATCTAGGCAAACTTAGTCTGGTTCCCAAATTTAAGAGGGTCTTTTTAGCAGCTCAGTGTTTTTGGTTATATGTTCTTCCTTTTTGATCTGAGCCCATGTTGTCTGCAGGGGAATTTGTGTGAATTGGGATGGAGCTGGGTTTAGGGGATCTTACAGTGGAGGGAAAGATGGGTAATTGAATTTATAAGAATAGTCCTTGTTTTGTTTGACGGCTCCTCAGTAATTATAGCATTGTCCTCTCTTGACTTCTAAAACTGAAGACACCAGATTTGTTAGGGAACCTGCAGTCTTTCTCTTTGCTTTGTTAGGGAGGGCTCAGTGGTTCTGCTTATTAATTTGGATCTGTATCCCCTGGCATGGTGCTGTGAGCCTTTGAGGTTTGGCTCTGATTTCTTCAAACATATACCATGTCAGTTCCTCTGCCACATTATCCAGCAAAATGCTGAACTGTTTTCATGTCTGCCCCTGTGGACCTGTAGAGATTTCTGGGTCCCTTCCATCTTTCACCCAATGGAAGGAGGCCAGATTATGCACACTTAGGAATTTTCTCTCATCGACCTCACTGCTGTCTTGGATTATTGTAGGGGTATCCAGCCAGATGATCTTATGCCCCAGATCCACACAGGAAGCTAGGCTTTCCTCTTGACCTGTCTGACCACACGCCTAGCCTCTGGGACTTGAGCTCAACCAAGGGTGGTTTAGACACACACCTTTCCCTTGTGGGTCCACCCTTTTTTCCCTCACAATCATCTGGGGGCTTTCTACCTCTTCTATTTGGACCAGGGTTTCCTTTATGTCATTCCTGGTAGAATAGTTTCTGTGGAGCCTATTTTATGATAAAAGCATAAACAAAGCACTATTGTTCTTATACAGTGATCTTATTTCATCCTCCCCACAATTGTGTTACAGTCTTTCCATTTATAAATGAAGAGACATTTATGGATGAAGCTCAGGGAAATCCGGGCAATCTTCTAGGTCACACATCTAATCAGACACAGAATTGAGATTTAAGCTCCTCACTTCATGGCACTGACCCCTCTTCTCTTGTCCAGAATGTGTGGCTGCTCTAATTCAGCTCTCTTTACAGGATACACCAACTTTGCCAGAAATTCAGCAATGCAGCTCCTTTTTGCTATGGGTCAGTGGCTGATGTTTTGTTCTTGTGATTGAAAACACTGAAACGATAGTACTTTCCCTACGTTTTTAATTAGCAAAGCTGAAGGTTGTGATATGAAGCCAATGGTTGGGGTTCATCTATTTTATATTCAGTACAATATGTAGAATGGGGTTGGCACTTGCTTAGCTTAATAGCAAAGGAAGTATGATGAAAACAGCAGCAAAATAAATGGCTGGCTCATAATCTCCAGCAAGCCAGTGACATTGCAGGGTTGAGTCGGCTGCCGCGTCAGGGCCAGTGGGTGAATTTAGTCTGCTCCCGAAGGCCATGAGGCGTGTCTGCAGCAACTGTGTTTACATGACACCTTAATATTTATTGGAATATGGGGGTTCAGGAACTTCTTTTCCTGGCTTAGAAAACCACCGAGAGAAAAAGAAGATTTAAGCCTTTTAGTCTGTGGCTGGAGGACAAGGAGGGGCTTTTCCTAAATAGCCCCTATTAAAGCTGCAGTTACCCTGATGGACCACTTTCACCTTACATATTCTCCCTTCTTTCCCCCTCCCTTACTTCCCCCTCCCCCCACCCCATAAAGATGTTTCTTGGTAAAAGGAATGATAAGCATTAACCTGAACAATTTCACAAGGAGTGGTGTGACCTTTTGCAGGGGTGTCATCAAATGTCACTTTAGCTTTCCATGGTTCATGCAGCATTTTGCCTTCAAATGGACAGTGATGTGTTTGTTCTCTGTGAGGTTAATCTGGCTCTTTTGGATGTATTTTCAGTCAAGTTCAGGAAGCTCCATATGGCACTGTTTTTATTCTTGCATCATCTAGGTGTTGACCTTTAGACCTGAAATTAGTCTGCTCTGAAAACAGATGAAATATGAATGAGAATCATCTCATGTGTATGGATCTTTGTTATGGACAGTTTATCCTCAGTGCTTTAAGCCATAAAATTATTCCAAAACATAAAAGAATTTACACAGAGGAATAGAATCCATTCAACCTAAACTAGATCCATCTTCCCCAAACATAGGTAAAATATAATGCTGAAACCGTACTGAACTTTACTACCACTGGTAGAGCTAGTTATTGCTCAGTTTTCCCTGAGGAGGTTTGGTGCTTTACCAGGTAGTGTTGATAAAGCAGGGTGTGCTGTTTCCAGAAGCCATTGCAGAATTCTAATAAACACAAGCAGAACAGAGACTCAGAATATATGATTATGGAAACTGACCTAATTTTCTACTTGAAGCCATAATTCCAAATCATTTAGATGCTTTACTCTGCATTTTATATATGCAATTGATTTTTATAGTTGAATAATCAAGAGGGTAATTGATAGGAAGTTTCATTATTAAAATTAGTTAAGAGTTACCTTAGAAAATTTACTGATGGGGATAAACATTTTTCATTTTAACTATTTCCCCTCTGGGATTGTTGTTGGGAAGCTTTCTTTATCCTTATAGCCAAGTAATGCACATAATATAGTGATTAAAGCAAGCTCTGTTTTAAAAATTGCTAGAAAATCAAAATACTAAATATCTTGCATGAATCGAGTGGGATTATATGCGGGATGTTCTGAAGTGACCACACTGGGGACTGCCACTTAAAGGCTATTGGTGCCAAAGTGAGACTTTGTCAAATGTTTGTTTTTCTATTGTTTTGTTTTTTCTTTCTTTTTTGGCTGATGCTGACTAGGTTTTATAGGAGATTTTTTTTACCTCCCTTTCATTGATACAAAATATGAGTAATACCAGAAGTAGGAAGAAAGAGGGTAGAGATTACGAATTTGATATATATATTTTTTTAGAGGGGGGGGGGAGAGAGAGAGAGAGAGAGAGAGAGAGAAAGAAAGAATATCTTTTTTGTAGATGGACACAACACAATACCTTTTATTTATTTATTTATTTATTTTATGTGGTGCGAGAATCGAACCCGGGTCCCGCCCGTGCTAGGCAAGCGCTCTACTGCTGAGCCACAATCCCAACCCCTTGATATATTTTTAATCTGACTAGTGTATAAATAAATTTAAGACAAAACGTGTTTTTATAAGTCTTGAAAGTTCCAGAACTCTTCAATGAAAACTCTATACATTCTCACTTTCCTGCATCTATAGCTTGATGATCCTATTGTTCATGAGGCATTATAGTTCTCTTAGGTTCTTTGGGGGGGAAAATGAAACAATATGAAATTCTAAAAAAAAATTGGTAAAATAGATATTTTTTCATTGGATTTATGGAAAATTGATGATCTTAAAAATCAGAATTACCATATACTATAAATCCATAGCTTCTATTAACCTGAATAGAACCCTGAAAGTAGACTAGATGAGTGGTCCTGAGCTGGAAGGGGTGTGAGTTTCTCCCCCAGAGAACAATTGGCAATTTCTGAAGACATTTTCCATTGTTATGATTAGGTGGTGATTTGAGCAGCTACTGGTGGGTAGAGGTCAGGGATTCTATTAAACCTCCTGCAGTGCATGAAGCAGCTCCCTGCTACACCCATTTTCCATCCCCAAATGTCAGAATCAACTATGGAAAAACTCTGCACTAGACTCAGAGGTAGAAAACCCTGGATGTGAATTCTAGCTCACCACTCTCTAAACATCAAACATTAAGCCAAACTGTTTATGTTCTCTGAGCCTCAACTTTGTAGAAATACAGATAATTATTATTTTTTTAGCTTTGCAGTAAAGATCACTATGAACTAATGGATGTTAAAATACATTCTACAAATTCTGTGATAAAGTAAACACATTTGAGTGTTTTGATATTATCATTGGTTATCCAGAACACCTTCTTGATGAAATCAGAATTTTCTGTATAATGATTGATATCAAAAGGGAGGTCTTGGTTCATATTTGTTTTATGTCCTCACATACCATGGTATGTTTATAAAGGAGAAGCATGTTTTTGTTAAATATGTACGTGCATGTTATATACCTTATATTAATCATAGATATTTGTTCACCCTTATGTTTTTGTGGTTTAATTTGTTTAGCTCCCAAGGACTGGGTCTAGTTGTTTGCTTCCTGAGATGCCTATCACATGATGTTTCCTTTATTAGTACCTACTAAGGGCTTTTTCATAAATAGTAAAAGTGAGGTGAGGTTTCCCTGGTCATAAAGGAAAATGGAAAGAAATGATAATTTATTCTCTCTCTGCATACTGTCTTGCCTGGAGGTGACATTTGGAGCTACTACAACCACCTCATTGCCAATTTAAGTATGAAGCCAGCCTTGCTGGAAAAATAGGTAGACATCTTGAGGACATCCTTCAATGATTGAATCAGTGAACTTTGAAAAAGCTTCTGCCTTGGTGACTTCATGTTGTAAGACAAAATTCGATTTCTTTTTAAAACTAGCTTGAGTAGGAACTTTTTGTTACTTGTAGCCCAAGATACAATGATGCTGAACATATTGAATGAATGAGTGAATGAGGCATGGAGTATAGCCCTGTTTTTTTTTTTTTTTCCTTTTCTTTTCTCTCTTTCTCTCTCTCTCTGAAATTGAGGAAATTCCTTAGGAATGTTTTTCTTATTATAGTGTTAGGAGACCCTAAAAGAAAACTTATGTCATACTTTAGACTATGGACAAAGGTTGTTTAATCAACTTAGTTCTTAAAAAAGCATATTGTTCATGGGGCGGTTCCTCAGACATATGCAATTTGTTCACGTTTTTGCCACATCATTGAAGCATCTAAAATTATTGATGAGTATCTTATACTAATCTGAAAGCTCTTGTTTGAAATTTAAAAACATGATAAATGACTTTTATTTATCATTGTTATACCTCTTGATTCAATCAAATGTCAGAGCCTTTCTTTGCAATTCTCTGTGTGTTTGGAAGAAAAGGAAGTCTAATATGGTCTCCTCATTCCCATGTAGGTGTCTCATTTCTAGGGTTATTCTTGTGCTCTTTCCTTTGAGTACAGAGTAAAGGGATATGGCTGGTAATTACCCAAATTACTCATATTCATTGAACATCTTTGCTATTGGGCTCAGATGATAAAAAGAGATATGAAACTTCTAGCCCCTATAGAGATTAAAATTAGGCCTGAACATACAAGTTGTAATGAGAAAGGCAATCTGAGGAGTCACATCAGTGGTATAGGCAAAAAAGCTCAAAGAAATTTGAACTTGCAGTAGATTCCATTGAGGAGAAGTACTGAGGAGAAATATTGTTAAGAACAAAATAATTTAGATAAATGGTATGTTTGTATGGATGCTATAATTGTATCTTGAATGTCTTCTGAAGGCCCACTTGTTAAAGGTTTGGTCTCTGGGATGGTACTGTCAGAAGGTGGTGGGGCCTGGTGGAAAGTCCTTAGGTCATTGGGGCTCTATCCTTGAAGACAATAATGGGATCCCAGTCCCTTTTTCTTCTGTTCTTTTGCTTCCTAAGCATGAGGTAAACAATTTTACTCTGCCATGAGGCCCAAAACAAAGAGGCTAACCAGTCCTGGAATGGAGCCTCCAAAATTGTGAACTAAAGTAACCCTTTCTCTTTTTAGGGTGATTATCTCAAGTATTTGTTATGGTAATGGAAAGTTGATTAATACAGTGCCTGTATGTATGTGGTGAGTAGGAGAAATGTGTTTATAATAGAGAGTGCAGATGGGAACATGGTGTGTTTGACAGTTAATAATAAGGTAAGTAATAAGAACACTGGGATTTTGTAAAAGTTGGATTTTGAGAGAGCTTTGAAGGTTAGATTTTGGAGAACTTGGAATTATAGAAAAGTAGTTTAGATTGTATTATAATCTTAAATTTATGATTGGTTTTGGTAGAAAAAAATGATAACAGTATAATTCTAATTTCATATAAAATATATTTGTTAAAATGAGAGATTTTTTTCTTCAGCAGCAACAATTTCTACCCCCAATACTTGTAAGATTCTGCTCATTTTTAATAAACAAGGTTGATTTTCTTCCCTCTTTTTAATATCAACATTCGGTAGTTATGATATTTTATTGAAATAATTCATCTCTAATTCTGCCATTTGCCTATGGGGCAGGGCCATGTCTCATCTGTTATATTCCCAATACTTATTGCATAGTGTAGGATTACCACCTGATGGGTAAGTGAACTCTGGGTTCTAGTCACTTCATTTTGTAAGATTTTCGTTTATGCTCTCAGTAGTTTTTACAGTTGTAGTATTTTTAAGATGAGATAGATTATGTCTCATGACATTATGATCATGATATTCTTTAATGAAAAGATTGCAGGTTCTGGGCTTCGGTTGTGGCTCAGAGGTAGAATACTTGTCTCAAATGTGTGACATACTGGGTTTGATACTCAGCACCATGTAAGAATAAATAAAATGAAGGTATTATGTCCATTTTAAAAAATATTAAAGCAAATAAGATTTCAGGTTCTGTTCTAAATAAATATAGGATTTCCAAAATCTGACCTTATTAAGTTATTTTGTTTCATAATATCAGAGAAGACATTAGATAAACTACTGTTTTGAACAATATAGTTCTGTTTCCATAGTAATGTAAATAGGAGCAAATTCATCTTTTCATGTGCTGGGAAAGACAAAGAGCAGGTTATTGCTGGGAAAAACAAAGAACAGGTTAGTGCTAAGTCAAAATTATTTTTTGCTAGTTTTTCATGTGAATGTAGGTTAGAAAATAATGTGGGTCTAATTTCTTTAGTATAAGATTATGGTAACTCTCATCCATTTTATTAGGATTTGATCCTGCCAAAGATTGTGTTATACCTAGAAATACTTGGTTTCAGAAATTTCTTTTATTAGGAACTAAAATTTACAAGCTCATGTCTTCATGTGGTTTTTGTTGTTTTTCTTTTTTGTTTTTGAGTCAGCTTCCTGTTGTAGTAGGAGTTTATTTCCTTTTCCGTCATTGACACTATTTTTATTTATACATTGGAAAGAGCATATTAGGTAGTTTCCTTTTGATATCTATTATCCCATTCATTCTTAGTTTTAGAAACCTGGGCATTGTGCCGATTTAGAAGACTCTTTCCTAGGCGTTATAGCTTGTGGCCTTTAACTAAGTTTGTGCAAATGAGATATAAATAGATGTGTCAGGTGAGATTTTCAGGAAGGTTCTTTAAAAAGGAGAGGGCACATGTTCTCTCCTGTTTCTCTTCAGTTCTTATTGTCTGGCTGATTGTAATATAAATGGAATGGCTGGAACTTCAGTAGCTGTCTTAGATCATGAGGTGACCTGGAGGATGGAAGCCAAGAAGCAGGAAGCAAGAAGACAGGAGGAGCCTCAGGGTTTCATGGAGCATCCAAGCCAGCTGTGGACTGCTTTTCCTTCCTTGCTTTTACCTAAGAGAACAAACTCTGAAATAGTAGATAATGGGGCAAATTTTCCCAATTATTAATAACTCAGTAATTAATTTTATAACCAGGAAAATCCTGATGTTTTCAAAGTAGAAGACTATAAATTCTTATCACAGATTATGTATTATGATTATATGACTTCAAATGAGGAAATCTGGAGGTGAGAATCTGTTTTACTGGACATATAGGCAGTGGGGTGCACAAGATAAAGCATGAGTCTTGATTAATTAACAAGATTTAAGCATTCCACATTGTGTACTCACATTCAAAACACCATGCTATACATAATACATACATACAATTTAAGTTATCATTTAAAAAATAAATTTTAAGTAATCTCAAGGCAAAAATCAGGCTTGTGCACAAGACATCTTGGAACATTTGCGTAGTGTTTGTTTGTTTGTTTGTTGCTAGGGATTGAACCTAGGGGCACTTAATCACTGAGCCACATCCCCAGCCCTTTTTAAATTTTTTTTTTTTTTTAAATTTTGAGACAGGATCTTGCTAAGTTGCTTAGGGCCTCATTAAATTGTTAAACTGACTTTGAACTTGTGATCCTTCTGGGATTACAGGCATGTGCCACTGCACCCAACTCATTTGCCTGGATTCTGTCACTGACCAGCTAGCTATTCAGTAGCATGGTAATTTTAATAGCATGGGTACTCTTGTTCCTTCAATTATAGAGTGAATCATCCAGTGTTCACCCAATAATCAGTCCCTTGAAGCAGTGTTTCCTGTGTGCCATCTATACGCTGGCTTTTGACTAGTCTTGGGACTCTTATAGATATTATCTCTATCTTACTTGTGGGGCTCATCGCTTTCTTCTATATGCAATCAATCTAAATATGGTATATTTGAGGTAAATCTATATGATTATGTTGAGGGATAGATTAAAGAACACAAAAATAAAGTGCTGGTGAGTTTATTTACAGTTCAGCTGAATTAATTCAGCCTTTTCATGACAAACACATCCTCTAGATGAAAGAAAATTTCCTTTGACATATTTTTCAAGTGTTATGGCCATAAAAGCTTTGCAGTTGAACTGCCTATTCCAGGGAGATTAAGCCAAATAGCATGAGAGAGCTTATTGCTGCTTCTTTGGGAACACGGATGAAAAAATTATTTTATGATGAGGCTACAGACTATTAAGGTTTAAACTGAAGAAAGGCTGTTGGCCCACTTAGCTGTTCTCTTTGCTGTTGGCTTGGTGTGCCTAGTGGTCCTCAGAAAACAAGGAACCTCTGACCTGCTTTTTATCTTGGAGGAGAGTAACAGCTAGCTCACAACTTTGAAATCTTGAGGAACAAAGATTTATAAGATGATTTCTTCATGTAGCAAGTCTTAAATTGCTTTTTGACCTCAAGTTTCTTCTTTATTTTTACCCAAAGTTGAATAGGAACATGTCCAATTTTGAATTTTGAGGGTTTATAATCTTGCTTCACACTAATAATATATCATTTTCTTTATACTGATGCTCCTCAATTTATGATGGCCATATGTCCCAATAAACCCAATACAATTAAAAGCCTTTATGTTGAAGGTGCATTCCATATTCCACAGATTACTGAACATCCCAGCTCAGGAACATAGTGAACGGAGTGTGGATTGCTTTCCCTCATAGTCACAGGGCCAACTGGGAGTTGTGGCTTGCTGCTGCCTAGTATAGTGAGAGTGTCATACTTTAGATCACTATCCTGGGAAGAGATCAAAACTCAAAATTTGAAGTACAGTTTCTACTGATAGCATTTCAGTTTTGTACCATTGAGAAATCAAAAATTTGCAAGATGAAATATCATAATTGGGGACCATCTATATTTTATTATTTGTTAATTTTTTGCTCCTTGAAATCTTGGTTTAAAGAATGGAACTCAACATGGGCATCCCACTTGAAACTTGAAGCAGAGAAGCAAGCCACATGTAGAGAGCATCAGAAATGGCGGTCAGCTTTAAAGAAGAACTAACACCAATCTTCCTGAAATTATTCCGTGAAGTAGAAAAGGAGGGAACACTGACAAACTCATTCTAAGAAGCCAGTGTCACATGATACCCAAAGTGGATAAAGACACGTAGAAAAAAATCTGTAGACCAATATTGTTGATGAACAAAGATGCAAAAATTCCTAATAAAATATTGGCAAACTACATACAAAAACACATTAAAAGATAGTGCACCATGATCAAGTGGGGTTCATCCCAGGGTTGCAGGGTTGGTTCAACATACAGAAATCAATAAATGTAATTCATCACATAAACAGACTTAAGGACAAAAATCACGTGATCATCTCAATAGATGCAGAAAAAGCATTTGACAAAGTACAGCATTCTTTCATGTTTAAAACTCTAGAAAACTAGGGTTAGAAGGAACTTACTTCAACATTGTAGAGGCTGTATACAACAAACCCAAGGCCAACATTATACTAAATGGAGACAAGCTGAAAGCATTTCCTTTAAAAACATGAAAAAGACAAGGATGCCCACTTTTACCACTCTTTTTCAACATAGTCCTTGAAACTCTAGCCAGCAATCAGGCAAGAGAAGGAAATTAAATGGATACAAATAGGAAAAGAAGAGCTCAAATTATCTGTTTGCTGATGACACAATCCTATATATAGAAGACCCAGAAAAACTCTACCAGAATTCTAGAGCTCATAAATAAATTCAGCAAAGTAGCAGGACACAAGAGCAATATTCATAAATCAATAGCCTTCCTATATTCCAATGATGAATCTGCTGAGAAAGAAATTAGAAAAACTTTCCCATTCAGAATTGACAAACTGAAAAAACAACTTGAGAATCAATTTAACAAAAGAAGTGAAGACAAGACTCCTACAGTGCAGTAAGTAAAATAAAAAATTAAGTGGGATGGCATCAAATCAAAAAACTTCTTCACAGCAAAGGAAACAAGAGTATGAGGAGAGAGCCTATAGAATTTGAAAAAAAATCTTTTCCATCTGCACCTCAGATAGAGCATTAATATTTAGGATATATAAAGAATTCAGAAACTTAACACCAAAATCAAAATAAAACAAAACCAAAAATCAACCTAAACAAAATAACCCAATCAACAAATGGGCAAAAGAACTGAACAGAAACTTTTCAAAAGAAGAAATACAAATGGTCAACAAACATTTGAAAAAACATGTTCAACATCTTTACCAATCATGGAAATACAAATTAAAACTATATTAATATTTCTATCACTCCAATAAGAGTGACAATTATCAAGAATACAAATAAGAATAAATGTTGGCAAGGATGTGGGGAAAAATATGTTCATACATTGTTAGTGGGACTACAAATTAGTACAATCGCTCTGGAAGAAGGATGGTGATTCCTCAAAAAACTAGGAATGGAACCATATAACCCAGTTATCCCACTCCTCGGTATATAGCTAAAAGATTTAAAATCAGCATACTAAAATGATGTAGTCACATCAGTGCTTATAGCAGCACAATAAACAATAGCCAAGCTATGGAACCAACCTAGGTGCCCTTCAACAGATGAATGGATAAAGAAATTGTGGTCTATATACACAGGTATATTACTTAGCCATAAAGAAGAATGACATTATGGCATTTTTTAAATCGATATTTTTTTAAATAAATGACAGCAAAATGCATTGCAATTCTTATTACACATATAAAGGACAATTTTTCATCTCTCTGGTTGTATATAAAGTATGTTGACACCAATTCGTGTTTTCATACATGTATTTTGGATGATGATGTCTATCACATTCCACCTATGGCATTTGCTGGTAAATGAATGCTCAGTGAAATAAGACAGTCCCAAAAAGTCAAAGGTCGAATGATTTCTCTGATATGTGAAACCTAATCCACATTTCAGAGTGCTGGGGATTAAAAAAAAAAAATAGAAGAAAGATCCCTGGGGTAGAAAAAGGGGAGTTAAGGGAAGGGAGGAAAATGGGATAGGGAAAGACCATGTAATGAATCTGATCTAATTTTCTATGTACGTATATCAATATGCCACAGCGAATCTTACCATCGTGTGTGTCCACAAGACACTGATTAAAAAAAATAACTATAAATAGCAGAAAGATCAGTAGAGTAGAGGGAAAGGAACAGAGGTAAGGAGGAGGGGAGACAAAGGGGAAGAAGTGGGGACTGAATTCAAACAAATTATATGTAATGTTTTTATAATTATATCAAAATGAATTCTAATGTTATGTATAACTAAAAAGAACCAAAGTAAAAAAAAAATGAAAAAAAGAAATGGTGGTCAGATCTGCCATTGGGAGGAAAAGTGTAGCTAAAAATTAAAATCAGTTCTCGTTCATGAGTTTCTTTTCAGTTGTTTCTAAGGAATTAAAAATTGCAAGATCATTTCTATTAAGTCTCACTGGCAGTGGTGTGGAAGTTTTTTTAAGATATAAGGGGTAAAAGTATGTGGAAATACAACTTTTAAAAAGGCAGTCTCTATTCTTGGTATGCTTGCTTGTATATATAATTCTTCAGAAGTCTTTGAAATGCACTGCCAATCCATAGACACCGCCCTCCTCCCAACATTGCTCACTCACAGTTGGCTAGCCTGCCTCAGGCTTTCCTTTGCTGGGAGCCCAGGTAGCCAAAAGCCAGTGTGCAAGAATCTTGTCTCTAAATAAGTGCATATTTTGTGGGCTGGGGTTATGGCTCAATGGCAGTGCACTCGTCTGGCATACCTAAGGCACTAGGTTCAATCCTCAACATCACATAAAAATAAATAAATAAATAAAAGGTATTGTGTCCATTTACAACTAAAAAATATTTAAAAATACACATTTTTGCTTGTGCATATTTTACTCCCTTCTTTATAGCTAAACAGAAAGATATTTGGAGCCCAGAGGATATAGCCTACATAATTTAAAAGGGAAATAAAGTCAACCTTGATTAAAATTGAATCTTTAAAAAAATAACTACAATCTGGTAGCTTGCTAATTATGAAGCTCACAAAAATAGGTGATTGGTTAGCTTCATGTGTTCATTTTAGTTTAATAACATGAGGCTATTTCATTATATATAAGGGGTCTTTGCAATTTTTATTTGTAGTTATTCATGGTTTTGTCACACTCTGAGTTAGGATGGCTCATTTTCTACTTAAGTTGCTTGCATACATAAAAAAATAAACTTACTTTTTGTTTAAACTTCAGGAAGAAATTTATTTTTGGATGAGTGGGATATATTTTGGCTCATTTTTTCATGCAAAAAAACATGTGCTGTGAATCAGTTATGTTCAGTTTAAGGTTCCATGATAGGTTTATAAGATTTTTAAAGAGATGTCATTATCCTTTCCCTTGGCTATTTGGATTCTTTGGAGGAAGGGAGACACACACACACAAAATGTAAATGTGATAACAAAATTTTATTGTCATTTTGACACAGACATGCTCTTTGAAAACTATAGTTAAATTTTTAAACTTTTGTAGCAAAAAGTGTTACACAGTTTTCTAGTAATAGTGGTGGCCATTCTTGCATAGCAGTTAATCTGATCTGGGTACTGTCCTAAGTACCTTCATATATGTGATGATTCACTTAATTTTCACAATAATCCTGCAAGAAAGATATTATTAACTGCACTCTACAAGAAAAAAAAAAATAGTTCAGCAAATGTCCAGGAAGCAAACCAAATCTAGTTTCAGAGACCTATGTTTTCTTTCATCACAGCACAATTCTGTCTCTTGATCGAAAGATAATATAACAGAAATAGTAGAGTTTCCTCTGCAATTTCCAGAAGGATCTTTATATCTCTAAGAATCTCTTCCTTCTAAAATCAAATATCAGCACTTTTATGGACTAGATATTTGCTTCCCTGCAAATGCATGTGTCCATCCTCTGACCCCGAGTGTGAGCACATTTGGAGGTGGGGCTTGGGGACATAATTAGGGTTAGACTAGGTCAAGAGGGAGGAGGAGGGGAGATAGAACTCTTTCCCTGTCCCTTATTTGTTAACTATAAGCTTAATCTGATCTGGGTGGAGACAATCATATATTGAAGACTATTCCATCCAGATCATTGAGAAACACTGATGGATAAAGAAAACATTTAGCTGTGGGTATTAGGCTTGTCTCTATAAAGTTGAACTTGTTTGCAGTACTTTTGATTCTTTCCTTCTAATTTCTGAATTACAAAAGTTTACAAACCCCCAAATTAATTGTAATTTAAGATCCTAATGCTATAATGGACCTACCAACTGAAAGACTTAGACTTCTTAATTGAGATTTATTAGTTAAGCAAAGGTATACATTCTCCTCTTCTAATAAGTTAGTCAATAGATACTTACCAAGGACCTGTTGTGATTTTCAGAGCTGTTCTTCATTCCTGAGCCACAGTTTATACATCATCCCAGATCTGCTCTTGTCTTAATGTCTGGTTCAGCTGCTTGCTGGAGTTATGGGTTGGGGGCCGCAGGCACAGTCCTTCATGTTGCCTGAAGGAAGAACCCAATGGCACCTTTCTTCACTCCCATGCCATGACTTCTTGCCCTGCGATTTCCCTTCTGCTATTGAAACTTGGTGGGGCCTCTTTAGCACTCACATATATGCCACTTGGAAGCTCTGAGGAGTTGACATCCTGTGAAAGTTGTAAGATCCAAAATGGCATTGCTTATATCACAACAGTGACCAAATAAATAAATAAATAATATGGAAAAAAACCTGAAATGTTTTGAAGGAGGGGAATCTCATGTGTGTGTCCCTGATTACAGGAACTATTCACAAATAAATTGACCAGAACTACAGTCTTTCACAGAGGCCACCACAACTTTTCACAAAAAAATACAATGATGAGGATGTTGGGTAATGCCCAACAACTGTGTGTTTAATCTTGGACTTGTATCTTCCTGTTATTAATCCTCATGGCCAAGGATATTGTTTCTAAGTGTCCGTATTTTTCCCCTAAAAAACTTCCCCTTGCCTCAGTCTCCTTGAATATGCTCATAGTTTACTATGGCATGCATATTCCTATAGCTGTGTTCCACTCTTCCCAAGTAAATATAATTATTCTTTGGAGAATCTCTCTCTGTTATTTAGGTTGAAAATCCTGTGTGGCCAAACTTTGACCAAGGTGAGAAGGGAGTTAGTGGATAGTCTTTCTTTTTTAAAAAGAAATTTGGAATGGCCATTTGGAGACTCAGTCGCTTCAGACTGCCTCTATTGAAGGCAATCTACAAATCTAAGCAGAGTTTGTAAGGAAACTGTGGCCAGCTGTTGACACACACACACTCTTAGGTGTACTCTCTTTGTCCTGCCTCACCCTTGCTTCCTTGGAATTGGATTTATCTATAGTCTGTTATCTCAAAAGTTCTTGCCTCCAGATCTATTTTCTGGGAAAATGGGTCTCATTTTGCTCTGAAAGAATCTCTTGGTGGGATTGCACTGTAAATCACAATGATACTATGTGATGAGTATGAGAGTATATAGGAGCTGGGGTACAAGAAAGGAGTAATTAATTCTGGATTATAGATAGAAGATGGGAGATAAGAAAATACTCCCCAGAGGATGTTTCCTGAGTTGAGATTTGAACAATGACTCCTATAAAACTCATTAGGTGTCTGGAGTAGAGGAGGACTTTCCAGGTAGCGGGAATCATGTAAAAGTCTCAAGACAGCCAGGGTCATGCATTACAGTTGGAGCATATGGTGGGAGGTACAGCTGGAAGACAGAGCTTATCAATGGCCTTGATGACACATTGCTTGTATGGCATGAGAGATCAGTTTTGTGGAGTCACAAAGAGGCAGAAGTCAGATCTTAGTGACTTAAGGTATAAATGAGGGACAATAATGAGACACTACTTTTTCAGGAAGCATGGCTAGGAAGAAATGAAGAGAAGTTGGAGAGGTATGGAAGGTGTATTAGTTAGAGTCCTGCACAGCTCACACACACACACATAGTATCATTGTGATTTA
>NW_025999905.1:795539-830806 GCF_001458135.2 Marmota marmota marmota | reverse complement strand
AAAAAAAAAAAAAAAAAAAAAAAACCTCACTAGAATTTAATAAAGACTCCTTATGGAGATGTGGGCCAATTTAAGGAATCCCATACTGGAAGCACTAGGAAATAACCAGCAGGAACAGATCTGAAAGCTGTTAGCACTGGTAGCCCTGAAGGGGAAAATGGCATTCTAAAAGCTTGGCGGCCATGGAAAGGAGAGGAATATAAATACCTCCCTCCCTCTGCTCCTTCTTGTGCCTCCCTTTGGAAGAGCAGGACCTGATTCCACATGGCAGGGGAGCCCAAGTGATATGGTCCAGGGAGGTTAGCCCCTCCAGGCCTAATTTGGAGTAAACAAGAGTGGAGAATGGATATGGAGAGCAAATGATGAATCACTAACAGAGCATCAGTGGGGACTTTTTAAAAAATAATTGGAGTATCATTAATCATTTATTTGTTGAGGAGGAAAGGCAGATAAGAGAGGCATTATAGAAGGAAGAAAGAGGCAGAATAACTAATGGAATGAGTGAGGAGAGGATGAGATCTGGTTGGCAGAGTTACTCATTTTGGAAAATCAGAAGGATGGCTCATTCCCTGAGACCCCAGGAAGGAGGCAAGCATGTGAGTGTATGTGGGCATGTCCATACACAGAGAGGGGAGACAATCTGGAGAGACTTGTGCCTGGAGAACATTCATTTTCTTGTCAAGGTAAGATGCAAGGTTATTTATTATGAACAAAGGGACTGGACGTTAGCATATGACTTGAAATATTGTTTACTCTAGAATTTTCATTAGGAGTATGGGAAATTGAGTTGACAAGAGAAGATGCACAAGAAGACTGAGAAGGGGTAGAGCTTTGGCTGAGATAGGAAGTTATATAGTGCTGAAAGCAAGTAATGGAAGAGGGAAATATTCATGGTACACATTAATAAGTAAATTGCTAACATTAGCAGCTGTGATATAGTGAAGAAGGACTTATGCTATTTTGGGCTCTTAGCTGTCCTCACCCATACTGATAGACCCCAGAAACCTGAATCTCAGATGGCTCACAATACTCCATCTCAATTGTAATACCATTTATTCTAAAATGTGCCAGAGTTTTATTGTCTTTTTTGGAGGGTGAGAGAAATCTTTTCTGTGTTAAATGTATGATCATTTTTTCCAACCAAAATTTGCAACATGTATTCAGTTTAATTTTACAGTATTATTTTTTAAAAAAAAAATTTAAAAATGTGTTATTTTTAGATATATGTGACTATAGAGTGTATGTATTTTGACATATTATACATATATGGAGTATAACTTATTCTAATTAGGATCCCATTCTTGCAGTTGTTCATGATATGGAGTTTCATTGGGGTTGTATTCATATATGAACATGGGAAAGTTATGTCTGATTCATTCTACCATGTTTCCTATTTCCACCCTCTCTTCCCTTTATTTCCCAATGTCTAATCCAGTGAATGTCTATTCTTTGCTTATCCCCTGTATTGTGTGCTAGCATCCACATATCAGAGAGAACATTTGGCCTTTGGTTTTTTGGGGATTGGCTTATTTCACTTAGCATGATAGTTCAATCCATTTACCAGTAAATGCCATAATTTCATTCTTCTCTACTCCATTGTGTATATGTACCATATTTTGTTTATCTATGCATCTGTTGAAGGGCACCTAGATTGGTTCCATAGCTTAGCTATTGTGAGTTGAGCTGCTATAAACATTGATGCGGCCGTGTCACTGTAGTTGCTATAGTATGCTGATTTTAGGTCCTTTGAGAATATGCAGAGGAGTGGGATAACTGGGTTAAACGGTGGTTCCATTCCAAATTTTCTAAGGAATGTTCATACTGCTTCCCAGGGTGGTTGCACCAATTTGCAGTTACACCATCAATATGTGAGTGTACCTTTTCCCCCACATCCTCACCAACATTTATTGTTACTTGTATTCTTGATAACTGCCATTCTCACTAGTGAGATGGAACCTCAGTGTAATTTTAATTTGCATTTCTCTAATTGCTAGATAATTTTACATAATTTTTAATATCTCTGTCAAAGACCAAGTCTGCCTTCACCTGAAATGTCTAAGGATTCTCCTGAAGCACTTCTCTTCATCCCAGCTGGTGAGATTGGGTGTTGTATTTCTTTTCTCAACCTGTGTGTGGGACCCTAGGCTGCACTGGCTTGGCTTGAGGCCACCTACCTCTGTCTCACCTTCAGGCTGTGGTCTCTGACTAATTGCCCTTTAATTATTCTGTGCTTTCTCTTGCTTCCCTCCACATTCTGGCTTTCCCCACTATCAAGACTTTCTCTTTTGTGGACTCAAACCTTGGCTCACCTAGGGTTTAGGCATATGCCAAATTATGGACTTAATCAATTATTTCTTTTTTTTTAAAAAAAGAAAATATTTGATTTTTGATTGACACATTGTTGTATACATTTATGGGGTACAATGCTACATTTTGATTTATGTATACATTGGGTAATGATCAAATCAATGTGATTATCATATCCAACCTCTTAAACTTTTATCATTTCTTTGTAGTAAGAACACTCAAAATTCTCTCTTCTACTTAGAGATATATAGTACGTCATTGTGAACTACAGTTACATTACTACACCACAGAACACCAGAACTTATTCCTCCTATTTGTAGATTTTTACTCATTGACCAATCTCTTTCTATCTCAAAAACCTCCCTTAGTTCTTACAGTATCTCATAGTTTAAGGCTGGACCATGATATTATGCTTCCCTCTATTTTTGTTTGTTGTTTTTGATTTATTACCTACTGTTAATGATTTGAGTCCTGTTTTGTGAATATTCCTGTCACCAGTAGTTGAATCTTGTCCCTTGGGGTTTATTCAGAAGTGTTGTGCAAATAGTATCTAATAGTCCTTTAAGATGCATGAAGTGGTTTTAGTCTAGCTTTTGAAACTCTGTGGTGTATTCTGAGGGAATCAGCAATTTCTGACCCTCTAATTTCACTACCTTTTGTGGAGGCAGCCTTTTTCCTCACAGTAAGTTTTGATTTCTTTGCTGAATTACTGTGCAATCTTTCTTT
Source organism: Marmota marmota marmota (assembly GCF_001458135.2). NCBI lineage: Eukaryota > Metazoa > Chordata > Mammalia > Rodentia > Sciuridae > Marmota > Marmota marmota. Next base: position 827,773 of record NW_025999905.1, on the reverse strand, counting down.
TCAGATATTGTAAGCATCACTCTTGTGATATAAATAACTCAGTTTCACTGATAACAGATGAGTATATAGTTGGCCCATTGTTAAGTTTGCTCAGGCACAGATTGACAGTTATGTCATTCTGCATATCCTGTCCCAAGTTCCTTTCGATGTGGATTTCAGAAGTCTTGAAATCTTAAAAGTGAGGATGCATAGTAATGTCTGTATCATAGTATTGCTAGGAGGAGCAAATCACAAAATATATGTGAAACATCTTCACAAACTGCAATGAGCTAGCCGTTACAGTCCCTCCTTTCTAGTATCTAGTAGAGTCCATGACCAGAAGTACAATAATTTAGGAAGCCTTTACCTGCACACAAACTTAAATATTACTATATCTATGTGGAGATAGTCATTTCGTGTGTGTGTAGTGCTTTCAGTTAGCTTATTTATTCTTATAGCTCTATAAGATAAGGAAGGAAAATTGCATCTTATTAGAGATAGACAAGAAAATTGAGGTTCAGAGGGGTCAGGTAGCTTTTCTAGGGCATATAGTTGAAAACATGAGGCTGTTGGAACTAGATTCAACTTCTTCTTAGACTCCTTAGACAAATCCACCTGTTTTATGTTTCTGAAATGGATCACAGAGATGGATGAGAACATTGAGAAAATATTCCTTCATTTTTCCTACAAAGGAAAACTCCACAAGTCTTAGGGGAAAGAATAAGGCAAAGAGACTTTATAACTCCCAATCAGTGAGCCTTTTTTTGTCTTCTTTCATTCAGAGGTGTGCAGAGGTGAATTAGATATTTTGACAAGATCTTTTAGACTGCTTTTAAAAACATGGATCAGAAAAAGCTGTAGCAAAGAAAGCCATTCTTGTGTTTAAAATATTTTTTTGCATAAATACTTATTACTAGAATAATAAAAGCATGATATGATATCATAATTTTAAAATAAATGTACTTAGGAAAATGACTGAAAACCTAGCAGTGGTTATTTCTGGTTGATGAGATTTTGATAGATATTTATTTTCTTTGTTTCTCTGTTTTCTAAATTCTTCACACTGAATATGGATTGCTTTGTACTTGGAAAATTAAACAATTATTGTTTTGAAATGGGCATATGAAGAAAATAGACAAAGCTGAGTAATTAGAAGGCTTGTGTAGAAAATAAAGATATTTTGGAGCAAACAACTCGTGAATAGTGATTTTAAAATTTATTTTGAGTCATTGACTCCTCAGGAAATATAGTGGTGCTGAGAGTAGAGAGATACTGAGAGAGATTGAGCCAAGGGTGCTGTTGTTGGATAAACTCTGCTTTCTGGGAGGGTCAGAGAGGGATAGTGAGCATTCAGTTTTTATTTTGATTTCTGCTTCTCAAGTTTTAAGGTTTAGCATTAGTTCTCAGGATCTAACAAGGCAGCTACAGTAATCATGAGACATGTAGACTTAAGATCTAACTACATATGCTACCTAGATCAGCTGTATGATATTGAGGTGGGGGTAAAATCTTTTCCTGTGTCCTTATTTAAAAATTCTTACCTCATAAGGTAGTGGACAGCATTGCTAAGCCATGAACATTCAAATATATGATGCTATATTAATCAATATTGGATGGCGCTGCCCTCACTCCCCCAATGCTCTACTTGGTCAGGACTTAAGACATTCATGAAGATAAGATGTTTCTCTAGAGCTACTGTCTATCTTAAATATCTGTCAGAACCCTTGGTTGCTGGTGACACCAACCCAATTCATACCTCTTTGACTTCAAAACAGTATTTGCTGGGTAAATGAAAGAGTTGGTTGAAATGTACGACAGCACTGGAGACCTCTGGCCTTAGGGTAACTCATGGAGTAAAATTTAATAGCTACTTTCAATTCTTTTCTTGAGAATTCTAATAATAATATTTTGTTGTCATGTGTTGCTTATCTTTGAGTGTTGGCTAGTCTTTCTCTTATTCTTTGAATACCATGCAATTTTGTGTTGTGTTTGGATATTTTAAATATCATCTTCTGAGACTCTAGACCCTTTTAAATCTTCTGTAGAGCATTGATTTGTTTGTTTTAGCAGGCAGTCAGCCTCCTTAGGTTCAGTCTACATGTTCCTTCTCACCTATGGTGGTTCTTGTGTTGGTTCAGTGTACAGAGGTTTTGTTATCCCTCCCTGGACCCCAGCCAGGGGTGTTGGGGTGTTGTCTACTCCTTGCTTGAGCTACTCAGGGTTTATTCAGAGTGGTAGCTCCCATTGCAGTTCAGTTCTGCCTTTGCTCTGCCTCTTTGAGAATATTCTACACAGGCACAGTGTGTGGGTCATCCTGGGACTTGTGTTGGTTCATACACAGAATGCGGGGGGCGGGGGGCTTTCTCTTCTCCTTTACACTCTGGGATCTTTTCTCAGTGACTCCTTTGTATGTTTCCTCTAGCCAGAAAAATGGATTATTGTGTAGTTCCAGCGTCCATGCTCTAGTGCAGTGTCACTTGACTGGGATAAAGTGACAGGAGAAAGAAGGAAGAAAAAGAATTTCGGTGATTTTTCTCCCAAAGTCTTCCATAGCAGGAGTTCCTTGTTTTTGTTTCTTCATGCAGAGACACAGGTTTTAAGTGCCATTTCTTCACCAGTGCTGGCCTTGAGGCAGGGCTGGAAGAGGTAGAAGAGGGGAAAAGAAGCACGTGCACCTCCCCCTGCCAAGTACACAAGTTCTCCAGCTAACAGGGATCCCTTTTTTTGATCTTCTACCCAGAAAGACAAGCTTTTCTTGGAGATTTTCCAGCCTACACTGTGTGGGTCCCTGATTTGTTTATCTTCCTTTCAATGCTAGGGAAAAAAAAGAAAGAAAAGAAGCCAGATCTTATTTACCATTGTTAGTTGCTGGAAAGTAAGTTTTGGCTTTTCCTCTCAATCTATCTTCTTTTCTTTATTTTATTTTATTTTCTTAATGTGGTGCTGAGGATCAAACTCAGTGCCTCACACATGGTAGGTGAGTGCTCTACCTCTCAGCCACAACTCCAGCCCTCAATCTATCTTCTATTATTTGTTTTGCAGAATCTCAGTTTTTATATTTTTGTCAGAGTGGAATGAGAGGCCATCATGGACTTCCTCAATCTTGGCTGTCACCAGTGAATAATTCATTATAATTGGTCAGGTAGCATGTCTACATTAGGACCCGGCCGGGGGTTGCAGTTCTGTGCCAAAACTGCATGATGTCTTAGAATAGTTCCCCAAAGTGTAATGAGGGCAGAAAGCATGCTGTTACCCAAAGAAATGGAAAGTAATGCTGGGTACAGAACACCAAATATCTACTGTTTCTAATGAAAAGGAAGCCTGTTAATAAATGTTTGTTTTCTAAGAAGTGTAGTTATGACAAGAGTTATTATTAGGGTTATACTATTCATTTAAAAAATTCTACTGATTGGATATCTTATTTTTATTTAGCTCACAAAATTTGCATGAAAAAACATGATTTGGGATGTTAAAAATTTTAGAGCCACTTATCACCTATGCTATTTTTGTAGATGCTCTTTACAAGTAAAGCTCAATTTCAAGTAGCAGCAAGGACAAGATTTAGCTTTTGAATTTAAATGGTATTTTTATAAATCCTTTACATCGGAATTCTGCCAGTGGCTCAGCTGAATTCAAACATGGAGTTGCCCAGCACGGCACCAAATTGTGGTTAGCAAAGTGTGTTGTTCATTCTTCTTCAACTCCTTTTCATCCTTTCTCCCATTCTGTTCCACTTTTCTTTGTCTCCTTTGTGTCTGTACACCTGGACAGAACTTCAGTTAGGGTTAGAACTTAAGTTAGGTAACTTATCCTAAAGTTAGGAGAAATGTGAATATTTTTTGTGTCTTATCAAAGCAATTTCCTAAAAGTAGGGGGGCATTAGTACATTTTAATATTACATAATATAGTTTAACTGTAGAAAAATTTGAAAATATAGGCTCATATAAGACAATACCATGATACTTATTACTCAGGTAATCATCATCAGCCCTTTAGAATATATACTGGTCGTTCTTTTTACACATATTGATTACACACAATTAAAATTCAGATGTATTGCTTCACAACCTTAATTTTTTACACTTAAATATGTCATAAAATTATTTTGTTTTTAAATATCTCTTGCTGTTATCATTTAGAAATGGACTGTATAAAATCCAATCTCATCATGTGTGAACTATAATTTATTAACCAGCCTTTTTGTGGCATATTAATTGTTTTAATGGTTTCTCTAAATAATGCTGTGATGAAAACATACTATAGTTTTCTTGGATTATGTGCCTTGAAGTGGAATTGATGTGTCATGGGGTATATATAATGCATTTCTAAAACTTGCATGCAGTATCTCTTGGTGCTGATTAAATAGTTTGGTTACTCAAAATTTGCAGGAGCAAAGGTGTCTTTGCAGTTTCAGCCTGATTAACTTAAAGAATTTGTAGTTTACATTTTATGTAGGTAAGCTTACAACCATATATAACTAGCCATAACTAGAATTTGTTTTTCCCCTTTTGAAAAATTGTGCTTCAGCAGATCATCATCCAATTTTTATTTGGGTTAGCATAACAACAAACCCCTCAAAAACCCAAACTATAAAGACCACCTAAATCCAACATCCCTTCAAAAGATAGACAGACCCTTCTGCCTGTCAGGAAATTTTATCCATTGAGGGGTAGAAAACTTTTTTTTTTTTGCTGTTTGTTTAAATGTTTTCACATAGTAGAAACCAGCATCACCTCCAGACCAGACCTATCTGATCTCTGCTATAGATAGCCACACTCTGATCATCTTCCAGCTGTGTTCTTCCTCCTCTTCTACAGTCTGTGGGTCAGGAGCTGTGCTACCTGCATGCCACAGCCCACCCTTTGCCTCCTTCATACCACACTCTGGGCAATGTGGCTTTAGAATTATATGCCTAAAATGCCTGAGAGTGCTGCTGACATTGTAGAAGGGCACTAGCAGACAGGCTGTTGTCACCTCTTGTATATGAAGGAGTCTCCTAAGATGTGGCATGGCTAAAGAAGAGAAAGGAATGCCTCAATTTATTCATTTTCTCTTGGTCCTACAAATGTTACGGATGCCAGTGAGATGCTTACTTTGGGACAAGCTGTGGGGTGTGAGGGCGTGAGTAGGAGCAGAAGCTGGAAAGCTGTTAGAGTCTGTAAACAAGTCTGGATGGTGCCTGGCAAAATGCCAGAGGGAGTGGTTTGTGAAGTAAGGCCAGCGAGCCATTAAGTGTGGAGATTTCTTATTGGTTGACTGATGTATCTAGTTTATGCTAATTAAGATAAGCTGTGTGGAATGTATAAATACCTCTGTTGTCCTACAATAAATGGCTTCCACTCCTGCTGTATCAATCTACACAAGTTATTCGTCACCCCCCGGTTATTTTGCTGCAGCCGGACTGCGGCAGAAGGCCACTTAGGCTGTTGGTGGTAGTCATCTAGGTGTCAGGAGCTGGTCATTGAAATAGGGCAGTGGTCAGGAAGACGATCTTCTTGACTATGTAGGACTATTCTGTGGGCCAATTCAAGTGGAGTAATGTTATAAGAATTATATTGGAAAGCTTAAGAGAATTGTGTTGGAAAGGCAAATGTTGTTATTATTACTAGCAATAATAGTAATAATCATAGTGTGAATAAAAGATACGTTCTAGCTAATCTTAATTCTAGGGTAAGCAAGTATGCAGATCAGCTGAAATGGTTTGGGAAAGGGAGCCAGTGTGTGGGCAATACCCACTGAGGGCACCTTTGGGAGAGCAGGAAGGTGGTGGCTCTGCCCTTCCTTGGGATGGTGGTCCAAATGGAAACAACAGTGGTGCTGGAGTGACTGGGCCTGGCCACAAGTGTGGGGGAAGTGCCCCTGAGCTGGATCTCACTATTTAGTTATTCACAGGGTTCAGGAAGATGCTTTTTTCCTTCCTCTTGCTGTATTTGATGTCCTTTAATCTGTAATCTTCCTCGTTCAATATTTTTGGAGGAAATAGCTCTTTTTCTCTTGCTTGCTAAAGAAGAAAAACTGAGAGGCATGCCTTCTCATATAGATTTTCAACCAGTCTTGTGCTTTTATGTCTGTTACTCCCCTCTAATTTTTGGGATGTCTAATGCCTTCAATTCCATCTTTTTGTTGTTGTTGTTGTTCTCATTCTAAGGGTGTGTAGCCCTTAGCTTTCAGATTGTCTTGTTTTGAACAGTCAATTAGAACTCACCTAATGCTTCCCATCTTCCAGAAATATTTGTTAACACCTGGCGTCTATTGCCATTTCCCCTTCGGTTCTCTTTATTTTTGTATGCTTATAGCATTTTCATTCTTTTACTCTGTTCTCTTTAGAAATTTTTTAAGTTCTTGTACAGGTTTGTAGACAGCAGAGATAAGCATATATTTAATTCAGTAAGTTTAGATGCAATTAGTAAGATAATCATTGCATGTGCTTAAAGACTATTTTATATAGAGACACGCATTTTCTTCAGCATCTTCTGTGAGAGTGTCTATGAGGGTTATTAATATTATATATTGTCCTTCTGTAGGTTTCCTGAGAAAATTAAAGAAACCTATAATTTTCCTGAGGAGACTTGTTTTAGGATATTTGTTTTTTTGAAAAATTTCCCTGGCAGTACCTGATAACTGGATGTGGTTCATTTCCTTTAATCAAGAACAGTGAAAATGTAGGTCATAGACTATAGCACATAAGGCAAACCTTTTTCTTTCAGATTAAGAGGAGTCTGAGGAGCAGGGTTAGTTGTCTCTAAGGGTCTTAAATTTAGTAATGGCAGAGGAGAGATTGGATTTTAGGCCTGTTGCCAGTTCATCACCTAACTCTCTTCAAGCTGGGATTGAGGCCATAAAAGGAGAATCCTCTAAACTGGGTCCTTCTAAGAAAGGAACCCCACACACTTTCATTCACACTAAAATGTAAGCCCTATGAGAACAGGGCTTGAGTATCTGGTTTCCAGCTATCTCCAACATCTACACAGTGGCACATGCAAGGTGCCATATATTGAATTAAACATATATTGAATTAATGCAAGGAAGGGTCTTGTTTACCCATATAGACATTGAAGTCAAGTTTCAAATATGAAACTTCTTCAAAACAATTTCCAAAAAACAATACAGTATCAACAAGTGAAGTGAAAAAGATGTGTCATAAATAGATCATGTTTACATTACTTAGCAGTAGGTTTCCATGGTAACCTTGTGTTCTTTTTATAAAAGAAAAATCTGAAAATTGCTGCGTGATTTTTCTGCACTCATGTACTTGATGATGTTGGCTAAGGACCTACTGTAAGTCCTGCGTGTCTCCTTATGTGTTCTCAAGCTTGGGGCCTTTCTACACACTACAATGAAGCAGGCCCACTCATTGGAACTGAAGCTGAAGGGTTTGTGCCAGGCTCTCCTTTCCCTCTTGCTGTTTCACTCTCAAGGAAGTGTGCCAAGTGCTTTGCTGAGCATGACATTCAAGAGCCTTTCTCCCAGAGGAGTAGCAGTCTCCTCAAATACACGGTTGTGCTATTCTCAACATTTTGCATTTAAAAAAAAAAATGGAAGAGAAGGAACTTCACATTAAGAAAATGAAATGAGGACAATGAATTACATCAGCTTCTTTTTGTCCCCTCTCTTATGTTCTTATAGGTATCAGCATTTTCTTTGTTTTGAAGTCAGAGGCTTTCAACTTCCTCTGCTCTTTTTGATTCTATACTAGACTTTGTGGTCCTTGGGCTGGGAATGTGGCTCAAGAGATAGTGCGCTCGCCTGGCATGCGTGCGGCCCGGGTTCGATCCTCAGCACCACATACAAAAACAAAGATGTTGTGTCCGCCGAAAACTAAAAAATAAATATTAAAAAAATAAAAAAAAAAAAGAATTTGTGGTCCTCTGTTGTATCTTTAACTGTAGCCAGTTCAGCCTTTGGAGGATAGACAGCCTCAGAATGCTGACTTTTCTCATTGGTGATTCACAAATGAAGAGACCTCAGTACAGAGTACCAGGCCGCTGTGTTCCTTCATTCATTTGAGTACTTGCTCTCTCCTCGGTTCACCCTAAGATAACCTATTTCACTGCATGCATCTAGGCATGTATCTCTAGGTTGATCTTGCTGCTTACTGTGCCTTTTCAAATTAACTATTTATGAGGAAAGTGGTCAGCAGAATAGTTACAGATCTTGTCTATTTGTCAGGGCCTTCTCCTTGATGCTTTTTCAGACTATTCCATCTCATGGGGATTTCATTTGACTCTGTAAAAATAATACAATGGAGTCACATTTTGCATGCTTTACCACATATATTCTGTAGAATGTGATTCTAAATGTTTAAAGATGTTTATTTTTCTAGAAAACTTGTCTCCTAAAATGCAAGTCCTCTGAGTGCTAAGAAATGGGTGTGTGATAGAGTGCTTAAGGAAGAATGGGCTGTACTAAAATTATTGAGCAATGGTACAACATTGTACCTTATGTGACATGAGACTTAAGGGATTTTTACTGGTATGTACTGTATGTATTTATTTTTTGGTACTGTGAATTTAACCCAGGGGTACTTAACCACTGAGATACATCCACAGCCCTTTACTTTTTTTTTTTTTGAGACAAGGTCTTGCTAAGTGCTTAGGGCCTCACTGAGTGGCTGAGGCTGACCTCAAACCTGTATCCTCCTACCTTGGCCTCCCACTTTAGCCTTCTGTGTCACTGGGATCACAGGTGTGTACTTTTACAGGTGGGATTACAGCCACCACACTGGCTTTTAGTAGTAACTTTGACTAGGTAGATTTTTTTTTTACAATTTTTATTTTTTTATTCTGATTTGTTATATATGACAGTAGAATGTATTACAATTAATATTATACATATAGAGCACAATGTTTCATATCTCTGGTTGTACACATAGTGGAGTCACACCATTGGTGTCTTCATACATGTACTTAGAGTAATGATGACCATCTCATTCCACCATCTTTCCTACCCCCATACTCCCTCCCTTCCTTCCCCCCTTCCTTCCCTCCCCTTTGCTCTATCTAGAGTTTATCTAATCCTCCCATGATCCCCCTCCCAAACCCACTATGAATTAGCCTCTTTATATTAGAGAAAAGTTCAGCATTTATTTTTTTGTGGGGGTGGGATTGGCTAACTTCACTTAGCATTATATTCTCCAACTCTATCCATTTACCTGAAAATGCCATGATTTTATTATCTTTTAATGCTGAATAGTATTCCATTGTGTATATGTACTACATTTTCATTATCCATTCATCTACTGAAGGGCATCTAGATAGATTTTTTTTTTATTGACACACTGACTTGTAGTACTGCTGTTCCTCTTGGAACCTTTATTTATGTTTTCTTATAAAATTGTGTGTCTGTGTGTGTGTGTGTGTGTGTGTCTAGTTCACTCTAACAAAATCATAAGCCTGTTGAGTATAGGAGCTGTGTATTGTTTTAAATCACCCCATACTCTTTAGGCCATATTACTTATTTAATAATTAAGTGCCTGGGAATAAAGAACAATACATATTTTTATATAAAAATGACATTGGTATATACATAAGTCACTTAATACAATATATGTTAATGTCTGCTAGAGTTTTGGTCTTGAATACCTTTGAAAGGCCCATGTGTTAAAGGCTTGGCCCCTGGGGTAGTGATTTTTGGAGTTGGTGGAACTGTAGGAAGTGGGGTCACTGGGGCTATGCCCTTAAAGGGGATAATGGGATCCTGACCCCTTCCTCTCCTTTGTTTGCTTCCTGACTGATGAGGTGAGTATTTTTGCTGCTTTTCTACAGGCCCAAAACAAGGGGGACATTCGATAATGGAGTGGAACCTCTAAAACTGAGCCACAATGCACTTTTTATAAGTTCATTATCTCAGGTATTTCAGGATAATGATGGAACACTGACTAATACAATGTCTCTATAACAGTAATACATATGTATTTTGTCAATATGTAAACATATATATTTTATACATGAGATCTTTTCAAAACACTGTCTAGCCTATGTGTTAAATAGTAAATATTGTTATCAGAATTGAGAAATGAGTCCCAAGGTTTATAGTGAATACCATGAGCCTTTTTTAGGGTCGATGACATTGGTGTTTGGGAGTGCTGTTAGCATTCAACGTTTACTTGGGTATATTCTGACATTCTTTGTTTTAGAAATAAGACAATACAATTTGATGTTTTTGTTGTTGTTATTTAAGAATCTGTGCCTGTATTTTGATTTGTGAGTGCATGTGAGTAGTTGGGTAGTTTTGTGTATGTGGGGTACCTTGATATCTATAGAAGGATAATTTTCCTTTAAGTGTTTTGTGGTCAGGCATAATTCCATGCTCTATTTCTTTTTGGGTTGTTTCCTGGCTCCCACATATTTATAATGTTAGGCTTACAGGGAACTTTGTTGCTGGAGCAGTGTCTTCATGCCCCAATATTCAGTGATTTGCAGACATGTTTAAATAACATTCATCCTTCTCACTGAAGTGCACAAGGCACTAGAGTGTGCAATGACTCACTTAAGTGTGTTTGGAAATAAAATGCCAGGTGCCCTGAGTATATGAAAAATTGCCAAGAATTTTCCCCTTGTCAAGCAAAACCTGTGTAGTGCAAGTTCCTGAATTATCAGTTTCTGTAAAGGTCTTTCTTTGTCTTTGAATCATGAAGACATAAGAATGCATTTTAGCCTTTGGAACACAATTGATCATTATCCTCTATATATTTACCATTTTATGTTAATTAAATTCATACTTTCCTGATTGTCTATTGTCCCTTGAGTTCTTCTTTGAACTGGTGGTAGCATCCTATTGATTTGACATGCTAATAAAAATTACAAACAAAGTCCTTGAAATGACTTTACCTTTTCTTTTAAACTTGTCCCTTAACATCAGAAAATTCCCATTTCTGAAGGATTGATTTAAGCATTCAATGTTTATTTGAGTTGTGTTTAGTTAGGGTCTTGAGTGCTAAGTATAAATCTGAAAATTTATGTGGTGTAATTCTCTTTCCCAGAGTATCATTCAGAATACTTGGGAGAGGCTGTCATATAATGTCTTTTTAGTAATTTTACTATGTAACCCCACTTCTTAGATCTTTCTATGAATTGAAGGGTTTCCTTCAGAAGAGATTTTTTAAATTGTTATTTGTTACCAAGCCATATGAAATAGCCTATTAAATAATTTAAATAAACTCCATCTGGCTTGGACTGCAGTCCAAATCCCTGACCCCCTGTGCTATCCTCTGCATGAAATAGGTTTGTTTTCATTTTGGTATTTTAAATTTCTAAATAAACATGTCAATGCTTCTTGCTTACATCCTAAGAGTTTGGTAACAACAGTAGCTATGGCCCTTTGGAGTCATTGGGTAATTTGGAAAGGGTAAATAGGATAAAAGAATCTTAGGGAAATTAAGTGGTGTATGACACACAACATTACAGCCAGAAAACATAATGCCTTTTTCATCTACTTATTACTGTTCTCATCTTGGATGTGGCAGCCTGGATGGAAATAAGAGAGACGTCCTAATACAAATAACTGGGAACAGAAAAACCTGAAAGCCATTATGCAAATGAATGACCAGTCAAGCTACTCTATCAGAGGATAAGCTGAATAATGCTTCCACCCAAAAAGAAAAAGAAACACAAAAACAAAAGATATCCAAATTCTTATCCCTAGAACACGGAGGTATTGCCATATATGACAAAAAAAAAAAAAAAGGAAGATGTAAATTGAGAACCTTAAGGGAAGATACCCAGATGGGCTTTGAGTGCAATCACAAGAGGAGAAAAGGCCGAGGCAGAGGCTGGAGTCGCACAGCCATGGACAGTGAATGCCAGCAGCCCCCAGAAGCCTAAGGAAAGAGATGGATTTTCCCTAAAGCTTTCTGAGGAAGTATGGCCTGCCAATGCCTTGAGGAGTGGAACTATTTTTCGACTTCTGACCCANGCTGGGTCAAATGGTGGCTCCATTCCCAGCTTTCCAAGAAATCTCCATACTGCTTTCCAAATTGGCTGCACCAATCTGCAGTCCCACCAGCAATGTACAAGTGTACCCTTTTCCCCACATCCTCGCCAGCACTTGTTGTTGTCTGACTTCATAATGGCTGCCAATCTTACTGGAGTGAGATGGTATCTTAGGGTGGTTTTGATTTGCATTTCTCTGACTGCTAGAGATGTTGAGCATTTTTTCATGTACTTGTTGATTGAGAAGTGTCTGTTCAGGTCCTTGGCCCATTTGTTCGCCATGCACAAAAGTGAATTCAAAATGGATCAAGGAGCTTGATATCAAATCAGAGACACGCCGTCTGATAGAAGAAAAAGTTGGCTACGATCTACACTCGGTGGGGTCGGGCTCCAAATTCCTCAATAGGACACCCATAGCACAAAAGTTAATAACTAGAATCAACAAATGGGACTTACTCAAACTAAAAAGTTTTTTCTCAGCAAAAGAAACAATAAGAGAGGTAAATAGGGAGCCTACACCCTGGGAACAAATCTTTACTCCTCACACTTCAGATAGAGCCCTAATATCCAGAGTATACAAAGAACTCAAAAAATTAACCTCCCTTTTTATTTGTTATTTAGATACAGGGCCTAAGTTGCTTAAAGCCTTACTTAATTGCCGAGGCTGGCCTTGAGCTTGTGATCCTCCTGCACCAGCCTCCCTAGCTGCTGGGATTGCAGGAGTGTGCCACTGTGCCAGGCTATCTAATACATTTTTGATCAATAAACTGCTTAGTGGGTGGAGTGGGAAAGGAATTCAAGTCAAACAAGGGGTGCTGTTTGGATAGAGGCTTGCAAGCTAATTGTGTTAGGATGATTGATAAAGCACAGTTGTCTCATTAGAATCAGCTCTAACAAAGGCTTGTTTTGTGCCTGTTTGCAGAAAGATTACCACTTTGAATATACGGAATGTGATAGCAGTGGCTCCAGGTGGAGAGTTGCCATTCCCAATTCTGCAGTGGACTGTTCCGGCCTGCCTGACCCAGTGAGGGGCAAAGAATGCAGTATGTGCTGACTTTTTGATCATTTATTCTTCTCATTAAACCATAACATCTTAATATTAGCCCTGGGTATCAATTATAATGAATTATAATGAGACCTTGGAGAAATGAATGTATCTTGTTGCTGTCTAGCAGAATACATGGGGTCCTTGTGTGCAAAGTCCGTGATAACACATGGATGTATTAAAGTATCCGTATTATTGTTATTTGTAAATTTTTTATTTAAAATTTTGGAGGGCAGAGTGGCAGAATTTATCTTTAGTGGATTTTTAAAAAAATTACATTAAAAATTATTTGTTCTAATTAGTTATACACGACAGTAGAATACACTATGATACATCTTACATAAATGGAGTATAGTTTCCCATTCTTTTGGTTGTACATGTTGTAGAATTCCACCGGTTGTGTAGTCATATATGTACATAGGGTAATAATGTCTGATTCATTATACTGTCCTTCCTACCCAACACCCCCTCCTCTTCCTTCACTATCCTCTACCTAATCCAAAGTAACTGTATTCTTTCCTCGCCCCCTGCCTTATTGTGAGTTAGCATCCACATAGCAGAGAGATCATTCAGCCTTTGTATTTTTGGGATTGACTTATTTTGCTTAGCATAATATTTTCCAGTTACATCCATTTACCTGCAAATGCTATAATTTTATTCTTTAAGGATGAGTAATTTTCCATTGTGTATATATACACACCACATTTTCTTTATTCATTCATCTGTTTAAGGGCACCTAGATTGGTTCCACAGTTTAGCTATTGTGAGTTTGAGTTGTTATAAACATTGATGTGGCTGTGGAATTATTAATTGGGTAACATATCACTGAAAGTTTGTCATTTAAACATTTTTAAGTGTATAGAACTATTATAAGTATATAGAACTATAGTAGCACTAAGTATAGTCATATTGTTTTCCTACTATTACTACCATCTATCCACAAAACTCATCTTGTAATGGATTCCTTTCTTTTTTAAAGCCACAAAAATACCTTGAGGTAATTTTTTTGTAAGTATAACCTATAAAGAGATTATAGAATTACTGAAGGTCATATTTAATAACTTTCCTTTTGAAAATTAAGAAGATTTGAAGTGTAACATTATGAGTTAACAGAGAAATACATTGTGGAATTTATTTTCATGCATAAACTCTTTTTTTAAAAAAACTAATTTGGTAAGTTAGGGGTGTGGGGAGTTTCTACAGTAAAGTAGTCTAGGGTTAGCCTAAGGTTCAAAGTCAGATGGATTTACCTTTTTTCCAGCAGTGTTCCAAATGGTATTCCTAAAAGTTTAGACAGTCTGTTTCTAAATGAACATACAGGTAAGCAAATTTGTTAAATGGAAAACTAATTCTTTCTTGTTCACAGAGCACCTCTCTCTTATTAGCTGGGAGAGCTTAAGCTTAAGTGGTGAGTTCACTGCACTCAGGGAGACTGCAGTAATTCTATGAGAAAAACACCATTATTTCTTGGTGAATGATATTAAATGAATACAGAGAGAACCTGAGTACCTCTCCCCTCAAGACATTAACAAGAGTCTGAAGAGACAGGAGGCTCAGTAGAGAAGAAGGTGATGCGAGCCTAGGGTCTAGGCAGCCTCCTGTGCAGAGGAGAGATCAATTCTCAGTAAGGAGGATTGGGGGGGGGGAAGGGAAACAGAGCCTGAGTAATACCAATGTAGTCAGTTTATTGTAATTGGCTTTGGCTACCTTCCTAGAACATCTGTATGGTATTTATCTATACTTTTTACTTGGCAGATGTCTTGGTTTCATTGTAAACAACTCAATTCTGTCAGACTATCTAACCATTATGAGTAGTAACTCCATATTTGCATGATCTGGTGGTTCTGGCTACCACTGGATGTGGAGATCCATTTGTCAGTTTGAAATCTGCCATGGTGGAAGATTTGCTCCAAATTAAGGGCTTCTTCCCTGGCAGCCAGATTTTAAATATTTAGCAGTACACTATTGATTAAGTGTATTTGCAAAGTTTCAAAATTCTGTTACAGAATTAATGCCTGAATAGTAATCATTACCAACTGAATGATGCTTGAGACCCTTGTTCATTATTTATTGTAATAGTCCATAGATTATTTGAATTTGACCCTCCAGCAAGAACTTTTCTAAAACCTCTGACTAGTAATCAAGTTACTTTTAATTATTACTTACATTAAAAATGATAGTTATTTTAAAAACAATAATACTTATGTGATGGCTGGGACATTTTTTAATCTTTGTTTTTTGTCTAAAATCAGAATTTTCAAATATTCCTGTATAATATATTTGCTCTGGTAGTTTGTAATATGACCTTAAGTCTATGACTTTTTCATTTTATGGTAAAGAAAAATTATTTTAAACTTTACAAGTAAATTAGTTGATCTAACTAACTTAGAAGCACAGTTAATTTGTAATGTTAAACATGTTGTTTACCACATTACCAGTCATTAGTGTTTTGTTGTGGATGGTTAGGGTAATAATAACTGATTATTTCAATGGCTTAGATTTTCTGTTGCTAATAATAACTACCATTTCTCAAATTGTGATTATGTGCCAAACATTGTACTTGGTGCTATATGTCATTATTCCATTGTAATCTTAAAACAGCCCTCTGAGGTAGCTACTACAGGTTGACTGTCCTTTATGTGAAATACTTTGGATCAAAAGTGTTTTGGATTTAAGATTTTTTCTGACTTTTGGAATACTTGTATATGCATAATAAGATACCTTGGGGATGGGACCCAAGTCTAAATACAAAATTCATTTATGTCCTATATAAACCTTATATGCATAGCCTGAATGCAGTTTTATACAAAGAATTTTAAAGAATTTGGTGCACAAAACAATTTCATGGTACAAAACATTCTGTTTGTGGTGATACGTTGATCCCAAGAATTTCAGATCTTGGAGCAGTTTGGATTTTCAGATTAGGGACAGTGTTTCCATTTTTTATGATGAGAAAATCCAGTCTCTAGGTAGTGACACAACTTTCCTTGGTTCATATGGCCTGGCTGAGTCAGATCTCCGATTCAAGTACAGACATGTCTGATTCCAGGGCCTGTCTCATATCCACTGAGCTAACTTGCCACATGAAGATGGCAGCCTTGAGGTGCTTCCAGGTCTTCATATGGGGACATAAAGCTCTCTTGGTGTGCCCAGCATTTGGCTTGTACTGAAAAAGGAAATTAAAAAGCAGAACAGGGCAACTTCAAGTAAATGAAGAATATTTAGGCAATGGTTGTGTAGGACATGATTTCCCTAGATCCCAATGTCTCTAAATAGACTCAAACCCATAGTTTGAAAATGTAGTTGTGTAGATCTTCTTCTTTTGCAAAAAGAGACAATATTGGAGGGCTTTCCTGAGGAAGGGGATTCTAGGAGTATTTATTTAGCAGTTGTAACTTTTTTTCAGAAAATTGATGGGCAAGATGTATTACATATTTGGTTTTTTTTTTTTAAAGACACATAAAAATCTGGCCATAGGGCTCCTCTGAGTGAAGTTAATGAGAAGTCAAATGTCAGTTTTTGTTGTGCTTGAACCCTGGGGTATATGTGCATCCAAGCTTACAGAACTCAGAGTCACGGACTCAGTTATTTATGGGTACTGGTCCCTGTTACCCTCTTGTCCCTTCCTCTGTGGAAAACTTACCAGTCTCATATTGCTGCTCTGTGTAGGCCCCTTAGATGACCTCCTGTCTCTCCTCCTCTCTGCTAGTTCCAGGATCAGCCCTGGTAACTTTACTGCTTCTCCCAAGTCTGTGGGTATCACTCACCTTTCAGGGTCTTGTGATTAGAATCTCATTTCTGCATCACAACACTTTGTAATAATAACCAAGAGAATACAGCCCCAGTTTTAACCCTGTGGCTTCTCCACCATTGGGTCAATCTCCTCTTTTATCCTGGAAACACAAGCATTTCTAACAATCTCTTCTTGACCTTCTAAGCATCCTTTGATGTTCTTAGATCATCAAAAACAATGGTCCTCCTGGAGTGATTTCCTGGGTGATAGTCTCTTTTAATCTTTCTTTGGAAACAGGGCCCTTTGGCCTCAAACTAAAGCTTAGAAGTGAAGACCTGGATATCCTTGGAGATGACATGTGAAGAGAACTCTTTTATGTGTTTTCAGACAAGTCTAAAACAGTGAGAGAGAAATAAACATAATATATCTCTTTTATATTCTCACATTTTAAGGGGGATATGTGCCATGTATTGCTTACCCTTTCAAATATTTCTGAGTCTTAGACTTCAGTTACAACCCTAACATCATAGTCTAATTAAGGATGACAATTTAAATATAATTCACTTGGTGTGTAAGCATTAAATGGATCATTGTCTTGCGGATATTGTTTAATCTTGTACTTCAGAATTCATAATATGCAAATCAATAATACATATGAAATAATCATTATTATTAAATGTATGACATGAAATGGTTGTCTATATGGATATATTTGTGCATGTATATGTATATAATGTGTAGTACATGTGTTTGAGTTACTTTTGTATTGTATTTCTCATATAGGATTTAGTGAATTAATGTGGTTTCAATGAGACATTACTTTTACATAAGTACGATTACATGTGTATTGTGGTTTTCACTGATGAAAAAAAAAAGAGAGAGACTTTCACTTTGACAAAGAGAGAATTCCTTAGAAAGTCATGGATACTAAAGGAGCAGGGGCCTTTGGCTACTTTGAGCTCATGCATGACATCACCAGATACTTTGGGGCAAGGATATTTGTGCATATTAGAAAGGGGACTCTCAGTGCAGTTTGATTCTCTAATGTTCCTGGAGAATTGGGCTCAACTGACAGAGTTCATGATCCTTGTGGGTTTGTAGTGAAATTTTACACAGAAGATGATAACTTGAATCTTGTTGGAAATAATGCTCTCATTTTCTTCATCAGGGATGCCATATTGTTTCCATCAATGAACCATAGCTGAAACAGAAATCCCCAAATATACCTGAAGATCTGGACATGGTCTGAGACTTCTGGAACCTACTTCCTGAGTCTCTGATCAGGTTTCTTTCTTATCCAGTGATCAAGGGATTAATGGACATCAGTACATGAGTGGATATGGATCACACACTTTCAAGCTGGTTAATGCAAATGAAGAGGCGCTTTATTGTAAATTCTAATATAAGACTGATGAGGGCATTAAAAAACCTTTCTGTTAAAAATGCAGCAAGAATTTCCCAGGAAAATGCTGACTCTGGCCTCCAGGATATTTTTTTTTTAAATATACTTATTTTTTTAGTTGTAGTTGTCAATATCTTTATTTTTTATTTATTTATTTTTATGTGGTGCTGAGGATCAAACCCAGGGCCTTGCACACGCTAGGCTAGCACTCTACCGCTAAGCTACAACCCCAGCCCTTCCAGAATCTTTTTTTAACACCACTACCACCCACAGTTCCTCCTCTTGAAATTTTACATCTTGGTCATGTTGTTTAATCAGGCAGAAACTTTTCCATTTAATCCATTTGATGTCACTAAGGTTTGACCTCATAATCCTTTTATCCCAGTTGGTAAATTGGTCTTATACTGGAATCCAATTAATTACTTTGCTGAGGTTGAACAGATGGACTTTGTGTAAGCAACATGCTTCCCAGTCCTTACAAAATGCTGCAGGGACACCTTTTCCTATCCTGACATTCACTTCTACCACCTGCAATCCAGATGTCTTTGGATACCCATGAACTGTCCCTTTTGTGCTGGAGTAGCCATCTATGATTATGATATGCCTGTGCCCATGTGCATGCACAACAGTCAGGGTGCTTCTCCAGATTACTCTCTCAATAGCTTTAGTGCTCCAGAACAACTCTTCTGAATGTTCCGCAGATGTTCTGTGCTTTGACAGTGCCAATGATGACAGCGCCACTCAGGTATGAACATTCTATGTGGACATGTTGAGTGAAGAGTAGAGGAAATTCCTGAGTGAGAACACTGCTGGCCATCAGAAGACACATAACTTTTCATCTAGAAGAAAGTAGTCAAGGACTTCACTGATGTCCATGATGCCTATGGAGCTATGTCCAGGCTGTTTTGGACAAATATAGCACTGAGAAGTGTGAGAACATGATTCAGACTTTTATGTAGTTTGAGTCTTACTTGGATGTAAGAGAGGAAGCTAATCTGTGAGGCCAGAGAGCCAAGTGCTTTGCCAAGGAGATGTCTGCCTTTGAAACAAAGCATAATGTTGATGGATGTGACCCACTCATGGCTGAATGGGAGATTCCTATCCAAATGCACAAATGCAAGTTAATATCTTCAAATGGTAATCCAGGTTTCTATAGCAAATAATGTAACACTGATTTTTATTGTTATTTCTCTAGGAGAAAATGAAGGTCAGGGCTTAACAGTCATTTCAAAGAAATATATATTTGCTTTTGATGGTTGAATTATTCATTAAAATAGGTACAAGGAAAGTTTCTAGCCAGAAATATGATTTTATTTGATAAGAAAATTATCTTGGTGAAATTAGCATGTTAACATAGATTATTATATAAAAATATGGCTGTCATTGTAAAATAAGAAAAGGCAAAAATAATCCACTCAGAAATTTTTATTTTTCTAAGGTTCTTGTAGGGAAAATACGTTTAATATACCAGTGTCTGTAGAAGATAACTTTAGCACCATTGTGGCTTAGTGTTTATTGCTGTCTGTAATTGATCAGGTTCATTTTTTTAAAACCTGGAATTACATTTATTCTAATACAATATTGATTTTGCAACAGACTGATTTGTAATTGCTTGCATTTTTACAATAAGTCTGTACGTAGAAGAAAAATGGAAAATTGAAAAATTCATGAATACATGGAAATTAAACTACATACTCCTAAACAACCATTGGGTCAAAGAAGAAATCAAATGGAAATCAGAGAATGTCTCAAGACAGACAAAACAGAAACACAATATTTTAAAAGTTATGTGATGCAGCAAAAGCAGTTTTAGGGAATTTTATGGTGATTAATGCCTACATTAAAAAAGAAGAAAGATCTCAAACAGCCTAATATTACATATCAAGGAACTAGAAAAAGGAAACCAAACTACTAAGCCCAAAGCTGGCAGAAGGAAGGAAATAATAGAAAACTGAATTATTTATTTAGCACATTAAAAGAAGAATACACAATGACTAAGTAGGATTTATCCCTAGGATCCAAGGATGGTAACACATGCAACTCAATTATGACATTAACTGAACAAAGAATAAAAAATCACAGTTATCACAATAGATTCAGAAAAAGCATTTTGAAAAAATAAACACTCATTATGATATAAACTTTAAATAATTAGATATAGAAGGAATTTACCTCAACACAATGAAGGCCATATATGATAGGCCCACAGCTAACATTATACACAATTGTAAAAAAAAAAACAAACTTTTTTTAAAGATCGGAATAAGGCAAGAATGCTCAGTCTTGTCACATTTATTCAACATCATAATGGAAGTCCTCCCTAGAGCAGTTGGGCAAGAAGAAGAAATATAAGACATCTAAATTGGAAAGGAAGAAGTAAAGATATCTCTTTTTGACAATGATGTGATCTTGTATGTAGAAAACTTTAAAGACTCCATACACAAAAAATTTATAGAGCTAGTAAATGAACTGAGCAATCTTATAGGATACAAAATAAACATATAAAAATTAGTTATATTTCTATACACTAACAATGAACTATCCAAAGAGGAAAACAAGAAAACAATCCCATTTGCAAAAATGCCAAAAGTAATAAGGTAGGAATAAACCTTATGAAGGAAATAAAAGATCTGTACACTGAAAAACTAAAAATACCAATGAAAGAAATTAAGGCAGACACAAGAAAATGGAAAGATATTCCATGCTCATGGACTGGAAGAATTATTATTGTTAAAATGTCCATATTACCCAGCAGATTTATTCCATGGAATCCCTGTCAAAATCCCAGTGTCATTTTTTTTTAAAGAAGAAATAGAAAAACATCTTAAGATTCACAATTATCACAATAGATTCAGAAAAAAAACAGGACATCCTGAGTAGCCAAAACAATTTTGAGCAAAAAGAAAAAAACAAAACAAAACTGGAGGTACTACACTTTCTAATATCAAAATATATTATGTAGCTTCCCTAATAAAAACAGCATTATTTGCATATAAATAGGTAATAGACTGATGAAACAGAATACAGAGCCCATACATAAACCCATGCATATATAGTCAGCTAATTTTCCAGAGTACAAGAGAGAATAGTGTCTTCCAAGAATGATTCCAAGAAAATCATGTATCCACATGCAAAAGAAATTAGACCCTTATCCTATACCATAAGCAGAATCAACTCAAGATGTATTACAGTCTTAAATGTAAGATCTGACACTATAAAACTAGAACATAGAGAAAAATATACAATATTAGTCTGGGCAATGATTTTTTTTGGATTTGACCCAAAAGCTCAGGCAAGAAAACCAAAAATCAACCCCTGGAATTACATCAAACTAAGATGTTTCTACACAGCAAAAGAAATAATTAATGAAATTAAATGGCAACCTATGGAATATGAGAAAATATTTGTAAACCAGATATCTGAAAAAGCCTTAATTTCTAAAATATATGGAACTCTGTAAGTTAATAGCAAAAATACAAATAGCCCAATATAGAAATGGGCAAAGGAACTAAGTAAACATATTTTTCAAAGAAGACATACTCTAGGTGTTATGACACATGCCTGTAATCCCTGTGATTTGGGAGACTGAGGCAAGAGGATCACAAGTTTGAGGCCAGTTTTGGCAACCTAATGAGGCCCTTAGCAACTTAGGGAGACCATGTCTCAAAGTAAACAAACTAACAAACAAAAACAAGGTTGGGGATGCACCTCAGTGGTGAAGTGCCCCTGGTTTAAAAAAAAAAAAAAAGACATACAAATGGCTATTAGATATGTGAAAAGGAACTTAACACCATTAGTCATCAGGGAAATTCAAATCAAGACCATAATGAAATATCATTTCACACTTATTAGAATGGATATGACCAAAAAAATTTAAAAAGTAACAAATGTTCACAAGGATATGGAGAAAAAGAACCTTTATATGCAAATGAGGGAATGTAAATTGGTGCAGCTATTGTGGAAAACCAAATGTAGATTCCTCAAAAAATTAAAACTACCAAAGGATATAGAAGTTTCACTACTGGGTATATTCAATGGTATTAAAATCAGGATATAGAAGGGATATCTGCATTCCCATATTCATTGCAATATTACTCACAATAGCCAAGATATAGAAGTAACCTAAATGTTCATTGAGAGGTGAATGGATAAAGAAAATGTGGTATATACATACAATCGAATACTATTTAACTTTTATAAAGAAATCTTGCCATTTGTGACAACATGGATGAACATGAAGGGCATTATGATAATTAAGCCAGACATAGAAAGACAAATATTGTATGACATGATGAGTCTAAATAGTCTAACTTCTAGAAGCGTAGAGTGAAATGATGGTTTTCAGGGGCTGGGAAGAGGGGAATATAGGTAGATGGCAGTCAAAGGCTATAGTGTTTCAGTTACACAAGATGAGTAAGTCCTAGAGATCTGCTGTACAGCATCATGCCTAGGTAACAATACTGTATTGTATGCTTAAGAACTTGTTAAGGCAGATTTTACACTTAACTGTTCTTTCATACAAAAAGAAGAACAAATACAAAGAGTGAGTGAAAGCCTTTGGAGGAGATTTATAGGTTTATGGAATAGATTGTGGTGATGACTCCATGGGTGTATTACTCATCATACTGTGTATGTTGACAATATACAGCAAGTTATATGTCAATGAAGTGGGTTTTGTGTTGTTTTGTTTTTGTTTTCAAGGAGTGAGCAGAGTAATGGTGGCAGTTTGAGTCAATAGCTTTTTATTCCAGTTTGGAAGTGAAAGAAGAGAAATATTCCCACGATAAGAGAATTGATTTTGTTTTACTGGGTGAGATTTTAAAAAAATACACTACTTAGAGTGATAGACCTTTCAAGCACAGATTTTTTCCCCCCAGGATTCAATACATTGTTTGTTTTATCGGCACATTGACACTGAATGGCAATTGCATATCATTCTCCTAGTCTGCTCCCTGGAATACTAATCCCAAGTAATGTTTCATGTAAACCAGAAATGTGTGTCAAGATTTTCTTTGGTAAAGTACTGGAACATATGGAAAATTGTTCATACTGCATTTCCCTAATAGAAAGAGATTTAAATTTTATAGGAAATTTCTAAGAAACTTAAGCATTTATAGAACATTCCTGTATGTTTTAAGTGCATTCCATTTTATCCATTTCCCAAATGTATTTGATCAGAGAACAGAAGATTTTTTTCTCTTTTCTTTTGGTTCTGTGGATAGAACTCAGGACCTTGTATATGTCAAGCAAGCGTGCCACTGAGTTACAGCTCCAGCCCAATTATAGACTCTTTTATCTAATGTATATTAGGATCCCTTATGCTAATTTCTGAAGAATATTATTTTTAGAAAACACAATTTAAATACATATGCTTTCAAAATAGACAAATTGACCAAGGGAATTAAAAAGTGCAGAAATTGATCTATGCATTTGTGGTGAAATGATTTTTGACAAAGGTGCCAAAAATACATAATGAAAAAAGAACAGCCTCTTCAATACAGGATACTAGAACGACTAGATATGCACATGCGGAAGGATGAAATTGGACCCTTATCTCACACCATATACAAAAATCAACTCAAAATAGACTAAAAACTTATTAAACATAAGACCTGAAATTACTAGAAGACCATAGGGAAAACCATTTAACATTGGTCTGGACACTGGTTTTTCACATTTGACCCCAGAATCTCAGTCAACGAAGCCAAAAAAATAGACATCTGGAATTCTAACAAGTGAGAAAAATCACACAGTACAGGAAACAGCAGAATGAAGAGACAGCTTATAGAATGGAAGAAAAAATGTTTTAGACTGATAATGGATTAATATTCAAATATATAAGGAACCCAAACAACTCAATAGCAAAAACACAAATACCACAAACAAAAATATTGACAAAAGACCTGAATGGACATTTCTCAAAAGAAGATCAATAGGTATGTGAAAAAATGTCAAATATCAGCAATCATTAGGGAAATTTAATTTAAAAGCACAATGAGGTATCATTTCACATGTGTTCCAAAGACTATGATCAGAAAGATGAATGATAACAAGAATCAATGAAGATGTGGACAAAAGGAAACTCTTGTATACTATTGGTGGGAATGTAAATTAATATAGCCATTATAGAAAATAAAATGGAGTTTCCTCAGTAAACTGAAGATAGAACTACCACATGATCCAGCAATCCATATCTGGGCATCTACCCAAAGGATTTGAAATAAGTACATTGAAGAGATAACTGCTCCACCATATTTATTGTATCATTATTCATAGTAAAATTATGGAAGTAATTTAAGTATCAACTAGTGAACAGATAAAGAAACTGTGGGGTATACACACAATTGAATATATTCAGCCATGAAAAAGAGGAGAATTACATCATTTGCAACCACATGGATGAACCTGAAAGTCATTGTGTTAGGCGAAACAAGTCATGCACAGAAAGACAAATACAGCATGTTATCATTTATTTGTGGAATCTAAAATTGAAGTGGTAGAAAAGCAGATAGTAGAACGGTGGTTACCAGAGACTGGGAGATGTTGGTCAAAGGATACAATATTTCAGTTAGTCAGGATGAGTAAATGATAAGTATTTGGAGTGGTATGTTGATTAACTTGATTCAGTCATCCACATTGTACATATATATCTTAGCATCACTTTGTATACCACACTTAATATGCAATTATAATTTGTCATTATCCAATAACAAATTTAAAAGATAAGCATACATGCCTGGCTAATCTAGTAAATTTTTGTATTAAGTTACTTATGCTATGATTTAATTAATTTCATGTATTTTCTTTGAGTTCTAGTTGCAGCACTTTTGCACTGTTCAATTGACAACCACCCACAGTTGGTAGTCAGTTATGGTATGTCTCTGGGCTTAAAGCCCTTCCTGTAGCTGACTTGTTTGTTTCTGAGCAAAATATTCCAGTTATTTATTGAGCCTTATTTCATTCATTGAATATACCTTTGTTGAATATTTCCTGTGTTCTTGACAAGATGGATACAAAAGTAAATGAAAAAAATTCCTGAATTTCAGGACCTTTCATTTCAATAGAACTACAATAAATTAGTAGCAGCATAGGAGTTAAAATCCCTGATGGATTTATGTTATCAAGGTTGATCTTACCAAGGAGGAAGGGATGCTCAGAGAGTCAAAACAACTTCATAGTAATGCAGATATAAGTTTGAAGTTTAGATTCATCAGTTACCAGATGAATAACCTTGGAAAACAATTGACCCCTTGTAAGGTTTATGTGCAAAATTGGGTCCTGATTTAGGATTCAGCCATACTTTTTGGGCAATTTGTGTTAATTCTGTGAGTATCTTTGTGGTGAACACTGAAGAAAGTTCTGTAATTTGATGATGCAAGTAAGTATTTTTATTACCTCCTCTACTTACTTAAAAAATACAGTTGAGGAACTGAAATAAAGCCTAAAGCCATATATTTTGGTGATAGGTGAGATTTGAAAACAGGAGGTTGAGCATCTTGGATCCATCTTGATCCCAGGGCACTGCCTCTTTGGAATACATGTGCATGTTGAACAAGGCTTCATACCCTTCTGGAGGCTCTTTTAACTTTACCTTCTTGATGGAAATGATACTCTGATATCCTGATAGGTAAATGGGCTTTTTAAAATATGGCATTGAAGGCTCAGATATATTTACAGGATCATTTAAATTAATTATTTCTATAGATTTTATTCTTAGTTGTATATACTTTCAGAAAGAGAATAACATTTAAGAAGTTACTTAGTTTGGGAAGTCTATGCCTAGTATATTGTTGGTGAATGATACACAATATGCTTTCATTATTTAACAAGGCATTCTCAATAGGCCTAGTTGGTGAGTTTGAGTAGCAGATGGGAAGAGTGTTGAAGTTGAATCTTCTCAGTAACACAGTGGTGGTTAAAAAGCTGGCACAAGTGGAATCCTTAAGACATGAGATAAAAACTGTTGGGAACAGCTCAGAAGCAGGATTTATATTGATTGTGGTATTTTGTAGGAGCTGTAGTTGAGGAAACTTCTTTGAAAAAAGTGTTTTATAAGGAGATTAAAGAACTGAGTCCTTAAAACTGCAATTGAGGTCAGAGAGACTATCAGGATAGTTGAGGGTGACTGGCACTTTCTGAGGAAGAGGAAACATTCAACATAAGAACCAAAGTTTTGGGACAGAATTGAAGTTGAGAGAACTGACTTCATAGGTATTTGGATCTGTTCTCCTTGGTAACCTCATCAAGTATTCTGAATATTTTTTTCCCCTAACCTTCACTGTTTTCTTTTTTCTACATTCTTTGTGTTATCCTATGCACAATGAACTAGGGTTTGTCTCCTTTTGTATCAAGCATTGATATGAAGAAGCCACAATAAAATACATTTGTATTTTTAATTTTTTTTTCAAGTTTAAAACTACTTTAGCATGGATTATTAAAAGGAGAAAAGTTTTTGTATAGGCTCTGCTAGTTTAATGTAGATTATCTGTGATGTTCAACCCCCTGCCAGGGGTTGAATTCTTTGAAGCTTGTGACTGATCCATCCTCTGTATGAAGTGCAGTGGTAAATTTTTAGTTCTACCTGAGAGGGTTCTGAGGACCCACTGGAAAGGATGTCAGATGTGAGGCTCAGTTTTCAGAGAGGTAGAGGCAATACTTTTGCTAAAATATTCTTTTCAGAGAATGGCAAATTAGAAAATGTTAGCCAGAATTTGTTTTTTATTAATGTGCTCTTTTGTGTACCTCCTGTCTTACTTTCGTTTTGCAAAATGAGAGGTGAAAATTATTATTATTTTTTTTTTTGCTTCTCTAAGAACTGTACAACTAAGAACTTAGAAGTGACATTTTTGTGGCTTACAACGTTATCCCTAGTTCTTAGTGAAAAATCCCAGAACGTTATTGGTAGGATTCAGCTCTAACAATCCAGCTCTTTTAATTTAGTTGTGTCATTCTGAATTTACACAGTACTTTCTGCATGTCACTTAATGTGGCTCAGTGGTACTGTTGGAATAGAACTGATGTCTTTTGACCTCTGGGGCAGAGTGATTTTTTAGTGTTGTTATTTTTCACTTGAAATGAACACATTGGATTTCTCAGCTTAGTACAATCTTTGGGTTGCATGGTACCAGGAGAAGTCATGGAGAGTCTGCTACTAATATTTCAGAGAAGTTAAACAAAGTTGCTCAAGGTCACACAGATGAGAAAACTAAAAATCTGAATCAGGATGCTTTGGATCACATAAACTCAGAAGTCCTATTGGGTCATTCTGATAGAATTTGTGTATCACAGATTTATCTGTCTTAAATAAAATCATGCCTCAAACCCCATAATGTGTAAATTATAGGGAAGTACTACCATAGCTTCTTCATGCTCATTAATATTTACCCTTGTGGGAACATTGCAGTGTCTGCCACTATTAGAATTTCAACAGTGTTGCCTTCCATTATCTCTATCCAGCCTTAAATTGAGCATGGTAGATCCAGTCTTCCTTGCAACCCTGTATATTTTGACAAGAAAATATCCTCTTAAGATTAATAAAAAAAAAGGGGGCTGTGTGTGGCTCAGTGGTAGAGTGCTCGCCTGGCATGCATGAGGCACTGAGTTCGATCCTCAGCACCAGATAAATATAAAATAAAGATATTGTATCCACCTAAAACTAAAAAAATAAATATTAAAAAAAAGATTAAAAAAAACTTTTCAGTGAAAAGGAAGAAATATTCCCACAAGCCATGAAAAACTGGTTTGAAGTGAATTAGAGAACATCAGCAAGAAGTGGCCTGTTGTAATGTAGCATTTTGGCTTCCTCCTGTCTCAGTTTCATTTTGCAAAATAGGGGATAAAAATGTTTTTTCTCTGATTAAGAATTTCACAACTAAAAACTTAAAAATATAGCAGTAACGTATCATCCTCATAATGGGCACTGGGGAAGGAAGAAGAGCTGAGATTTGCTGGCCACAGTGTGCTGTTCAGCTTTTCTTAGATACAATTTCCTTCTTTCTTTTTGTTTTCTATGAGAAGAATCATGATAATAAACCCAACAACTACATAAAATATTAATTATCTGATAATCATAATTAATTGGCTACGTGAATGCTAGAAGTAAGATTTATTTTTGAGGCCTACAAAGTACACATTATATTTCTTCTTTGTATTGCCCTTAATGGTAGAGAGTAATAGTATAATTGTTGCAAGAGTACCTCTCCGTACAGTCAAAACAAAAAATGTCTATGGCTTTAATCTTATTCATCTTTTTAAATGAGTCTAATTAATTGAATAAAAATAGACACACTGGCTCTTCCTGATTTTGGAATTGATTTAACATTCCCCATAAATATACGTAATTATTTTGTACTTAGCTATTATCTTAGGTTGATAAATAAAATGGGTTTTACAATGACTTTAAGCTTAGAGAAATGTAAATTTGGTCTCTTTGGAGGGAGACCAGTCTAGTCCAGACTAACATAGAAGCTCTGTGAGAGTTGGGGCAATTTCTATCTCATTTACCAAAATATCCTTAGTTCCTAGTATTTGCCTAACAAATATTAGGTACTCAGGACATTTTTGCTGAATAAATTAAATATAGTGTGGTTCCCAGATATTTTCTTGTATAAAATTACATAGGTTCATTATATCATCAACATCTCATTAAACAAGTAAGTCAGAAGTCCTTTTATTTATATTATTTCAATTTGCTGTTTAGAAAACATTTTAATAATAAAAATTGAACAAAAATAGCAAAAATGAATGAATTATGAAAAAATGTAATTGATAACCATAACCTTTCAAAGCATGAAGTCTCTGGAGGAAGAAAAGCTAAATCTAAGAGGCCCTGTGATAAAAAGATTAAAAATAGTTGCTCTTTATTGTTAGACATAAATCATAGATGAAAATCAGCTTATGATTCAGTTCAGTAACTTATTTGGCTCATTTTTCTGGTCTATGTATGATCATAGCAATGCTCTGGATTTTCATATCACTCTTTACTTTCCACAGAGATAGTGGCTCCATTGTCTCTCACTATACCACCATAAGCAATCCTACCAGAGAGAAAGGAATAGGGATGTTCTCAATAAAATGCATGTGAATGGAGACACAGAGGATTAAGTGAATTGCCCAAGACATTGCCACTTGGTAATGGACAAATGCTTTTTTCTATATCTGATTCCTCACACCTGCATATTTGAACCTTTACAGATTCATAGTAGCAGAAATAGATAATGGGAGAAGAGGCATAAAACCAAGAACAAAAGAACA
This sequence comes from Marmota marmota marmota, assembly GCF_001458135.2. Taxonomy (NCBI): domain Eukaryota; kingdom Metazoa; phylum Chordata; class Mammalia; order Rodentia; family Sciuridae; genus Marmota; species Marmota marmota. Next base: position 798,431 of record NW_025999905.1, on the reverse strand, counting down.
GTGAGTGCAGCCCGGGGCCTCCTGATTGCAGTTAGACTTCAAGGGGCTGAGTTTAAAAAATCTCTCTTCCATGAGATGCTTCAGTAAAGAATGTGAAATCCCAGTCTGAGCCCACTGCTAAGTAGTATGTGATCTTAAACCAAGAAGGTCTTTTTTTTAATTGTATCAAAACTTTGGGGTTTTCTTATCTTTATTTCAGTTAAGTTACTCTAGTATTCCAAGGTTTTTGAACAATAAAAACAGTATTTCAGATATGACTAATTGATTAAATTGACATGGTCAGTTCCCTCAACAGTTAACAGCTATAATATAATAGCTATCATCCTGCCTATTGAAAATGTCCTGAGTGGTACTCTAAAAATATTTGAATGAAGAATGTAGTCCCTGAGATAACAAATAATAATAAAGGATTCTTTTAATCCAATCAAAGACCAAATGCCAAGGTAGCAATGTTGAAACAAAATTACTGAGGCTGACATAGAAGATATCAGAAGAAGAAAATCTGACTATAGCTGGTGACTACCAAATGAGTCTGCAGTGCTGTTGATATAAACTCATGGAGTCGACTGTATTTTAACAAGAAGGTGTGGTTCTGAAGTTGGCTATGAGGATGAAAAAGAAAATATTGAGGAGAAGCAAATTATTAAAGTGTGAAAATCTTTAGACTTTTTAGTTCTCCTGTGTTATTAAAGGCCCTATGCCTAATCTTAACTTTGACCATATAATTGTTCTGAAGAAATACAATATCATCAATCCAGTAGCCAAGATCTTTTTGAAATGTATTTCCCAGGCCCCTGAACTCAATCCCTTGAAGTCCAAAGTGTATCTAGTAGGTATTAGTATTATATTACTAATAGTTGTATTTAATATTTATTGTGTCTCTATGAATGGTACACTGCCAGATGCTTTAAATGAAGTATTTTATTCTCAAAGTTCTTTGAGATAGTTATTATTATGGTCTTCCTTTCATAGGCAAAGTCATTAGATTTATGGAAGTTAGGAACTTCTAAAATATATCTCAAATGCATGTTTTAGGTACAGTGCATTAAAAATTCCATAATAAATATAAAACTGGGAAATTTTATTTATTCATTGCTTTATAATTTATTTGAACATTGCTTAAGAGTTAAGGACAGGAGATGAAAAATGACGTGAAGTACAATCATGAATTCAGTTGGACTTGTTCACCCTTTTTTTATTAGCTGGTTGCTCGAATTAAATTTTCTTTGGGGTAACACCTTTGGAATAAGAGAGACCAGGATTTGAATATTAACTTTACTGATTATTAACTGGCTACCTTTATAATCAGGTTATTTAAATATCCTGTGGCTTACTTTCCTCATCTGGTATATGGGCATAAAACCTTCTTCACAGGTCTCTTGTAAATACAGTTGATCCTAATTTTTCAAGGATCCTGAATTTGCAAATTTGACCATTTGCTGTGATTTATTCATGACCCTGAAGTCAGTACATGTAAAGTTTTTAGTCATTTACAGAGTTGTAAGATATTTCAGTTACCCATGAACAAGGTGAATGACTTCTTATTTGATCTCTCATACGATAAACAAATATCCCTTTGTGGTCCATTTAGTTGCCATGATTTTACCATTTTATGTATTTACTTAGGAGATTCTGCCACTTATAATAGCCCTCTAAGTATAGTGCTAAAGTGCTGAATAGTTATCCTAAGCAAAGAAGGCTGATATATGCCTTTTGGAGAAAATATTTTATAAGGCTTATATTTTATAAGCCTTTTGAGGTGTGAGTTGTAGGGCTATTGTCTGTTTGTTCAATGTTAATAAATCAGCAATATATATTAAATAAGATATTCTTGTTACTGGGGATTGAATCCAGGGATGCTTTCCCACTGAGCTATAGTCCCAACTGTTTTCATTTTTTAAATTTTAGACTGGGTCTTCCTGAGTTTCTGAGGCCTCAAACTTGTGAACCTCCTGCCTCAGCCTCCCTAGTTTGTTGTTGGGATTACAGGAGTGTGCCACCACATCTAGCTTACTAAAATATTTTTAAACAGAAATAAATGGAGCTCTTGTGACCAGAGGCTAATCCTGAATTTTTACTAGGAAAAGTGGCTCAGTATTTACTAATTTCATGTTCCCAGAGACTGTATAAATTTAGCAAGAATAACAATAGTTTACTGTTTGTAAAGTACCAAGTGCAACACTTTAGTATATTATAAAGACTCAGTATATTCACTTTCAACTTTTTCTTAGTTTTCCTTCTGACTCAACAGTACTTCTGAAAGAGTTTAGGATGTTCTTTTTAATAGGGCAATAAACACTCTGAAATAATATCACTGGTTTAAAAGACAAGATCCTCAAACACAATTTTTCTTCTTTTTAGCTTTTATGCTCCCTTATAACAACATATTATAAAATATTCTTATTAATTAATTAAAAGGGCAGTTTTGAACCCCAGGCTAAATTGTCTTCAAAGGTAACTTTATCAGTAAGTAAAATGTTCAGCTTTGTGGTGGACGATGCAGTCTCTTTTGCAACTATTCAACTTTGCCATTATATTATAAAAGGAGTCATAGACAATATGAAAATGAATAATATAGCTGTCTTATTAAGACTATAAAAACAGGCTAGATTTGGCTGTGGGCTATAGTTCAAAAATTTTTGACTTTGTTATATTGGCTCTTGTTTTGTGATATCATTTATCATAATAGGGAAATAGCATGTGATTCTGAGTTTGCTAGAAGTCCCATAAACCATTCAAAAAAGAAAAGAACAGTGTGTGGCACAGGTTCACCATGATCTTTTTGTGGTTATTTTCAGTTGCTTCAAGACAAGAAGTTTGTGACTGCATTTGCATGACAAGGTCCTCTTGTCTGGAAAAAAAGGAGGAGAAGGAAGAGGAGGAAGAGAAAGA
>NW_025999905.1:615328-795378 GCF_001458135.2 Marmota marmota marmota | reverse complement strand
CAAGGGAGAGAAATGAATTACAGTAGATGGGGTAGAGAGAGAAGATGGGAGGGGAGGGGAGGGGGGATAGTAGAGGATAGGAAAGATAGCAGAATACAACAGTCACTAGTATGGCAATATGTAAAAACATGGATGTGTAACCGATGTGATTCTGCAATCTGTATACAGGGTAAAAATGGGAGTTCATAACCCACTTGAATCAAATGTATGAAATATGATATGTCAAGAGCTTTGTAATGTTTTGAACAACCAATAAAAAAAAGAAGCCTTTTCTTAGGGTGTAATGTGATCAGTTTTATAAAAATAATTCTGGTGATGGGATAAAGGGAAAAATTAATGGAGAATTCCAGTGACTAATGGGTTGTGTATTCTTCTGCCTTCTAGCTTTTTCCTGCGCTTCTGGAGAGTATCTAGAGATGAAGAACCAGGTATGCAGTAAGTGTGCCGAAGGCACCTACTCCTTGGGCAGTGGCATCAAATTTGATGAATGGGATGAATTGCCAGCAGGATTTTCCAACGTTGCAACATTCATGGACACTGTGGTGGGCCCTTCTGACAACAGGCCAGACGGCTGTAACAAGTAAGAATCCAAAGGAGCCTTTGGATCTTGACTGAGTACTTGAGTACTTCCAGAGAGAAGTTAAGGATAATCTTACCACAGATGGGGGTTACAGATAAGCTAATTGCAAAGAGTCATATTTTTTGGATAGTCATTACAAATAATGTAGCTAATTTTTCATGAAGCTTTAAGATAATTATCCTCAGGATATAATAGATATTGTATACAAAAATGCAATAAAGTTTATTAGGAAAAAAATAATTTTCTCATAGTATATTTATAACCAAACTTAAGTCAGTGATGTTTCTACTATCCTTTTTCTAATTTTTAGTGGGTAAATTCAAATTGCTTTTTTTTTTCTTTCAAAAGGAAGAATTTATAACCTTCATTTAGACTTGATCATTTCCTGCAAGAGCAAGTGGCTTAAATAACTAATGTGGCCTTTGTGTAGTTCCTAGGAGATTATAGCTTTGCCTATGGCAGTGTTGGAGGCATGTTAAATTGTTTCAGAAAAAAAAAAATAAAGCAAAATATTTCTCTTTGGGCTTTGCCCTTTCCTGTCCTCTTGTATTGATTATGTAACTATGTGGCCATGTTTTGAAAATGAAACTTCCAGCCCCTGGCTAACTTCTGATAAGAGGGGTTTCTCAGGACCCTTGAAGTTTTACTTTTTAGTCTGTTGGCAGTGATCTAAGGATGCTGGACAATTACTTAGCTGTTCTAGACGATGTGTTTTCTCCTTTCCTTCCCTTCCTCTTTCCCTCCTTCTTACCTTCACTCTTCTTTTCAGCTCACTGTGCCAAACAACATTGATTTATCATACTCCGCTGATCATAATATTATTATTCTTTATGTTTAATTGTTAGTCTTTTTTTTTTTCCTGTAACACTGGAAACTAAGTAGTTTATAAAGAAAAGAGGTTTATTTAGCTCATAGTTCCAGAAGTCTAAGAGCATGGTGCTGGCATCTGCTTGACATCTGAGGAGGGCTTCATACAACTTCAACTCAAGGCAGAAAATGAAAATGCATGTTGTCATATGCAAAGGAATAAAAAGGGGCCAACCTCCTGAAATAGTGAGAAAAACATGAATTCATTCATGAGAGCTCAGATCCCATGACCCAACACTTATTCGTGGCTCCGCTACTTTTTTTAAAAATTGATTTTATTATTATTTTTTAAATTCATGACAGCAGTGGAATGCATTACAATCCTTATTACACATATAGAGCACAATTTAAGTTGGCTATTAATTTCAGTCTGGATCTGGCAGGGACAAACCACCTTCAAAACCTCAGCAATGTGTGTGCACACACTGTGTTTTAAATAAAATATTTCCTTAGAGAAGAGTACTAGTAGGATGTTACAAAACCTCAGATCTTTGTTTTGGAGATCAGAGGATATGGACACGGCTTCCTCATGTACCCTATGGAATAGTTTATTCAACAAAAAAATTCAATGATAAGTAGAGGTTTTTCAAAGTAGTGTCTTTTGGTATAATTTTCTCAATGTAAATTTCAGTTTGATGTTGCTATGCTTTTCTTCCTTCTCTGCTCCCTTCCTTTTTCCCACCCACGTGATCTTATGTTCTGTTTACTTTTTCTTTGGTTTGGTCATATAGGAGATTTAATTATAAAGCCAAAAGAGTTCTTTGTGTATTATGGACATGAGTTCTTGTACATGTATATTTGTATAATATTTACTGTATATTAAGACAGATACATATATGTGTGTTTGTGATACTGCTTTCAAGTCTGTGGCTTTTGCTTTTTTATTTTCTTAATGATATTCTTTGATAACATGAAGGTTAAATTTGAAAAAATAATAGTTTATCAATTTTATCTCTTACAGGTAGTTTTGTTATATCTTATGATATCTTTGCTAACACTGGGTTGTGAAGGCTAGAAATTGCAATATGTGTTCTTATCATAGTGTAGGTAGTTTTTATACTTTTATAAGAATGTAGTTACACCTATACTCTCATTTTTGTGCTATTGTCATGTATTTAGAAACATAATCTCTGAAATACAATGATTGTTTTAAATAATCATTTGTCAATGACACAACCTCAAAAAGATTTAGGAACTCAAATGCCAACTCAGTTATTGATGAGTTTTCTTTCTTATGGTGCATGACTTTCTAAATGACTTAAAATATGAAAAAATTACACAGTGTGTGTTAATCTAAATATGTACAATCATTGGTACTCTTTCTTCCTTTCCATAGATTTGCCGTGTGTGTGTATATGTTTATAAATAAAATTTAAGATGTTGTTTGAAAGAATAATTCCACTTAAGGCTACTGGGTTAGTGTTTATCTTGTTGGTGATCAATTTTTTTGGTGAAAAAATAGCAGCTTCATAGCAAATTGCTCAGATAACCTTCAATTATTTAGGAAGTTATGTACTATCAAAAAATGAACCTCCCCTCATTAATGGAGTTGGCCTTAGAGCGGCTGAAAAAGCTCGGGGTGTTTTCTGCTGTGCTTTGCTGATGGAACTACTTTTGAATCTGGGGTATAGCTTTGTGACCTGAAGTGGTTTCTGAAAACTAACAGAAAATGCATCTTGGCTTTGTTTCCACAGCTCTTCTTGGATCCCTCGTGGAAACTACATAGAGTCTAATCGTGATGACTGTACGGTGTCTCTAATCTATGCTGTGCACCTTAAGAAGTCAGGCTATGTCTTCTTTGAGTACCAGTATGTCGACAACAACATCTTCTTTGAATTCTTCGTAAGGCCTTTTATATTCTAGACTCCACTTTTTGAAAGGCATTCCTGTAAATTTCCCTTAATCTTTGTTGCACTCCACTTTATATGCCTTCTCCTTTTTTTGTGTGTAAGTGACCCTGTAAGTATTAAAGGAAAAGTTAATTTTTTTTCTATAGCATTTGAGTTTATAGTTAATATTGTTTCTTTATTTTTGCACTCTCACCTTATAGTGTAATATTGGCTTGTTTTGCTTCTGGTTATACTCATTAGACAACTGATTTAGACTGTGTGTGACAAATATTTTCCCCAAGATTCATTTTAACTTAATTTTTTTTATGACTGAAAATGCTATTTTGTTAAAAATATATTTTGCCAATTTTAGTTTTAAATTAATTTTTTCTCTTTGTAGTTTCAAATATATATATATATATATGTATAACTATACACATACATATATATTCTTTTTTTACTGATTAGAATTACTTAAATGTTTTCATGGGCAATTGTTTAAAAAAGAGAAATTAACATATTTTCTGATTCTGTGAATTTTTACAGTCCAAAGAAATTTATGAATGCGATAGTTGGTGCATCTGATCTTAAATAGGATTATAGAATATAGAATACTATGATAGACTAACAGAATAATGACTGGAGTTATGTAACTATTTTATGTAAACTGTACTTAATCTAGCAAATATTTATTGTGGCATGGACTCAAAACACTTGAGAAAATGTTTTCTGATTGACTTCTTATACAAATAGTGTGTGTTATAGTAGTAAGTGGGAGAATATCTTGGAAAATGTTCCCATGCGCCAGATTTAAGGAACAAATGTACTAACAGTTCTGACACAAATGTGTATTGTCGTTGGTAATGGGTATTTTACATCAAAAGTTTGGTGGCAATAGATATTTTCCAGGAAACTATGAGCCTTAGATTTGAAGTCAAGAGATTCTGACTCTATCCTGCCTCTATAATTGTTAACTGTGTGTTCTTGAGCAATGAAATTAACTTTCCGGTCCTTGGCATTCCCTTGTGTGAGAGGACACTTGAAGGAGCCTCCTAGCACTAATATCCTTCGATGAGCTTAAAATGTTAAGCAGTGTTCAAACAGATTTACCTTTTAAGCTACATTTTGTTTGCAAAACTCTTCTCCGGATAAATGATTTTCTATTTCTTGGGACATTTCAACAGTATTGCTAAGACTAAAATAATGTTGAAAGGCAAGACAGTTATCTAATTGTTAGAATAAACGTGTATTTTTGTAGTTTTGTATACTCAATAAATCCCTTGAGAGCTGTCAATAAGGGTACTCTTAGGGCATAATGTTTCATTACTTCCATTTCAATGGTGCCTCTGTTCTTCTGGTTTTAGTCTGAAAGGGGATGGGAAATTCATGCTCCTTTTATTGATGCTTCAGCTTTATAGGTTGCAATTTATTGACTCAGAGGGTTAATACCTCACAGTCATAATGCTCCTGGTTAATAGAAAAGAAGCATTTGAAGGCTGAAAGATATAGTTGTGCTCTGACAATTATACATGTGAGCATCATGTAATTTGAAGCATTCATCCCAACCAATTTTTAAAATGCTGAAACTGAAACCTAGAGAGAGTAAGTGATTGCACCAAGATTACACCTTTACTAGCTTCAGAAAGAGTAATGGAGCTCAGGTCATCTGAGTGGTGGTGGAACGTCACGGTAACACATGATGTCTGCCTTCAGCTATAAAAAGCTCTCAGCTTGTCTATATACTGCCCAACAGAGGAACATTCAGGACCCATGTCCTCTCCCGAATGAAAGAAATATGAAAACAGTCAGTATGCTTATGATATAAATAAGACAAGAATTCAATTAAAGTAAATTTCCTTGGTAGCAGATATTCTCTGGAATTTAGATAGTAAAGGGATCCTTTTTCTCATAAGTAAGCCTTTAGAAAATATAACTTCTAGAGAAATTTTAATGTTTGTAAATTAGTCAGGAGGATGACCAAAGTAGCAAAACAATTTAGAGAGAGAGAGAGCCTTTTCTTTCTGCAGAAGTACAGATAATGAGATCTTATTTTTACTTGGCTCTGTTACTGAGTACTTTGCAATACTGAAATGTTGACCTAACTTTTGGATACCTTTGTTTTCTTCATAGACCTGAAAGAGTATTGTCCTAACTCTTAAGCATTTTGCAAGAACTGAGTGGAAAGGTCAAGGTTTTTGGTGTTAAAGATTATCTGTAGTCATTTGAATTGGAATGGCAAATAATTAACATTTACACTGTGTTATATTTTTTGTTGCCCGTGACCAAAATACCTGAAAGAACAACTTAGAATAGAAAATGTTTATTTAGGCTGATGGTTTCAAGGGTCTCAGTGGAGTGGTCGCTGACTCCATTGTTGTAGCCCCTAGATGAGGCTGAACATCATGGCTGAAGGCCATGGTAGAGAAATGCTGCTCAGCTCATGGTGAGCAGGACACAGCAAGAGCAAGGGAGGCTCTAGCAAGGAAATATAAACCCCAAAGTCACACCCCCCAAATACACCCTTGTTCCTTTGGCCACACCCTATCTGTCTACAGTCCTCACCCAGATAACAGTCCCTTCAAAATATAAACAAATGAAATGGATTAATCTGTTGATTAGGTTACAACTCTCATAAACTAATCATCTCACCACCTGCATTAATAGGGCTTCAGGGGGATCATATCCAAGCCATAACACCCCCAAATAACAATTTGGAACTTTCATTTTGGCTGTGGCCACTTAATCTGTGCATTGAGTCCTGGGGAAATGAAAACAAAGCAGTCTTTACTTATTAACTTAAAATTTCACTTTCAGGAATCCACATATCATCTTGTTTACTTTTGTATACTTGGACTTGCCTGGTAAATGCAGTTGCTAAAACATTTTGATAAGCTGGGTACATTTTTTTGTAATGATTTTCAATGATAATTGTTTCCCCTCTCTCTCTCCTCATGGGCTAGTCTTTTTGTCTCAATGAGACAGTTTACTTAGAACTGCTCACCCATGTGTGCAGCTATCACTTTGTCTCCAGAGGTCTCTGGTGTGTTTAGTTGTTGAGAATTACTGGTGGCCACCATTATTTAGTATGTACAGAAAGACATTCTTGCAGCCTGTGCTGGAATTTAGTGAAAGCCATTATTCCAGAATCTTTACTGAGACCCTGTGTTTAATCCACAGATTCAAAATGATCAGTGCCAGGAGATGGATACCACCACAGACAAGTGGGTAAAACTCACTGACAATGGAGAATGGGGCTCTCATTCTGTAAGTCTCTTTGTTTTTCCTTCTTCTTTTCTACTAATCCCATTCTCCTCCTTCCTTTTCCCAGCCTTTTCTAAGCATTCATTTTAAGAAAAGAAAAAGAATTTTTTTAAAATTAATTAAGATAATTTCCATTTAGGGAAGAAATTGCTCCGAAGTTTCTTCAACTCATATTTTTTATTTTTTAGGTTATATTTTCCTACATTTTATTTTCTCCTTGTATTTCTTTCTTTTTTCTGTTCCCATGATATTTCAACTTTCTTCCCTTTTCAAGAAGGAAGTCTATTCAAAACCAATATACAAAATTGACAAAATCTAAGTATGTAAATTTTGAAATGTGCCTGTTTCATGCAATACAATCATCGTCACTTGTCATTGGAAAGATCTTTGAATTCCTTTCATCCGACCTTCTCTTCGGTGTCCCCAGCAAGTGATTTTCAAGCTTGTTTTGTTGGACACTGTGCTTTCTCCATTGTTGGACATCTCTCTGATTTTCACAAAATTCATCCACATTGGGCTTCAACCTGCTTCATATGTATTTGCCTCCAGTGGTCAAATTCTACTCTTTTCAGTTACATTAAGTATAGTAACTACCTATTTCTTCACAGGGCATCTCTTTAAATACTTGAAGGCAGGATTACCAGATATGTGATTTGGTGAATCAGTTATTACTTGAGGTACTTTCCCTTTGGAGTATGGCACTATTTAAAATCTATCTCTGGCTTATAGTTGTATTTCTTTGAGTGATTTGCTTAATCTCTTAGCATCTGAATTTTTTTTTCCATTTCAGAAATGGGAGAAATGTTGCTGAATTAAATGGGGTGATGTCTGGGAAGGGACTCACATAGTGCCTGTAATGTAGACTGAGTTATGTTTCAATGAATCCATTCTTGCCTTTTTGATTGTGGCAGTTGCCAAATCCTTGAATAATTAACACAGTGTACCCTTGCAGAGGTTTTCTTTTTATATGTATGTTTGAAAGTAATGTTGGTACCACTTAATATTCACTCATCTAAACACCCAGTCAGCTGGGCTTTGAAAATACAAATAGCCCTTGGCAACAGATATGCTTTCTTCACTTTTGAGTACACGTGGAAAGTACTGAATGCACTTAACTTCTCTAGCTCTCAGGCCTGATGAAGTAGTTGGGTTGATTAATTTTACATAACTTGAATTTGACCAGCCAAAGGGTGCATACAAAAATAAAAGTAGCAAAAGACAAAACAATAAGCCCTTAAAATTGGCTCACTTGCCTGTATCAGCATGAAACTTAACAGAAAATTAGTTTAATTTATAATTAGAAAAATGTTCCAGTGGCAAAGGGATCAAATACTAGACACTAGGGATCAAATACTAGACATAGAGTCACCGAGGTTCAGTTAATTGTAAGAGTTAAGTTATTCTATAAGAACAGTCCTATTTTATTGCTATTGCAGTATTGTTTTAAAGTAATTTAAAAAGCAAGCTGTATTAACCTATTTCTATTGCTATAACAATATGCCCAAGGTTGAGTACTTTATAAGGAAAAAAAGGTTTATTTAGACTACAGTTTTAGAGGTTCAGGGGCATGGCGGCAACATCTACTTGGCTCTTATGGGGTATAATGATCACAGGATAGAGATTTATAGGAAGCCAGTGATTCCAGGGGAGATCCAGGATTGCCCTTTTATAGCATCTTGGTCTTGGAGGAACTAACTTGCTCTATGAAACAAGCAGTAATCTCTTTCCAGGACAGTGCTCCCGATGGTATAATTGCCTCCCACTTGCCCCACCTCTTAAAAGTTTCACTACCTCTTGATACCACCAAACTTCCAATGCATGAACCTTTAGGGGACACACTCAAGCCACATTCAGGTCCTATACAAACCATAGCAGAAGCAAGCTTATTCTCTTGCTTGTTTGTTTTCTGAGCTTAAAGAAGTACTTGTGAATGGCAGTCTATAAATATGCAAGTGGGCTGAGTGACTTTCACCCTTTACAATGAATCCTCTTTAAATATAAATATAAGACTTCATGTAATGGTGCGAAAATCATTTTGTGTTTTTGTTCAGACTTGAAGGGTTCTTCTCCTTGTTTCTTAGTATATTTTGTGGATTGGAAGACTATTTTATTTTTTAAAGAAAATGTTGTCTTCAGAGCTAAGGTCAGAATTAACTGGAGGCTTAAATTTGTTGGTTTTAAATTAATGGTGTTTCCTTATAATGCATAGAAAAGTATGTGAGTGAGAAGCTTTTGTGTGTGATTGGAATTGGAAACAGCTTGGCTTATCTGACCTGAGTGTGTTGTTTCTTTGCACAGGTAATGCTGAAATCAGGCACAAACATACTGTACTGGAGAACAACAGGCATCCTTATGGGCTCTAAGGCTGTCAAGCCTGTCTTGGTGAAAAATATCACAATTGAAGGTATTTCACAGCATTCTGTTTTAGCAGTCATTTATCCAGTTTTATAGTTAAAATATTTATTTTAACTAGTACTGGCTGGCTCAAGGTGCATAGCATGAGAACTATATTAGGTATCATACAGGTCTAGAGACCCTGGTTTTACTACTAGAAAATTCATTGATTCATAGTTTACTTTTTCCTGACACCTTTGAACTGAATTATTTAATCTGTGTAAAGACGTAAACATGATGATGATTTTACGTATCTGTAAATGAAGTTTCTCTTTTAATGTGAGACTATATTCATTCAATATCTACTGTGCCAGACTTTGAGCTTACTTGGAGAGTTAATAATCTGGTCACTGCTATATCCATAAAAATAATAATCTTGAAAACATCTCCACCAGACTGTTTCATTAAGCCTCTTGGGCCTCTCAGGACCAGCTGGGTCATTTCTGGCCCAGGTGCACATCTAATAAACCCTGCTATAGTTTATGCTCAACTAGGGGTGCTTTTAATTAAAGTAGTGATTCTTCTTTATTAAAGTTTGGCTTATGTTTTACTGTGTTCTAATTGTGCTTGTTCCGGTGATGTTAACTAATTAGTCACACGGACATCTGCTGGCCAACACTGGAATTACAAACTGGAAGACCAGCCATTTCTCGGATCTTATAGTTTTATCTGTTACTTAATAAGTAGTGAAGAAAAAGGGAACAGGTCCCACAAAGAGCAGAGAATTGTAGGGGACCTTAGAGTTTATCCCATTCTGACATAGTAGATTTGTATTTGATGAATCATTTAATATGTTTACTTCTATAAAAATTCTTAAGTGTTTGCTGTACTAATTGTGTTTGATTCAGTAGATATCCCAGCTCTTTGCTTTCTTAGTGCTGAATTAATGAAATAAAAGGATTGGGCTGATCTTACTATTGATATTTCCCTCTCATTTCTGTGTAGAGTCAGTATACAGGCACTGACTGACTTGCTGATGTGGGTGTTCCTTCCATGCCCTGTTTTTCATTTCCACACAGGTGTGGCTTACACTTCAGAATGTTTTCCATGTAAGCCAGGGACATTCAGCAACAGGCCAGGTTCATTCAACTGCCAGGTGTGTCCCAGAAACACCTATTCTGAGAAAGGGGCCAAAGAATGCATAAGGTGTAAAGAGGATGCCCAGTTTTCAGGTAGGGCTGACTTATACTCTCTTTTCTTTATAAATTTATTTTGATCAAGTATACTGATCAAATATACTGTTACAAGCTAGCATTGGTGGGTCAGATGTCAGCATGCTAAAGAGAATCAATATTGAATGGAGAAAAGCATATCTGTCATTTCATCTCTTTCCATGTGGGGTCTCCCCCTTTGTCTATGTTTTTCTTTTATTTCATACTCCATAGGTAAGAGCTATAGCTATGTTTATATCAATCTAACCCATGTTTTACTTTTAGGTGATTTGTGGGCATAGATATATACTGAGAAACTTTTAATTTTATTCATATTTCCAGTATTCAATGATAATGAACAAAATATAGTGTCTCCTGAGAGCACTATGATATGCTCCATGTATATCATGTAGGCCTTTATTTTCTGTAGGTCTAGCTAATTCTACCTAAATTGCTTTGGTAAGATTACTTTTTTATTTAACTTTTTTTTTGTTGTTGTTCTGATTTTTGCCTTTTCTTAGAGTCACAATGGACCATTTATGAATTTTGTTTTTTTGTATGTGTGCATGTGTTGCAGAGGAAGGATCCAGTGAGTGCACGGAGCGCCCACCCTGTACCACAAAAGACTATTTCCAGATCCATACTCCATGTGATGAAGATGGAAAGGTATCAGCAGTGTTCAGAAAAATCCATCCCATATTTATCCAACTCTTTCCCCAATTTGGACACACTCCAATTTGTTCATGAGGGAGATTTCATAGAGGATTTCTGAGTTTAGGTGTTGGAGCCTGCCTTCCTGGCTTTCATTTCCAAATCTGTTACTTATTAGTTCTGTGGGTAAATGATTGGGTGCCTCTAAATCTTAGTTTTTTTCATCTGTAAAATGGGGTTGATATCAATACTGTGAGACTGCTATGAGAATACATGAGATATTCAGTATAAAGTTCCCAACTCAGTTCCTGGCATTTAGTGAGCCATGAATTAGTCCTATTTTTATTTTTTGGTACTAGGGATTGAACACAGGGGTGCTTTACCACTGGGCTACATCTCCAGTCCATTTTTATTTTTTTAAAATTTTGAGACAGGGTCTCACTAAGTTGCTTAGGACCTCACTAAGTTGCTGAGGCTGGCCTCAAACTTAAGATCCTTCTGCCTCATCCTTCCCAGTCGCTGGGATTATAGACATGCGCAACCACGCCCAGCTGATGACTGCTATTTTTAACAGTTATATATTTTTTTTCATAAGTAATGCCAGGAAGAAATCAGCTTTCAAATGTGTACTACAACTCACTAGATGAAAATATCTTATAACTTCTATTTAATTATTTGGCTAATCAGCGGTTGTATTAATAAAAGCTACGTAGATGACTCACAATTCTCATAATTAAATAATTAACGTATACAATCCCACGTCAGAAGAGAAACTGAGATTAAAGTGGCTGCTAGGTAATGTTTCTTACATATTTGTACCTTTGAAATAATGACATGTTTTAAACTTACTTTGGAAAACACACATAATTGTCAGAAGAATTATTCCTTTTCCCCCCCTTAATTTTGCATTCCCAAGTTCTAATCTGTACTTTTTATATTTACACTGATTATCTTACTCTTATATCTTTATTTTTTAAAAGGACTCTTGTTTTGAATGCTTAAGACCAAATACATTCCAGTTTAGATTAGTGGAAACTTAAAATGGTAAGAAGTACAAATATCACTTTCAATTAGAACAATGACTCAAACTAACAGCTGTTAATTGACAAGGAGTTGGAAAATAAGGTCTTGGTGGCCCTACACCAATGGCCGAGTAAGAGTACTTACTACTAGTGGATTGAAGAGTGATTTGGTACAGTATTTTTAGATGAACTTTTATTAGCTAAACTTAACAATAAGCCAGGCAAAGGTAGTTTATTCTATGTAATCATTAATTCTGCATTACGGGGACTTAAATACATTCTAATATGCAAAACGATTTATCTGAGCTAACACAAAAAATATACAAAAGTCATATTTCCTATTTTAATAATGAGTATAGTGTCCATGATCAGTGTGACAAAATCTAGTTGCTGTGGGCCTAACAGAAGTGAGAGCATATGTGAATGTATTGTATGTAGAGTGCACTCGCACACACACTTGCCACTATGTGCCCATGCATGTGGATTGTGTTTTTCCATTGAGTCTGGAGGAGCTCTAAACATGTTCTTTGTAGATTTTTGTAGAACAAAATAGTTTACTAGAACTCTATAAATTCAGTGTTTTATTTCATTTTGTTTTTAGAGAGACTTTAGACTTATTTTAAGATAAATGTTTCTGGCTTCAGAAGTAGACAGGAAAGCAGTGGCTATAGTGCTAATATACAGATACACACACACACACACACACACACACACACTTAGATTATGGAAGTGAATTCAGGATTTTTTTCTATTTTTGTTTGTTCTAGCACTTTCATTTGTTCCAGTTTCATATTTTTAAAAGGTATCTGACTTTGCTGAGACCAGCCTAATGATTTGCCAGTAGTTTAAAGATGCTTCACAGGTTGTTCAACAACTATGTTTGGTTCTCTTTGTCCTGTGATCTCTGTGTCTCTTTGACCTCTCTTTCCCCTTTCTTGGAGAAGATCATCAAATTGATTAAATAGGAAAGCAGCTGTTGAGGTATATATATTCTGAATTTAGAATTTATAGGATATACATTTATGAATTTATTTTTAATCTTATTTCAAAATAAATTGCTTTCTGCCTATAGAGGAAATTTTTTTTCAGGAAAATGCTAATAGGTAATTGGAGTTATTCTAATCTTGATGCTCTCATTAACATCCTAAACATGTGGAATACCTACTCATTTATTTATTTAGTGAATCTATACTGAGCACTGGTTACACACAGAGTACTGGGTAATAAGGGCGGAGCTTAGGATAGAGAAAAATGTAAACATCTTCATAGATGTGGAGCTCTGTAACTTCAGTGTGCATCAGACTCACCTGGAGGGCTAAAATGCTTTTTTTGTGTTGCAAAAAGAGTGATTCTTTCAAGCACATAGAAAGCATATACTCTTAAATATCATGAGAAGGTCTGACAAGATTTCCTGTCTATACTTGGAATTCCTACAGAATTTTGTGCATGCCTCTCTTGATACTGGGTAATCATTGGTTTGATAGCATTTTGAAATCAGATCACTATATTGCAAATTGACCATTTTCTCCACTGATCTCTCAGCTTCCTATAGATAGAGAATGGTTCTTACTCATTTAAAAAAAAAAACATCTCTAAACTATATAATAATAGCTGGCACATAGGAGGTAGTGATACATGTTAAACAAATAAACGCGAGACTTAGTAAATAAATGTTGATTATGTTGATTACCACTTGTGTATTATATTCTGTCCTTTGGATAAAGCTTGAGAAAATTTTGACAAAATGGGCAAAATGTAGTAGAGAGAGGCCCGTATATTTTATATAAAATATGATTGAAGAAGCTGGGGCTATTTCTTTTAGTTGGGGAAAGACAGTGGGATGGAAGAATCATGTTCATCTTTGTGACATTTCTTACATGTCTTGCAGAGATTTGGTCTTTCTCAGGGGATACCCATGACATTTGTATTCCTCTTGGAAATGATGACGATGACAATAATTATAGTAATAGTAATGATAGCATTACTACCAAAAGACACTATCACTATCATGTACATGTTTATGCATGTACTCTCTTCATATCTGTGTGTCCACACAAACATTTCCTCTAGTTGTTTATTTCAAGAGTTGTGCACTTTAAACATATTATACCCAGTTTGTTGATGAGGAAACTGCACACTGAGGTGAAGTTACTTCCCTAATGTAACAGCTAGAAAGTCTTAAGGCTGGAACTCTCACCCAGATTGTTTTCAAGTCCAGTGCTTTGTATCCCTTTCATGCGTTTTATTTTAGATATTATAACAGTTTGTGAACCTTTCTCATCACTATTAGTCTATAATCTCTTTTGGAGCAAACAACTTGTCTTATTAATATTTAAATCTCTCACTGTGCTTTGTTCTAATCTAGGTACAGAAAAATTTCCTAAATAGTTATTTTAAGCACGTAAGGGAAATATTAGAAAGAAGAAATATACTTTTTCATGTTATTTCATGAGTCAAATTTTGGGCTAATCAGGTGATCTTACAGAAGGTAAGCTCCAGCCAGAGGTAATAGTGTTCAAAGAGGCATAGTTTCCCACTCCTAAAATGACATGTCTTGTCAAATAGGGAACTTTTTATAAGGGTAGAAAAGCTCTTGGTAGGGAAGGATGGTTTAGAAGGAAGCCTTCTTAGAGGAGGTGTTTTAGTCAGCTTTTTTACTATTCTGACTAAGGGACCTGGTTAGAATAACTATGGATGAGGGAAAGTTTATCTGGGGGCTCACAGTTTCAGAGGTCTCAGTCCAAAAATGGCTAGCTCTATTCCTTGGGGCTCAAGGTGAGCAGGACATCATGGTGGAAGAGTGTGGTGGAGGGAAGCAGCTCACATGATGTTCAGAGAGCAGAGAGAGAGACTCCACTTGTCAGATTACAAAAAAAATATATACCCCAAGACCATGCCCCCAATACCCATCTCCACCAGCCATACCCTACCCACCTTCAGTTATCACTCAGTTAATCCCCATCAAGGGATTAATTCACTAATTGGGTTAAGGCTTTTATAACCTAATCATTTCTTCTCTAAATCTTCATGTATTGTCTCACACATGAGCTTTTGGAGGACACCTTACATACAAACTATGTAGACATCAGTGTACATGCACAACTGCTTTACCTTTGAGTTCAGGAAGTTTGTGGATCATAAGTTGCTAGTATTTTTGAATCAATTTGCCTTGCACTTTCTTTCCTTTTTTGTGATATCAAAGATAGCACAAATTACTGCAAATGCCCAATATCTGTAACATAGTACTTCTGAATGATCCTGTAGAGATAAGTGTAGGAGATATTTTAAAAACAGGGTATAAAAGATTATGAGTATTTGATCTGACTTTGTTCACATAGGATTTAAGCAAGTTAAATATACCTGGAGCCTATGATGCTTGATTAGGATGGTGGGGAAGCAATATGGTACTTCTCAGCAACAATGGGTGTCTGAACTTGTTTAAAATAAAAATTTTAGTCTTTAAAAAAATACAGACATTTTAAAGAACAGCTTATTGAAAGAGAATTCTCACATAATGTATTTTGTCATTGGGCTGCAGTGCCTTGCCAGGGTAATTTTTCCTGCACAGGAGGGGATAAGCCTCCTGAGAAAACAGTCTGAAATAATTAGTGAAGAAATAAAAGACAGAGTCAAAGAATAGGTTTAAGGCAGAGTGCTTGATAGGTCTAGCCCACACAGGAGCTGGAGCTACCAATTGAAAAATGGCTTGGGTGGTTTACTTAAGGGGGTATATCAAAGGCAGGGATAAGGTTTCAGGGGTGGAATCTTGTTTCAGGATGTCTTGCAGTCAACAGATTGATTGGCATGTTGGCAGGTTATACCCATCTCTGAGAGCTTGTGTGGCTACAGTAGGTCACCCCATCTCTGGTGCTATGTGGGACCCGGCAGAGATGAATAGGACTCACATGTATCTGGGCAATCTTACCAGCATAATTGCCACTGGAAGTTCCCAAATACCAGATTTTCTTATTCAATGGGCGTCCATGCATATTTGGTCCACACATAATCCATGTAGGGCTCTTGACAGTATTTCAACCACTTAAAGTATGCAATATGGTGTTTTTAGTATATTTATCATGATCTAATTTAAAACATTTTCTTGCCTAAAGTTCTGATGAGAACCTCCAGTTAAATCCCTGTGTTGTCACCCACATCGAGGAAGATGACCACCAAGGTTGTCAAGAGCTTAGAAAGGGAAGAAGGAGATAACCATATGGGAAAACAGAAAAGCAGCAAAGCTTTGTAGGAAAGGAATTCAGATAGAGGCTTCCGAGTAGCAAGGTAGGCTGAGGACCTACTTCAAGCAGGCGTGGATATTGAACATGATTTTGAAGGAGGAGTCAAATACAACCTGGCAGCATCTTGTGGGTCATTCAGGAGAGACAAATGATGAATGCCTTTAGCAACTGGAAATATCAAGGTTTGAAAGAGGCAGGGAGGCCAGCATTAACTTGCTTGGCTGAGACCACCTGTGCCAGGATAACCTGGAGCAACAGGCAGCTAGCTTAGTGGCCATGGGTAGACCCCTTTTAAAGCACATGTAATTCAGCTCTGATAAATTCATCCAATCTATAAAGGATTAGTACACCTATACAGCAACATTTGAAAGAGGAAAATAGTTACTATGGGCAAATTCAGTCTCAAAAGTTGCATATATGTTAGTCCTCCTGGACTTGAACTTTATTTAATAAGGGAGCCAGTATCCAATAGATTTCTCCGTGTGTGTGTGTGTGTGTGTGTGCTCGTGCGCACGTGTGTGCATTTGTGTGTGTTTTTTAAATGACAGAAATACACAGGGGCATTGTACCTCTTTTGTAATCTTAATGGCAATCTGGTAAATTTTACTCTAGTAGGGTTGTGATTTCACGAAAACATCTTATAATTACATATCATAGAATGAATTGTTGATTTTTCACCTGCATTATAAGCCATCTGGTGTTAAGTGTCATTAATATTAATTATTGTCTTTCCTAGTCAGCTGAAGTTGAAAGCATCTGTTCCCACTAGAAACAGGGGCAGAGAATCAATCTGCCATGTGAGGCAAGGGGCTTTGTAAACAAAACTTTTGCTGCAGAGTCAAATGTAAAATTTGACTAATCAATATTTAAATGCTTAAAGGTAGTGCACATTTTCTAATTTGTAAAAATTTAGCTTGCTTGCATTGGAAGTTACATGGTTAGCTGACTTCTCAAAATGGATTTACACATCTTATTATTTTTATCTTTGCCAAACTGTCACTCCTTGACTAGTTCTACTTCACCATTTACCAGTTGTACATGGCTTTTGGGTGGGTTATTTAACAGCTCTGATCTGGATTGTTTCATCATTTCTAAATAATATGCAGAGTGATTGTGAAGATTATATGGTGGTGCACAGTATCAACACCCATCCCCTGCATGTGGTTACCAACTATTCTCAACTGTATAGTAGCTCACGTTTTCATTAATGCTGAAATAAATCAGGAAATAAATGGGCCAGAATTTGAAATTCATTGTTATTAAGCCAGAATTTTAAAAATCCAATCCTTGAAATGTAATGATGTTTCATTTTCTTAGAATCACTGAATTTTACTTTGCCTTTCCTGAGGGAAGTTGAGAACCCATTATAGAGATAGTATGTAATTAACTTTTTTAGCTATTTAGGAAGCCCCATCTGGAGCTGCCATTATTTTATAGATGGTAACAGAGGCCTTTGGGTGAAATAGCTGGTTAAAATTTATCATGATACAGTTATAAAGTGAATGTGAGAAAAGGGAGATACCAAAAAATATTGTTTATAATCATGTTGAGACATATAATTTTATAGCATTTTCTTAAGCATCCTTGTTCACTGGGCAATCTACTCTTCCTAATACTTGAGAATAAAACTGAGGGACCTAAGGGCTTACTATACATAATTTTCTACTAACTAGAAATAATTGTGGAAAATTGCTTTTAATTTTGATTCTTCTAGTTCAGTAGTAGACTTCCTATGGCAGAAGTTGTTTTAAAGGATTAAGAACATATTCAGCAGATTATTAGACATATGGGAGAAATGTTTAGTCTGATTTTCAAAAGCTATATTTTGTTATGAAAGAGTTTGTTTATTTTTCTGTTTACATCAGAATACCTTTTTTCCCTGGAACATATCGATTTTGTTTTAGAATAGCTAATTCATTTGCTATTTCTGGTTTCAAAGTGAGACTATCAAGTTTATGATAACAGCTTTTTGGGTTTGGCTGAGTTAGTTATTTTCTTATATCTTGTTTTGTGGGGGTGAGTACAGGTGTGGAAGAGGATAAAGGATGGGGTTTAAAGGACTGTTCTCCCTGAGGGTAGAGGCTGTCTGAACCCTTAGGTTCAGAACACATGAAACAGGGCCTAGAAGCTCCAGAGAAAATAATTTAGCTATAGCTAGACAGACATCAAGTTATTGAAAAAGACTCAGACAGCAATAAATATTTGTGAGCCAGTAGGATTGAAATAGGAAGCCTTTTCTATTCATTTTGAAAAATGATCTTTTGCCATCACTGTGTGCAAAGTATGGTGTGATGTGCTGTGGCTAGAGGATAGGGAAAGTGCAGTGGAGGTCTCAGATGAGAAGATAAAATCACTGCGTAGAAACCCACAGTTATTGAATAAGGTAAATGACTGGATAGAAGGGTAAGGGCAATAATCAGGTTATCTATATTTTAAAAAGGGATTTCATCATGAGGAATTGCTGTGTATGTGGACCCTAAACTGTGTATGTAGCTTAGGGTAAAAACAATCATAAGGAATGGTCATTTCTCCACCAAACTGCTTTTTCTGTTATTTTGTTATTGATATTTTAGATTTTCTTCAGCTAGCCCTTCTATTCTGCCACTGTTTTCCCATTTCCTAGGCTCCAGTATAGTGTTTTTGTGATAATGTATGCTTGCTCACTTTTTATAGACGCAGATAATGTACAAGTGGATAGAACCCAAAATCTGCAGGGAAGATCTCACCGATGCTATTAGATTGCCCCCTTCTGGAGAGAAGAAAGATTGTCCACCTTGCAACCCTGGATTTTATAACAATGGTTCATCTTCATGTCAACCCTGCCCTCCTGGGACCTTTTCAGATGGAACAAAAGGTAGGATGTCAGCGGTCCATGAGTTGAACCTGTAGCAAAATAAACTTGTTGGACTATTGTGACCTTTTTCTAAATTGTTTTTATGGAAGAATTCTTTTAAGAGACAATTTTCTTATCTTATTGAGACCGAAAGTAGATAATAGCATTGTGAGACCACAATGGCTTATTTAACATATGAAGTGATCTGTTTTAATGGCATGTTGTATGACACTCTCTCAATGGAATAAGTGTAAGTTATGTGTACACATACACTGCAGAATAGTATACCACTATGCAAGCAAAAATGCCAAATATATACACATACCCACACATTCTACCCAGAATTTTTTCCAGATCACTTTTTAAAATTTACCAATTTCTAAGGAAATTGGTGGACCAATCTCTCCCCTTTCCACCTCCCTCTCTGCTAATTATGGTTTTGTGATGCTTACAGGAATGAGAAGTTGTCCAGATGCAGTTTAATTTTTTTTTTTTTTTTTTTTTTTTGTCTTTTTGCCCCACTTGTCTTCTGTAGAATGTAGACCATGTCCAGCGGGAACGGAGCCGGCACTTGGGTTTGAATATAAATGGTGGAATGTCCTTCCTGGCAACATGAAAACTTCCTGTTTCAATGTTGGGAATTCCAAGTGTGACGGAATGAATGGTGAGTTCAGAGACACCATCTTGGCAGCAGATACCATTCTTTTATAGACTCAGCTCTTTAAAACATGCCAAATATAGGCACAAGGAACTTCAGTCTTATTCAGCTATGTGTCCATCTTCCAGGATTCACATTAAAACAGTAAATACAGGCAGATGACCTTCCTATAAAAAACATAAAATGCAGCAGTTACCCCCTTTTCTATACTTTCACTTTCTGCAGTTTCAGTTACCTGCAGTAAGCAGTGGTCTAAAAATATCAAGTGGAAAATTACAGAAATAAACAATTTGGGAGTTTTAAATTGCATGCTATTCTAAGTAGCTGATGAAGTCTCACGCCATCATGCTGTGTCCCACCCAGGATGTGAATTATTTCTTTGTCTTATTACAATGCTGTTCAGCTATACAGTCTGTCCACTGGTTACGTGGTAGCCATCGTAGTTAACAGAGCCACTGTGCAGGTGCCACGTGTTTGTTCAAATAACTCTTTACGTAATATGGACAGTTCAGGGATGCCAAAGAAAAGGTGCTGAGTAGTGATGCTGGCAGTTCAAATGTGCTTGAGAGAAGCCAGAAAGTGCTTCCTGTAGGTGAAAAGGTAAACATTCTCAACTAAGTAAGGAAAGAAAAATGTTGCATGCTGAGATTGCTAAGATGTGAAATTGTGAAGGTAGAAAAAACTAAATTTGTTCTAGTATTGCTATTTTATTTCAAGCTGCAAAAATTACAGCTGCAGTGTATGATAAGTGCTTAGTTAAGATGGAAAGGCATTAAATTATGGTGCTCAGTTTTATCCAGTTTTAGACATCCACTGGGGTTCTTGGAACATGCCCTGAGAATGTATTAGTTTTGCATTTTTTTTTTTGGAGTCAGTTTCAAAGTAGATATTGAAGATCACCATTTATGACTATAAATACCAGTATAGAATTGCCAAGGTAACAAAATCTGTGTTGTTTACCCTAAAGAGGAATATGTCAGCATCTCTGTCTTTGGCTCAATACTGTACCATGGTAAAGGATTTATGATCTCAAATTCCCTTTACCATAGAGTCTGTGAGTGTGTTAATTAAATACGTATGATCCCTACTAATCAAAAACTTGAAAATGTGGCTGAGTTCTGTAGGACTGTTACTCAATATTATTGTTTCCATAGTGTTTGTTGGTTGAATGAATCACATTATCAACCTATGTATTTTTAAACTTGACACTAGAGACTGGTACTAAAAATACCAGGGCTTTACACTGAAATGCATCCTTTAATTTTATCAGTTCATTAGTATTTTTATCAGCTTTCCTTTCTCCATATTATACTTGTTTATTATGTAAACACACACGCATGCACACTCACACAAGGCACACTTTTTAAATGCATATGCTTTAAGTTAGTACCTTGCCAAATAGACATATTTGGGATGTAGGAAGTGATATGTACACATGGATAGTGAGATTGGCAAATAATATGTCTTTGAATAATATTGATTAAACAGATGAGTGAAAGAGGAAAAGATAAGACCTTAATATATCAAATGTGAAATATTCCTCTTTTTAAACTAATAATCCCAATTTTAGGAAATTATTCTGAGGGGGGGGGGGAGAAAAAAATATCACAGTTATTATCTGGCCATGAAGGTTTATATTCCTAAAATATGTCCTGTGATTGAATTCTAAGTATATGAAGCTAAAACCTATTGAAAAAATAAAATCGGGAGGACCAGAGTATTGAATGAACTATAAAAGGAGTAAGATGTGTGTGTGTGTGTGTTGTGTATTCACTTGGTAGATGAGATTACATGGAACTTTTATATGATCTTACCAAGGCTTTACTCTAACTCTCTATGACAATATTGATTTACTTGCTTACTCTTTTACTTAGAAGGTATATTTTTTATATTTCCATTAAGTTTTACAAATGTTAAATTATTTTAAAAGCATGAAGCTCTGTTGTAGTATTGTGTGATAACGAAATAGTAAACAGTAAAGAACACAAAGATACAAGGTGGTGTATGTTTCTGTGATGTCATAGAGTGAGAGGTGGATAGCCTGCCTGTTGGGACAGTTGCTGCCCATGGAGTTAGAATGGGTGTGGTTTGACCGACTTGACTGTGTGGCTTGGAATGCTTTGAGGCTCATCATTCTCAGTATGAATTCTGCATACTTTTAGAACAGATATGGAGAAGTAAATTTTTGTGTATTGGAATTATGTTTAAAAGGAATTCCAATGCAGTCATTATATGGAGTCTATATAAAAAATAATTTTACAATCTGGTTCAGGAATTTTTAAATCCTATTTTACAACTCAATAGTAACTTCTGGGGATTTATACCAAGGAAACAATGTGATGTAAAGAAGGAAATCATATCAAAAGATATTAATTTTAGTATTTATAAGAGGGAAAAGAGGAAAAACTGAAATTTCAACAATGCAAGTATGGCTAAATAAATTATGTAATAACCATCTAACATTATTAAGTTATGAAAACTAGAAGTAAAGAGGATTTTTAATGAGGAAATATTTTTGATATAATGATTTGAATAGATAATGCTAAATGAAAAAAAATCAGAAAATAAAATGGATTATATAGTAAGTCTTAGATGTATTAAACAAAAGTATACAATAGAAAAATCACTGAGAGAAACACCAAAATATTGAGGATATAACTGGGGGTGGGAGGTTTCTATGAAGTATGAAATTACTCCGTTTACTTTGCTACGTTTGGTAAGTGTTCCTCATGGACATATATTGCTTTCAGAATCAGAGTAACAGCAGGAGATATTGTTTGAAAAATATATCCATTTGACCCGATAATTTCTTTACTGAGATTCTTTTTAATAGAAATACCTAAGTACAGAAAAACCACCAAATGTATTCATTATATTGTCATCTATACTAATTAAAGGCAAAAACAGTCTAAATGGCTAAAATGGATGTGTGGTCAACGTTGAATGATTTGGTAAATTGTGAAAAATCAATTTTACCTGTCTAGATCATAAAATGTTAATGTAGTTACTAACATATGGATGAATTAAGTACACATAAAATACTTATTAAATGGTATTCATTTATAAAACGTGATATTCAAGGTTATCTGCGGTAGAGCTCAGGGGTATAAAAGCACACATGCACTGAAGGACAGTAAAAGAAACACCTCAATTGTTAATACTGGTTGTTTCTGATAAGATTATAAGTAATTTTAGGTTTCATCTTTTAAATTTTTTGTAGCCTTAATATTTTTATAAGAAATATAAATATGGTTTTAAAAAACAAAAATTTCAAATATAAAGTGTATATAGAAAGATGGAAAGTGTGGAATTTACTTAGACAAACACAAAATTGCACATGCTCTTGTAAAAATGCATACACAGACAAAACCTGGAAGGGAATGTCTAAAAATTTTAACAGTTATTAGGGTGTTAGTTTAAAAGTAAATGTTTTTAAAAAAAAAATTTTAATTTGTTTTAACTAGTTATACGTGACAGTAGAATGCATTTCTGTACTTTGATATATCATACATAGATAGGATATAATTTCTCATTTTTCTGAGTGTACATGTTACAGAATCATATTGGTCATGTAGTCACATATATACATACAGTAATAATGTATGTTTCATTCTATTATCTTTCCTATCCCCACATTCCCTCCCCTCCCCTCCCATCATTTCCCCCTGCCTAATCAAAGGTAATGCTATTCTTCCCTAGTGCCCCCCGCCACCTTATTGTGAATTAGCATCCGCATATTAGAGAAAACATTTGGCCTTTGGTTTTGAGGGATTGGCTTATTTCGCTTAGCATGATATTCTCCAACTCCAACTATTTACTGGCAAATGCCATAATTTCACTCTTTTTTAAAACTGAGTAATATTTCAAGTTTCTGAGATCATTTTAGCTGATAGTGTTCTACATAGTTGTGATGATTGCGAATGGATGAAATGACAACTACCTCACAGTAGAAGGCTGGTGCTTCCTAGGTTTCTGCCAATTTTGATCTGTCCTACTTTTCAGAGCTCTAGTTTAACATTCCTGAGTTGTGTTGTACAACACAGTGACCATTAGCCCCATGTGGCCATTGAATACTTGAATTGTGACTAGTTCAAATTGATGTGTACTGTAAGTATAAAATAAGCATAAGTATATTCAGTGTTTCAGTATGAAAAAGGTGAAATGTCTGCTAATTCTTTATATTGATTACATTGGATCTCTTTATTTTCTGTCGTTGGTGTCTTTCTTGCTTAAACTGGTATGGGCATATTAGTTCCCCAGGGAACTGCCCAACAGAGTCCCCTGTCTGGATGGCTTAAAACAACAGAATTGTATTCTCAACACTTTGGAGGCCACACATCAAAGTTTTACTGGGTGATGTTCTCTGAAGCCTGGAGGGGAAGATCCATTCTTGCCTTTTCCAGCTTCTCATGACCCCAGGTGCTCTTTGGCTATGGCAGTTTAATTTAACTCTGACCTCTCTTCTTCACCTGGCTCTCCTCCTTCTGTGTATGTCTGCATCTTCACATGGTGTTGTCCCCTGTGTGTCTGTCTGTCCTTATTTCCCTCTTCTCCTGAGGACACCAGATGTTTTGGCCCATCATAATGACTTCATCTTAACTTTGTTTTGGCTGCCAAGCCTCTATTTCTAAATAAGGTCCTGTTCACAGGTATTGAGAGTTAGAATTCCAACAAATCTTTTCTGTGATTCAAACCATAGTAATAAATATTCTGTTTGACCTACTGTTTGGCTAGAGTTGCCCTGAGAGTAGTAGCCGAGTTCTTACAAGGTAGTGCCCCAAACTATACCGACAGTGGGACCAGTTGGGATTCCAAAGAAAGAAGCTCTAGATATTAGGATGATCAGTCCAAAGCACTTTTTAGGAAAACTTACATACTGAGTGTTATAACATAACTTCCCAAAGGCACAGTGAGTTTGGAAGATTCTACCTAGGTTTTTCTACACTGAGGGTTAGGACAGAGTTTACAGGAGGGTTTGAGGAACTTGGCTTAGGGACAGGGCTGGTT
This sequence comes from Marmota marmota marmota, assembly GCF_001458135.2. Classification (NCBI taxonomy): domain Eukaryota; kingdom Metazoa; phylum Chordata; class Mammalia; order Rodentia; family Sciuridae; genus Marmota; species Marmota marmota. Next base: position 770,887 of record NW_025999905.1, on the reverse strand, counting down.
TATTTCAGAGTTTTGAGCAACAGTGTAAACACTGTATCAGGCTTGGGAATCGTCACCACCCCTGGATTGGGTTCAAGCTTGCTGGAAAAACATGCATCTGGCCAGGTCATGGGATGGTCAAGGAATTCTGTATTTCTTGGTCAGTTCAGAGAGAACATGGAAAACATGGAGGACTCTACAATAGGCAATATGGAAACACAAGAGATGTTTCCTTTCACAGTTATAGTAATCCCTTCCAAATACTGTTCTCTTGATATGCCTTTTAATCCTTCCTTTTCTTTGTCCTTTCCTGCTCTTCTGTCCTTCTTCGTGGCATTTCTGAATGTTAGGAGGCATTCTTAGGAAGCATTTGTGAAGTCTTCCCTTTCACCCTCACCACACAATAGCAGTAAACCTAAAAGCTTCCCATATTATTTCCACTGCAGTCATGAGTATCTCTTCCACCGGACCAGTTTGTTTTATGGTTATTTAACTCTTAGCATTAGGAGTTGATTTGCTTTTTTTTTTTTCTTTTAACAACCTTTAGATAGCAGAACAATGAGCACTTAGAAGCAGTAGATTAGTATATATTATTTAAAAGACTAGCTTGATTGAGGTCTATTTAACATGCTACCTTTCTATAACTGTTGATTATGTGTTTCAAAAACTACTGAATCACCAATCTAGCACTAATATAAATCCTTAGTTTCTTTCTCTTACTTCTTGAAGTAGTGATTATTGACATTGATTACTATAGACTAGGATTTTCTATCTCAGTGTATTAGAATGAATAAAGACTGTTTAGTTTTTTTAAACTCATGCTTCAGTGAGAAAACTATTGTTGGTTTTACCATTAGATAATTTTATGCAGAACAGTACATTCATAAACTCTTTATTGGTATCTACAAGTTTCCCTATGTATGCAATTTACAACTGACTTAAAAACAGGGAATTCTTTGGAGTATTTCTAACTTTGAACATAAACACTAATTCCCTTGTAACTTTTATCTTAAATAAAACTATTTTTGAGTATCATTAATGGAATTTTTACTAATAAAAATGTTTTTTTTTTTAATTCACAGGTTGGGAGGTGGCTGGAGATCATATCCAGAGTGGAGCTGGAGGTTCTGATAATGATTACCTGATCTTAAACTTGCATATTCCAGGATTTAAGTAAGGAAAACCAATTCTGATTCCTTTCTGTAAGAATCTTCACACCTGATTCCCTCTAGAAATAAAAGTATGGCTGCCATTATTGCATATATTAGTATTGCAAATCTTAGTAAAATAAGCTGTTACAGAATTATGTATTAAATTTAGGAATATCTGTAGAATCAGTGACTGAGAAACTACAAATGTTTAGTTGTGTGTTGCTGGAGTGAAGCTAAAAATTTTTAGAATATTACATCAAAAGCTATAATAACCATTATTCTTGGATGCTTAATGAAGAGTCTTAGCCTAAGTTGTTTGCAGGAGTATTTTTTAGTTTATTTATTTATTTTCTCAGTTCTATCTGTAAAGGAAGATGTTACAAATTGATTAATGTCATTTTGCTTTTGTCCCCCTTGTTGAGATTTCCCTGTAGAGGTCTTTATTTTTTTTTAATAATTTTTATACCTTTATTTTATTTATTGATTTTTATGAGGTGCTGAGGATTGAACCCAGGGCCTCACGTGTGCTAGGCGAACACTCTACCGCTGAGCCACAACCCCAGCCCTAAGAGGTCTTTATTCTTGCTTTAGGATCAATGGGAGCATATACAGCAGGAGATGCAGGCATATTTTCATGGCTGTGTAGACTTCCCCTTAGAACAAGGGGGTGGACTTGCAGAATCTGAGTGAGGAAGAAGTTGTGCTTTGGAGGAAGCTATAGAATAGGGAAAGAGAAGAACTACGTACGTAGTTTTCAACTTAACAGGAAAAGTGGCTTAATTTTGTTGTAAAATTGTATTTAGGACATAATGTAAATATTGCAATTTTAATCTGTCAAATAGACCACCAACATCTATGACTGGAGCCACAGGTTCTGAACTAGGAAGAATAACCTTTGTCTTTGAGACCCTCTGTTCAGCCGACTGTGTCCTGTACTTCATGGTGGTAAGTAGAAGAGAAGCTTTCAAAGGCAGATTTCAGAATTCTTAGAAGTTTCTAGAAAACATTTAAACATGTCTAAAGAAGTCATTAAGAATTGTGCAAAACAGCCCATAAAGAAGACATTTATTCCTCCTGGGGAGAAATAAGTGAAGAGGCCCAGGTGACTGAGAAAGTCCAGGGAATATTAACCTGTAGAAAATTCCTTTGTAAGAAATATGCACCAGCAGAATGAAAATTCTCCTTAATTACCAGTCAGCAATTTAAACTCTTAGGAAGGAGAAGTGTATTAATAAGTAAGAGCAGAAAATAATGAAGGTGTGGAGCATTGGGAAAAAAGAAAAATTTTCTTATTAAATTTAACACATTTAGAAAAAGGACTTTACTATCCACATGTCATAATTTTGCCTGTTTCTTTTCTTACTCCTAGCTTGAGAAAAGTAACAATTCAAAACTCACCAAGAACTCAAATGGATTTTAGGAAATTGTTGGCTAGGATTTTAAGATTACTTTTTTGGGGCAGTACTGGCAATTAAACCCAGGAGCATGAAACCACTGAGCAACACCCTCAGTGATTTTCGTTTTTTTTTATTTTGAGGTAGGGTCTTGCTAAATTGCCAAGGATGATCTCATTTGTGAGCCTCCTGCCTCAGCCTCTCAAGTTGCGGGATTACATCTGTGCATCATGGCATCTGGCTTAACAGTACATTTAAATAGTGACTTCATAGATCTGCTCTGTTTTTGTTTGTGTTTTTCCTCAGCAACCCTTTATTAACTAGTTAATAGATCATTAACGACTTCCCCCATAATATACAAGATATGTGGAGATTTTAATGTTTTGTGATTACTAACTACTTAAATGGAGACTAATTTATTCTGAAAAAAAAATATTGATTTTATAGCAGTGAAAGAAATTATGGATGATCTTCAATACATCTATTTACCACAAATAACCAATAGGTCTTCAGTTATTCTGGTGCTGTTTCCTTATTTCTTTAATCTGTTAGATGGTGCCATTGCTGAAATTCAAACTATTGTCTTTCAACTAGACTGTCAATAATCTCTTACTTTGTTGTTATGTCTACTCTATCATCTATGCTGCTGTCAAAATTAAAATGTAAATTTCCAGGCCCTATTCTAGACTTACAGGAGCTCTGTGGATGAAACATAGAAGTCTTTATTTGTAAAATATATTACATGTCTATTAATACTGAGTTTGTGCTTTATTTTATATTTTTCCACTCTTTTAGGATATTAATAGAAAAAGTACCAATGTGGTGGAATCATGGGGTGGAACCAAAGAAAAACAAGCATACACCCACATCATCTTCAAGAATGCCACATTTACATTTACATGGGCATTCCAGAGAACTAATCAAGGTCAAGATGTAAGTTCCAAACACTCTTTTTTTTTTTTTAAATACATAAAGATGGTGCCCCCTTGTGGAGATGCACACAAAGAGATCGCGCAAATATGGATGAAAAAGACTTAGATTTTTATTCATGTGGAATCAGTCATCTGGCTAAGTAATGGATTGGTGTAAAAATGGGTAACTTATTTTATCTTTTGAGGGTAAGAATGTCTGAAATGTAATAACAATATTTCTTTGAATTATTCTGAATTCTGAACTAATTATAGTTGCTTAAAGCTTAAGAGAAAATCTAATTTTATAGCTATTTAAAAACTTGTCTCTATTAAAGCTTTCTGAGATTTTGAGAAGGTTGGTAACTGTCTTCTTTGTCTGAATTATCTGGTGCTGTTTGATTTTTCTATGATTTTATCTCTTAGGGAATGTGTCAGTACACACAATTGGGTTAACACACAAGATCATTTCCTTTTTTGTATTTTTCTGGCTAGATAGACCTCATTCCCCCCTGCCCTAAGTAAATTCCATTGTGTGTTTTGATGGTAGTAGGACTGTTCTTTTTTGTGGGTCTTCGTACATATGACCTTAGCAGGATGAGAACAAGGTGAATATCTTGTTCAGAAATGGCCTTAATGCTGTGGCGGCAAATTAGTACATTTTCTGTCTTCCCTTGAGGCTTCCGGTGGGGAACATATTCTCCAGATTTTACCTGATTCCACTTGTTCTTCAGGAGGGTTCAGATCACCATCTTGTGGGTCATGAACATGTGATGGGATCTTACTTCTTTCTTCACTTCTTTTCTATCTTTGCCCAGGTTCAAAAAAAAAAATGCCATTTGGATAAACATTATTCTACTAGAGCTAAGTTCACTGCTTGATGAAAACCAGACCTTAATTAACCCAATATCACAAGAAGGAAAATATAGTAAGATCCAGGATCTTGCTCCCTATTTCATATCCTTTCAGCAGAAATAAATATACCTTTATGAGCAAAAACACTAGAGAAGAGAAGGAAAGCTGAAAGGAGTGATGTGATTTTATCAGTATTACACAGCTAGTGTCTGAGTGGGGACAAGAGGTCCTAATCTTCCAGGATTTTCTGTTCCTTAGTCTATTGGTTTTCTACCCTACCTCAGTGTGTCACTAGATTTAGACTTAGACCTGAATAAACAATGATGAGAGAAAAGTTGCTCCTTTACTAAAGTTCAGCAGTTCTTCCAAACATAAAAGTCTATAAATATGCTCGAGTTTATACCAAATACAACACATCTCATGTCAATTGTGGTGAGACTCCAAGTTTCCAAATTCAAGATTTAGGATTTTTTAAAAAAGAAGGACCAAATAAGAATGATATTAATTCATTGTCAATTACAAACTATTAGGTTGGAACACTCTACTTAGTTGTTTTGGTGATATCAACATAAAATGTAATCTAGTTGTACAACTAAGCTCCAAGGCAGAAGTCATTACTTTCTGCTTTCTTTTTAGAATAGACGGTTCATCAATGACATGGTGAAGATCTATTCTATCATAGCCACTAATGCAGTTGATGGGGTGGCGTCTTCATGCCGTGCCTGTGCCCTTGGTTCTGAACAGTCGGGCTCATCGTGTGTCCCCTGCCCCCCAGGCCACTACATTGAGAAAGAAACGAACCAGTGCAAGGAGTGTCCACCTGACACCTACCTGTCCATACATCAGGTCTATGGCAAGGAGGCTTGTATTCCCTGTGGGCCTGGGAGTAAAAGCACTCAGGTAAGTAGGCTGTGTTTCGGTTATTCTCAGAGAAGCATATTTTAATAGGTCAACTCAAGAATTCCCCTTAATGTTTCTCTAGAAGTTATAATGTTGCTATTTATTCTGGGAAAAAAAAGAGGTTTTTAATTCCCTTTCCTGTTTGCTCTCTTTTTATGTTTATGCAGCACTGAATGCGTACTATGAATGGGCTGGTTACTAAGAACTTAAAATGTTAAGCAAATAACTCAAATAAGAAATGTTTTCCAAAAAATGTTAGAATTGATTTCTTATACATTATTAAGGTAGAGCACATAAAATACTTTTGTAGGTTGGCTGTAGGAATTATCTGAGATGTAGAAAGTATATCTTACAACATTTAAAGTACAGGTTAATGTTATATTACAGACGGAAGTGAAAGTAGTTTTAAATTGGCATAACAGGAAATTTTTACTATTTCTTAAAGTACCTTCCTATAAGAAACTTATTTGAGAATAACTTTACTCTGACTTTAAAAGAATCTGAGGCCTCTAAACTCTGCCTAGAAAAATTTACAATGTAGAAATTTTCTGTATTAGGATGGTAAAATATAACAAAGACAAAATTACTGAAATAGTTTTTATACCTAGAACTTTTAAGGACACATTTTTAGTAGTAGTTAATACTTTCTTTATTTCAATATTGTTTCTTTGTGTTTTGTTCTCTTTAAATAAAGGATCACTCAGTTTGCTATAGCGACTGCTTTTTCTACCATGAAAAAGAAAATCAGAGTTTGCATTATGACTTCAGCAACCTCAGCAGCGTGGGTTCCTTAATGAATGGGCCCAGCTTCACCTCCAAAGGAACAAAATATTTCCATTTCTTCAATATCAGTTTATGTGGGCATGAGGTGAGTTTTAGATATCAAGAAGAGACAGAGCTATATACTAGCTCTGATTAAGTTGATATTTTCTGTGTTGGTAAACCAGTAAAATCTCCCTGGGAACTAAAAACCAATGTCAGGAACTGAGCTTTGATTGCTTAAATCCTCTGTTCCCTCTTATCATATTTACAGCTTTCTTTACCAGGGTTGACATCATTTGGTTCTCTGTCCATCAAAGCATTATTCGGTTAGCTGAACCCCAAGACTTGGAGCTGTGGTGAAGTGCATTGAGAGTCTTTCTTTTTCTTTTTCTTTTTCCTGATAAAATTGGGTGAGGCTTATCAAACCCCACCTATCTTTTCAGGCAAGCAATTGTGATTTGAGAGTTTTATTCTTGCTTATTGTATTATGGTTCTCCAGAAAAACAGGAAAAAAATTTATATGAGAAAGGATTTGTTAGGGGAATTGGCTAATGTGATTATGGAGGCCAAGAAATCCCATCTAAGTCGGAGACCCTGGAATACTGGCAGCATGTCTGAGTCCTAGTCCAAAAGGTTCAAAACCAGGATGCCATTGGTGTAATTCTCAATTGAGACTGAAGGCCTGAGAACCCCAGAGGTGGGTGGGTGGTGGGAGCAGGGCTGCTGATGTGATCCCTGGAGTCCCAATGCCAGGGAGCCTGAAGTTCCAATGTCCCGGGCAGGAGAAGTCAAGAGTACCAGCTCCAGAAGTGAGAAGAAATCCTTTCCCTCTGCCTTTTTGTTCTATTTGGATCCCCAGCTAATTGAATGGTGCCCACCCACCTTGAGGTGCACCTTCCCAGTAGGTCCACTGACTTACACACCAGTTTCCTCCAGCATCACCCTCATAAACACTTGCAGAATTAATACTTTGCCAGTTCTCCAGGCTTTCCTTCAGCCAGTCAAGTTAACAAATCAACCAGCGTGCTTATATTGTCAGATTTGTGTCTTCAGAAGAAAAATGATCGTTAAGAGGAAGTTTTACAAAATAAAAAAGAGATATGCAGGGACAAATATCAATTGATAAGGTTGCCTCTGCTAATAATGGAATTTTTTTGTTGTTGGAGGAAGCACAAACTTAAGTGATACTTTTTTTTTTTTTTTTTTTTTTTTTAGTGGATCTACGTGTCCAATATTTTTATGGACATATGAAGTTGGTGCTGTGAAGAATGTATATGTATATACCATCAACAAAGTTGAGAATATAATAAGGCATTTCCTCCGTGTCTCTTTCTATAGTAACTTCTAAATATTTTCTTCATTATGAAATGCTGTATCAAACTTGTTAAAAGGAAATAGAGATCTGATGAACACAGAAGTTTAAAAAAAAAAAAAACAGATCTATACACTTTACATGATGTGTATTTGTCCTTTCCTGACTTTACATGGAGAGATCCAACATACATACTTACTATATGGGTTAGTCACCCAGTCTGTTCAATAAGTAAATTTATATTAAATACCTGATGTATGTCAGATATTATATGAGGCACGGAATGAGGTTAATTCCATTATCTAACACATTTCCTAGTTTTATTCTACTGTCTCTTCTTCCATCTTCTCTCTTTTTTTTCTTTTTGGGGGTTGGGGAGTGGGTTCAAGGGATTGAGTTTAGGGACACTTGACCACTGAGACACATTCCCAGCCCTATTTTGTATTTTATTTAATGACAGGGTCTCACTGAGTCACTTAGCACCTCACTTTTGCTGAGCCTGACTTTAAACTCGCCATCCTCCTGCCTCAGTCTCCCAAGCTGCTGGGATTATAAGCATGCATCACCGCGCCTGGCTCTTTTTATTCTCACTTATTTTATTTTAGTCTTTCCTTTGTTTTCCCTTTCTTTCCTCAGTACGTTCTCTCTGCTCTTTTCCATTATTTTGCCTTAGCTTCAACAATTTAAGATTTGCAAAAAAATATATAGAATCCTTATTGGGGTCAGAAGAACTTGTAGAGGGAGAAAAATTTATATGTCATGATTGCAAATTGCATTAGGAAAGAAAAATCTGTATACTTTATGTCTTTATTTTATTTTATTTTACTTTATTTTTTGGGGTACCAGGGATTGAACTCAGGGACAGTTGAGCATTGAGTCACATCCCTAACCCTATTTTGTATTTCATTAGAGACAGGGTTTGAGTTGATTAGCGACTGGCTAAATTGCTGAGGCTGGCTTTGAACTTGTGATCCTCCTGCCTCCTCCTTCCGAGCTGCTGGGATTACAGACTTTTGCTACCACACCCGGCTCTACTTTATGTCTTTCTGTGCACAGTCTATATATCTACGATAAATGAGATAGTTTTCCTATTTTCTTTTTATATTTCTTTCTGGAAATTATGGAGCAAGCTATAGTTCTTTGCGTTGGGACAGCAGTATATTTAAATATACTATGTTTAAACCATCTTTCAATTTTTACAAATAAATTTTCATTCTAGCTAATGTCTAAATAATTTTAAAAATTAACCTCTTATATTGTCTTCATTTTATAGTTAAACAGATTCACATCACTGGATCTAAGAGTAGGTGAATAAAGATACTTGCAGTAGGTGAATAAAGATACTGTTTAGAATTTGGACGTGCTGGGTTTTTGCTGCATTATGACTTTTAGGCTTTCTTTTTCAGCTTTCATATTATCTTCATGCCACACTCAGGCCTGTGAAGGAGAAGGCAAGGCAAGCCTTTTTCCTTGGCATTAAAACCTTTGCCAGCAGTTTGTTGGTCTCTTTGCATTCCTTCATATCCTGTGAACTGGACTCTCATAGATGACTTAGTTATATGGCTTCCATCCAACATGAATGAAGAACAGTAGAGCTTGAATAACTGGAGTGGCTCTCAACCTGGGCTGAACATTTGCATTGCCTTGAGAGCTTTTAAAAAAACACTAATGCCTGGGCTTTACCCCAGATCCCTTAAATCAGAATCTCTGTGATGAAGAGAGAGTCATGCTCTCCTAGAGCTCTCCTAGAGCAAGACTAACTGAGATTCAGTTTAGAGACTGACTTTCAGTAAAACCTCTTGCGACTTTGTTTCCTAGGGGAAGAAGATGGCTCTCTGTACTAATAACATATCGGATTTTACAGTAAAGGAAATGGTGGCAGGATCAGATGATTACACCAACTTGGTAGGGGCTTTTGTGTGCCAGTCAACAATTATCCCTTCTGAAAGTAAGGGTTTCCGAGCAGCCTTGTCATCCCAGTCCATCATTCTGGCAGACACATTTTTAGGTAAGTTCCCCATGGTTAATATATGCATGCATACATTTATTCTAAAATTATGGTAATGGTAACTTGTTATGGCACTGGTGTTTACCACAGAAGATTAAGACAAACAGGTAACTCTAAATCATTATTTTGTAAAATGGTTTAAAAGCTTCTGTGTGTGGGATCTACTGATCAACCTCCCAGAGTACAAGATTCTGAATTTACATATTAACTCATATGATAAATCATGTTCTATGCCTTTCATCAGATTCTCTAAGAGTTTAAAAAGCAAAATAATTTTTAAAATGAAAGTAAACAAAACAAAAAACCAAAGCAAGAACAGTAGACAAACATAATCTAAATCTAAATTATAGTATGTGCCACTAATATACATAATCTTTTCTGAGATCCAAAGTAAACTGGTAGCAAATGTGAGGTGCTGAGTTTCTCCCCATGTGCTCCAGGTATCTGGGTCCTGAAAGCTATAGGGACGTTTTTAGAAGAAACCAGATTTATAAGTAGTGATTCTTAGGAATCAAGTTCATTGACCTTGATTGAACCTCTGGGGTGAGGGTTTGGAATCCAGCAAGTGCCATGAGTGGTTGTGATGTGCAGCGATATTTGAGAATCCTTGCTCTCTTCTTCATAGGCATGCAGCTTCAGATTCCAGGACAAGGCCCATCACTTGGCTTGCACTCATAGCCAGAACTCTGTTAGAAGCAAAGATGCTGTTAATGCTGGCATTTCAGTTCTATCATCATTTTTCTTGCCTCTTATTAAAAAGTCCGGCTTTTCTGCTTATTAGATCAAGAACATTTTAGAGTTATTTTCTGGAAGTTATTAGTGTTCACATATGTTATATAATATGTATGTATTACAAATATATTTTACACATGTATATATTGAAGTGTATATATTTTGAAATGGCATATATCTTTCTGTGCTATCCAGACTGGTCTTGAACTCCTGGGCTCAAGTGATCTTCCTGCCTCATTCTCTTGAGTAGCTGTGACTACAGATGTGCATTGCCGCAGCTGGCTGGGAACAGAAAATTTTACTTTGTCAAATATGTGTATATTGAACCATGATCAAGAAGCTATATTTGCAAAATAGCCTAGCATATTGACAAAACTCACCAGAGGATAACAATTTTAAAAGTAGATTTTTGAACTAATCGAACTGGAAAGAACTTTAGAGAGTATCTAGGTTACTTCATGCATTCAACAGATCCAAAAATAAGACCTAGGGAAGTTAAGTAACTTAAGTTAAATTGCAAGGCCAGGGAGTAGAATTTTTTCTCTTTTTGAGTGTTTGGGAAGTTCCTTATTTTTATCAGGAATGCATTAATTTAATGCAGTATTTCTGGCGAAATGACAGTTATCAAAGTAAAGCTATTTGCTATTCAGATGTACAGAAATTAAATAAAACTAGTTTTCCCATATTGCTTAATAGTTTCTTTTTTAATGTCATCTAGGCGTAACAGTTGAAACCACATTGCAAAACATTAATATAAAAGAAGACATGTTCCCAGTTTCACCAAGCCAAATACCAGATGTGCATTTCTTTTATAAGTAAGTGAAGATACTGCTTTCCTTGACTATTCTTTATCAAAAGGAACGCATATATATCTCTATATATGGATTTTTATTTCCCATTCTCTATTGTTAAGTTCCTGGGAAGATATATAATATCACCTCTGGGTAGCTTGAATTGAACAGATAATAAAAAAAAAATTGATCATTAAATGTCTTAGTAAAAAGTAGGAAACTTGGAATATTTAAAAAGCCTTATGTGATTTCTCTCAAATACACACACACACACACACACACACACATATAAATGTATATATTATATATTTACATACACACATACGCACTTTTAAATTAGGCAATAAGGACACTCTAGTTCATTGTCTAGGTAGTAATTCTAATTCACACATCAAAACATCAGCCTAAGTAGATCTGAACCCTGTTCCCTTTAAGAATATTTTGATTATAATTTGATTAAAATTCTATAGCTTTACCAAACACCTTGATTATAGCTTTGTCACTTTACCTGGGAAAGTTGTCAACTTGGCATAGTCAAAATAAGAGACCTGAATTTGTATTCTAAATTAGCAAACTTTAATACATTTTTCTTCTTTATAGAGCATGAGAATGATTATACACATGATCTGTGTCACCTCTGTTTTTTAAAATACTATTTGCCTCATAATAGGTCTTCCACAACTACAACATCCTGTATTAATGGCCGATCAACTGCTGTGAAAATGAGGTGTAATCCTACTAAACCTGGAGCGGGCATGATTTCAGTCCCCAGGTATTCTTATTTATATGTGATTGTTCAACATTTGTATTTTATAATACATATAATAGATATATACATACTTATTTTTAGAGGAAAAATCTAGAATCTTATTTTAAAACATTATTTATGGGAATAAAGCAGAAAGAGAACAAAGGTATCTGTAGGTTTTTGTTGAGGGATATACTAAGCATGGGTGAAGAAGAAAGAATAGGTACCTGGTCGATATCAATATTTCCCAGTATCCTTATTCCATTTGCCTTGAATATCTAATTCTTTTGAAAGTTATTTAGGTACAATTAATTACACTGTGTCCTTGTATTTATTCTTAGTGTTTCATCTTAATTTCCTTGAGAGCTGGATTAGGAACTTCCCTAGATTAGTACAAGATTAACACCAACTTGTTGGGTGATCTTGATTAAGTAATCTAACCTCCGAGTTATAGTTTCTTTCTCTGAAAGGGGATGGGACCAGGTTGGAGAGTTTGTAGGATTCATTTCCAGCTCCTCAGACTTCTGTTTAATGATAGGGGAATCACTAGTGAGTCTGGCCTAGATAAAATACAGTTCATTTCCCTGACTGACTGGCATTGAGGAAGCAGCGCTCCACAGTCTAGATATGATTATACAGTTCACTTTGTGTGGGCACAGTAGGGGAGCATAAGCAATTTCCTGGGTTTAGAAAACTATCAACTTAAGTAAAGGCTGCTTTCATGATATGAGGGACATTCAAATGTCTCTTGATTTTTATTTTTCACATTTATTGTTCAGTGTTTAGATTATTTTTCACATGTATTGTTCAGTATATAGATTATTTCTATTCTTATTAGTATTAAGGTATCTTTGGATCATAGTTCGACTTGAAGATTTTTCTCCATTAAACTGCAAAGTCATGTATTTTGAAAAAGAAAATGATTGATATTTGTTTTTTATAATTTCATAATAACCCCTGAGAAATTTTAAGCTATTTTGTTTATGTCATATCAGGATTGGAAATCAGTGGTCTAAGCGTTGCTTCATTTTGTGTATCCTAAAAATAATTATAGTGGTAACACATTGTTTTTGGTTTCTTTTGGGGTATAAAGGCATACCAGCATTCACATCTCACCAAACTGCATCTCTCTGGTTTTCACAGACCTACAAATTAATAATTATTTTCACCTATTCAAGATGAGAAAAGAACATGATGAAAGGAGTATAAAAGGTAATAGATGGCAGAGAAAGGAGCAGGGAGAGACAGATGCTCTGTAGACTCAGAAGATCCTTCTGCAGCCTCTAAGCCAGAGTCCAGGCAGCAAACCACACTGTCTTTATGAAAAGATGTGTTCAGAGGGTACAGTGATAAAAGCTCAAGTCTTTCATCATTCTCTGATAGTCTGCCAGAGAGCCTGGAGTTCAGGTGCTCCTTCTATTTACTGTAGCACATCTGAGGTCCCTTTTGGACCTTGCAACTAACCTGTTGAGGTCTAGCCTCTGGGAGCCTAATTGGGATGGCTTCTGATGCCTCTGCTATGTCTTTGATTCAAACAAATCATGCTCCTAAAGGATAGTTCTCACCTTAAGAGAAATTATTACTCTGACTCTGCTAAGGTACATCTTGATGTTTTAATGTAATAACAAAAATAGTCTCAAAGGGTTAAATGATGGCATCTAGAAAGTGAACTTTTCCTTGAGAAGAGAAAACCAGTTAAGTTTCGTTTCTCACCTCTGGCAATCTTTGCCACTTAGGGAACTTAACTGTCTTTGCCAGGGTTTTTCAATATCATCTGCAACAGAATACCTTAGGGTCTCTATTTTTAAAACTGATTTCTAGAACTTACAGAATGTCTGGAGGTTAACACAGGAATATTTTTAAAAACTCAAGGTGATTATGTTGCATATTAAAATTTGAGAATAATTTATCTTAACCTACATTTTTAGATATGGCTTTTTTTTCCCCCAGAGACAGATTTTTGCTTCTTGGTTTTGTGAAAAACTGATTTAAAATGCCATGGTCTTCAGAGTAGAGTCTTCACTGTATCTTGAGAGCTCTTTGTCTGAAGTTGTGATGCATCCTAATGTGTACAGACCATTCCTCTAGGGTACTGCTTAAACCCCACAGTCTAAATGTGCTGACCTCTAGTTTTCCCTTGAATCTATTTCCCATCAGGGCACAAGGGGGAGCTCAGGGACAGAACATGAGAAACAGCAGCTTATCCTGAAATAATTGGATTTCTTTCTTTCTTTCTTTCTTTCTTTCTTTCTTTCTTTCTTTCTTTCTTTCTTCTTCTTCTTCTTCTTCTTCTTCTTCTTCTTCTTCTTCTTTTTTTTAGCTTCAGGGCTGAATAAAGATTTCCTACAAACAGGTTTCTCAGGCTGCTTTTTAAGAGGTCTTATTTTGCACTTTTTTTTTTTTAAGCTTTAAGATCTCCAGGGTAGATTGAGAGATGCTAACTAGACCCCAGTCCTTGAGAAGCCTACTGTACTGACTAAGAAGTCTCAGAGGGAAACCTTGGTAGCTTGAAAATGATTCCATCCCCAGGAATTCTCCTTCTTGGCCAAGAATACTGGCAAATCAGGCCAAAGGATATTAACAGTAGTAATGTTGGTTGAGATTTTGAATCTCAGTGGCCTAGGAAACTGTTGAAAGACCCTCAGCCCTTGAAAAGTGAAAATGTCTTAATGCGGGGTGGAGAGAAAGGGAAATGTGGGTTTACTCTGGGTGAGAAAAAGGGAATGTGTGTTTTTTTCTGTGTGACACGTGAACTTCACAGGAGCAGCACGTCATCTGGGCTGCCTACTCTTGTGCAATTGAAAACACCAACCTGTCTGTTTTGTCTGGCAAATGTATTTGGTTTCTAATTCCACAAAGTTTGTGGAGGGTGTGAGACATTTTAGATGAAAATTTAGCAGCCTGGAGTCTGCCTTGTACAGCTGGAATGGACTTTTGAGTTTTTGTAGTGAAGTTTGCCCCTTAAGTAGAGAATATACTACCAACCCAATAGACTGTAAAGATCCCTAGATAAACCTCCAAACTTCCTAAATAGATGTCTCTCCAGGCTTTCTAAACCTAAGTTATAATCTGAGGTGCACAGAGAAATCAAAGCCTCCTTTTTCATTAGGAGTAATGCAGACTTAAGTGTGTGTCCAAAGGACTCTAAAAATCATGAGTCCTGGGGATGTGGTTCAGTATAGAGTGCTTACCTGGCATGCAAGTGGCCCTGGGTTTAATCCCCTGTACTACAAACAGACAAACTGACAAACAAAACATCCTATTCACAAAATCATGAGAAATTATTGGAAGGTGAAAAGGTTATATTGTTGCAGGAAACACACTGGTTGAAAAGCAGCAAGCAGTCCCCGGAGGGGAACTCCAAACTATTTTATCGTGGAGGGCCCAGAGGAAAACAAAACTCCAAATTCTGAGCCCTGATCCACAGTTTCTCACAACATTGATAGGTTATTTGGCATCATTTAGACCCATCCTATCACTGGGGCTTTTTTCCTCTTTAAAAAAAAATTCCTACTCTATGGGGCGAAAGGCCTTGTACAGGGTCTTTAACATAAAGCATGCTCACAGAAACAGATAAGAAGAAAGGGGTCTTTTCACAGGCATCTGTTACATTTCAAGAAGGAGTAGTCAGACTCCTAGGGCATTTATTTACAATCCAAAAGGTAGGGTCCCATGTTTAATTAGGCTTCCTGGAGAAAGGCTGAAAGAGGGGAGGAGAACTGACCCTTTTTCCAGGCATTGGTTTCTTACCATAATGTTTTCATAATTTCATTTCATAACCAGGTTTGGTTTTGCCATCACAATATGAAGTCCTTCTTAGAAAGCAGGCTGTGGGAACCATTTTTACTTTCATAATAGATCTGCCATAGTGTCAATGAGATCCTTGAGTCAAACCCATTTCACTTCACAGAGCAGGAAACAAGGCCCCAGGTTGTGTGGCTAAGAAGTGGCATAGTCACGATGCAGTGATCTCCCGACTGCCTCTCTGGTTCTTGTCACTCCATATTCTTTCATCTTGCCATTTCCCTTCCACTTCCTCATAGGCAGAGATTTGCATAGAATCCCACTAAGCAAAGAGGCATGTGGCACAATTATCCCAGAGGGAACTAAATTGATGTACGAGATATTGGTACCTTCTTATAATAAGGTTGTTGAAGCATCATACTGATCTCTTTCTTTCCCTTCATCCCTCCCAATTTATGACTTTGTTTACATGCTTGAGTAGCTTAAAAATTAGTCTAAAATTGTTTTTCAAAATCTCTCTCAAATCCCAAATCCATCTTAATTTTCATTGTGATCTCTGGGGCTATTGTACCTCATGAAAGGACTGCTTCACAGTTCTGTTCAGGGGTGGGGCACTGCAGAGGTGTGCTCCACAGGCTCTAACTTATAGTCATTTTAGCAAAATCACCAGAATTATTGGATGCTAATGCAGTATTTTGTTTGGTCTTTGGTAAAGGATTGTTAAAGCCAGAAAGTCTATCCATTTTAAGTTAAGAGCCCAAGAAAGATGTTTAAGTGAGTTCCTTATTTTCTTGTTTCCTTTGAACCTTTATGGACAAATAATACATGTCTAAGTCTGTATAGGGTAAATTAAAAAGGCAATAGATCTCAAATTATTAAAGCCAAATATGTTATTAGAATATTAAAATGTATGAAGCATATAATGGCATTAGGAGCATATGTGATAACTGAAAGCCATTATGATCAAGAATTGGAGAAGTCAATACTTGCTGAAATTGTATAGTTCAAACACTAACAAGTAATCTTCAGACACAACATGATGACATTATAAGACAAAGTTTTAGAATCATTTTGAAATATGGATAATAAAAATTAATTTTTTTCCACTAGAGAAGAAAAAGAAAATGTGGATAAAAGAAAACCGGGCAGTCAGTTAAGTTTGTCTAGATCTTCATCAGATGCTGACTTTAGATAATTAATCCAGGATAGTCTCTTTAGAAAGGAACATTTTTGTTTCAGGAGATTGGTATAATTCAATATCCCTATATCAAAGAGCTTCCAGTAAAAAAAAAAAAAAAAAAGCAAAAACACTTATGTTCTTACTCAGTCTGCTAGGGTCTGAATGTGTATATCCTCCTCAGTTCACACACTGCAATAGCATCATCTAATGTCAAACCCAAGCTGATATTAAAAGTAGTGGTTTGAGAGATAATAGGTCATGCCATGATATGAATGTGATTAGTACTCTTATAACAGAGACCCCAGGGAACTAACTAGCACCTCTGCTTTGTGAGGTCACAAGATAGCACCATCTATGAAACAGAGAGCAAGCCCTCACTAGATACCAAATCTGCTTGCTCCTTGATCTTGGTTGGACTTCCCAGCCATTAGAACCACAAAAAAATAAATTTCTGATGTATTTATGTATTCAGTTTAGTGTATTTTAGTATAGCAGCCTGAGTAGACTAAAATAGTCATGAGTGACTTACACTTTTCCAGCCTTAGCTAAACAAATTTGAAGTAAGATATGATGGTGTTTTATGGATTCCACACAAGGGGGCCTTCTGTCAATAACAAGACATCCTTAGTAGAGAAAAACTAAGTTTTGTGAGATGCCAAAACTGAGAGGAGTTACCAGCTGCAAGTTAGAGACAGCATCCCCTATGCTTTGGGGGATGCCAACAAACCCACAAAAACTCCCTGTAAAAGATGCTCAGCAACGGTAGTGCCCTGACACCAGATGACAAATGTTCTAGGAGCACAGGACTGTCAGCTTTCCACTGTCTCCCAAGAGTAATTTTCAGATCATCAGAAAAATATTGGCAAGGTAACTACATTTTTTTAAAACTCTGGGTTCTGAGTGGAATTTTGGCAAAACAAATTTACATTCACTTATAAACCATCAAACAATTAATAATAGAGTATTATTTAGGTCATAAAAAGATTCTTCTCCCTGAATTCATAACCAAATCTATTCTGCTTTAAGAAAGATGATTTATTTAAAAGATGAAACCAAGTGTCCATTTCTCCCTCTAGTTATTCCCCCAAGAAATGTGTCCCACTTTAGAATCCAAATTCTACCTTCGTAAACAAAGATTCACCTGAATTCCTATACATTGCCAGTGCCACCCCAATTCACGAGGCAATAACAAGGTTAAGTAAGAAAACTAGGAAATCTATTCTTGGCTGACCTGGTCATTCTTTGAATCAGTCTTTTCTCTCCCCAGAATTCATAGCACATGTGGTCATCCTGCAGAACCCTGGCCTCACATGCCCCAGCCACCCATGACCATGTACTGTCTCTTTAGACATTTCTTTCCTGGTTTCTGTGCTGCTTGAGTAGCCCAAAGATTATCAAAGAAGCATAATTCATGACAACTCTGCATTCCTACTTTTAAAAGTTAGGGGAAGTCAGGGAGATGATGGTGGCATAGGTAATAAAGGGAAAACTGAGTTTCAAATGTTTGGCAATAATGCATTTATCTATTTTGCTACTTGCTTTTTCATTCTCTTGGTAGAAAAAAGTATTTTTTTTTGTTTTGTTTTTCTCTTGTACTTTCTTCCGTTTTCATTCTATAAATAAGACTGTTGAAATTATTATTGCTTCATATATCCTTGTCATTTCTCAGGGAAGGCTTGATTTAAACTGTGCATTTTAGGTTTGTAACAAAGGATCAAATTTGGATGTTTCACATTTTAAATGATTTATTGGGTTAAAAGCACTAAGTAATTGATTCTGAACTAAACTCCTTTTAGCCTAAGAGTGTCTTTTAAAAAGTGAAGTCTATCAAGGATAGGCATTGTAGCGTTTTGACATTTAATGACAGTCTTATAAATTACATCAGTGTCTTGATTTTTTTTTTTTTTTTTTTTTTTAGTTTCTGTAGCAAGTATAAGTTTTTCAGAAAGTAATGTGCCTTGGTAATAGTCTTGAATTTTCGCAGTGCTTTAAATTTTTTCTTTCATTTTATTAGAACTATGTTATAGCCTGGCATGGTGGTGCACACCTGTAATCCCAGCTGTTTGGGAGGCTGAGGCAGGAGAATCACAAGTTCATCCAGTCTCAACAACTTAGCAAGGCCCTAAGCAACTTAGAGAGACCCTGTTTCAAAATATAAATATAAAATAAAAAGGGCTGGGGATGTGGTTCAGTGGTTGAGTGCCTCTGGGTTCTATCCCTGGTACAAACAAAACAAAACAAGAAAAACAGCAACATCAAAAACCTATGCTGTAAAGTCAGCATAGCACATATTTGATTTTAACAAATTACAAAAGTAAGACAGAGAAAAGGAGGAGTTGAATCATTTGTGGGAAAATATGCTATCATTTTAAAGTCCAGTTAGAATTGTAAACTGAGTCTTTTTTCCAGAGGTTTTGCAACTTGATTATTTTTTTCTTTTTGCTCTCATCTAAATTCTTTTTTTCTCAAACTTAAATAGACTTACCCTTCTGTTTTCTTAAGCAAAATAATTTATTTTCTTTTCCCTTAAAACTTCTCTGTGTTGGGAAGATAAAGTAGAAAAAAATATATGAGGAGATATTTGAGTTGAAGGCCTATTGGTACTTTTTGCTACATTAACAGAAAGTATATTACTTTTAAAGTTGTAAATAATTGTTATGAAATTAATAATTTTGCTCTTGAAGAATTTTTTTCTAACTGGCTATATAGTTTTAAAAAGAACAGTTTTGAGTCTTTTACTACTGTTAAAAAAAAGTGGAAAGTAGTGATAATATTTTATGTAGCATGGTTTTCATCTTTCATTTTTACTTCTATTTTTTAAGCCTCTCTTTGGTTCTCAGAATATACTAATTACTCCCTTTTTACAAATAGATAAATTAAGGCAGATAAGATCTAAGCCATTTTTCTAAAGAGTCACCGTTTGCCATTGTTCTTATGTTGGCAAAACCCTGGGCCTCTGTTATAACATGCTATAGAAAATGTTGCCTTTAGTTACCTCCTACCTGTGTCTACTCAGTCTAAAGCACACAGACATTTGGAAAAATAGCATGTGAAAATATGAAGTTTCAGACACATTGATTCTTTAAAAAATTTAATTTTTTTTTTTTTTGGTACAAGAAACTGAACCCAGAGGTGCTTAACCACTAAGCCACATCCTCAGTCCTTTTAATTTTTTTTATTTCATTGTCTCACTGAGTTGCTTAGAGCCTCTCTAAGTTGTTGAGGCTGACATTGAACTTGGGATCCTACTGCCTCAGTTCTCCCGAGTCACTGGGATTACAAATATAAGCCCAGATAGATTTGTTTTTTTTTTTACTATTCACAATTCCAGGGTGTCTTAGAATATTTTTAATTAAATAGCAGTATATAGTTTTACTTTGCTGATAGACAAGAATAACTTTGGATTGTGTATCTTTTTTTTTTTTTTTTTTTTTTTGTAACCCGGAGACACTTAACCACTGAGCAACATCCCCAGCCCTTTTTACATGATATTTAGAGACACGGTCTTGCTATGTTGCTTAAATCCTATCTAAATTGCTGAGGCTGGCTTTGAACTTGCTATCCTCCTGCCTTATCCTCCTAAGCCACTGGGATTACAGGTATACACCAATGTGCCTGGCTTTGGATTATGTATCTTTTTAATGGTTAAAAAGACATTTGCAATTAAAACTCAAAAAAGATGTTTTATGTAACATTCTCATTTTTTATATCCATCTTTTTTTGTTGTCATTTGGCGTTTTAGGAGACCCATACTCAACACCAGTCAAGGCCTAAAGGTTCAGGGAAGGCCTGCATTTACAAGACTTGACTTAAGAGAGCTGGAAGCATGGTAGACAAACTAGTAGTATTCTCTTAGTTTTAATGAATTCATGAACAAAATATCTATTCTTTCTAGAACCTTTCCAAATAGCTTCTATCAGTAATGATTCTATACACATACAGGAGGTTGATTTTAAACCTTTCTGTTTATCTTCCTAAAATCAAAGAGGCAGATTGATATAATGGACCTGCCCACCAGAGTGCAGTATTTCAAAAAGTCTCCATTCAGGCCATCCTAGGGGGTTGGCTCAGTGCCATCCTGCCCCTGTGTCTAAGCCCAAGCCATCATCTCCAGTGGTGAAGGTAACCCTCAGGTCAAGGAAGTCAGGGACTGCAAAATCATTTGCCTCGCTGAGCTGCATGTTGACCTGATGGTTGGTTAGTTTGTTCACTGTAGACATTTCTGTGATCATATTTTCACCTACTCTCTAAAAGACCATGGTCCCGAGTACCATTCTTTTTCTTAAAGCACCTCCCTTAAGCAGGTTACCTTCAATAGAAACTGCAACCTCCTTAACACCTGAGGCTTTTTACCACCTAGTTCCTGACTACGTGTCCAGCACATGCTCACCACCTTGCTCTGGAAGCTCCAGCAACAATGATCCAGATGTAATTTCCTACCAGTTCATCATATCATTCCATTCCCTTGGCAGGAATTCCTTTGCTTTCTCCCCTTCTCATCAGGTTGTCTCCTACTGAATATTCTAGACTTAGCTTAGACATCACTTCTACCAAGAACCTTACCAGAGCTCTTTCTGTCATTATCTGTGTCATTCTGTAAAATTTTTTGAAAAATGGATTTTTAGAGAGAGAGAGAATTCACATACCATACAGTATACCCATTGAAAGCATATAACTCAGGGGTTTTTATGGGTTTTTTTCACAGTGTGGTGTAATGTAGAGGCATCACCACAATGTTAGAACATTTTCATTACCTCAGAATGAAACTCTTAACCTTTTTTGGTCTCACCTTCCTGTACCTTAGTCCTCTTCCAAGTCCCATCTGTCTACTTTCCATCTTTTAAAGATCCCCCTATTCTGGTCTTTCATATGAATAGCATTATATAACACATGGAATTTTGTGACTTTTTTTTTTCACTGAGCACAATATTTTCAACGTCTGTCAAGTTGTAGCATGTGTCAGTACTGAGCTTCTCTTTATGCCTAAATGATACTCCATAGTGCTGACATTACATTTTTTTAATCCATGCGTCTGATGATGAATATTTGGGTATTTCCCACCTTTTGGTCATAATGAGCAATGCTACTCTGAATAGTCATGTAGAACTGTTTGTATGGACATATGCTTTAATTTCTCTTGGGTAGATACTTAGGAGTAGACTTGCTGGATCATATGACCACTCTGTGTTTAATTGTTTGAGTCATTTCCAGACGTTTCCTGACAATTTTGTCATTTGATATTCCCATCAGCAGTGTATAAAGGTTCGAGTTTCTCCACATTCTCATGACAGTTACTATAGTCTTTTTTATTTTAGCCATCCTAGTAGGTGCCAAGAGTTATCTCTTTGTGGTTTTCACCTCCTTTAGTTTTTTTCCCCATATGTGTTTCCTTAGCATTCATATTGTGCTCCCTAGTATGCAGTAGGCACTCAAATGTTGATTGAAATGGATGGAATGCATTTTTTATTTTTTTATTTCAGCAAATGCCCAGCAGGCACCTGTGATGGATGTGCATTCTATTTCTTATGGGAGAGTGCTGAAGCTTGCCCTCTGTGCACCGAGCATGACTTCCATGAGATTGAGGGAGCCTGCAAACGAGGATTTCAGGTAAGGACCAAACCAATCTATAGATATCATTGACAAATGACAACTTATTGCCGAGTTCTCCATTATGCCAATGAAAGGAATGGATTTCTTTGGATGTTCCAGCTTCATGATTAAAAAAAACAGTTATTGAAAAATATTACAGTATCTTTTAATTTTTAATCATCTTACTATTTCAGTTCTGTCCTTTATTACTTTTCACTTTATGTTGACCACTTTATGCACTTCCCCAGTTTTACAACTTTATCAAATGCAGATGAAAATAAAGTTAAATTTATGCAATCTAAGTCCTGCCTGTATAGCTGATATGAACAAAAAGAGCTTTACAGCTTGTGATAAGAGTGCTCTTATCAAATTGGATCTCAAAAATCTATCCCAGGTTCTAAGTGTGTATTAAGCGTTGCAGCTAAAGTCATGCAGAGTAAAGATTTGAGTGATACCATGTTAGCTCTGAGAGAAATATTTTTAGATTTATCATCAAATTTATCTTAATCCTGTTCAAAGTATATCCCTACATGTTGGAAGAATAAATCTTTTGGCTGCAGTGTCAGCTATTTTTGTTTTCCAATGCTATGTGATTGGATAAAGGGACACAGTTTCTAATTAATAGTTACAGAATGACTAAAACATTTTGTCAATTGCTCGAGTTTTTTTTTTCTTTGTATTTAATGAGTTGATTAAGATGTTAAGCACTGGTTTTACAAGTGTCTTTAATTTTGAAGCTTTACGATGTGTAAGTCTGCCACTAGACATTAGAGCTTGCCATTTTCATTGAACGTTATACATTTTATAAAACCATATAAACTCTGGCACAATCTTTTTTTCTTGGTAGAATGCACTTCAAATGTAGTCGGTGTTTGCTCCCTAGAGTTTACAGTTTTCTCTGTATTGTCTTGATTTACATTTAGAGATGCAGCAGCAAAATTTGAATATACTCCTGCATTTCACTTCATCATTCTTATAAAAATGTAACCTATTTAAAAATAATTTACTTGGTCTATGCTTAATGAAAATATCACAGGTATCATCTATTTAAAAAAAACCCTCAATCACTAATATTCTAAAACACAGGCAGAAAGTTCTTATTCAAACCTTTATTGAAACTTTTCCTCAAAGTAAAAAAGATTCTTCTGCATATCACTTCATGGCTTACTGCAAAAATATGCTTATCCACATAAGACATAAAAGTAAAAATTATGGTGTTATTCTTATGTTAAAGTGTGGATAAAGTAATCATCATGTGCCATACAATTTAAGGAGGCACAATAATGTCCTATGTCATTTAATGTCATTGAATATAATCATACAAATTGCTACTGGTAAGTGGTACATGTTGAACTATGTAAGCAACCATGCCCTGCACTCTGATTTTAATTTTTGATATGCCTTATTTGGTCTACTTATTTCAAAAGTTCCTGGTTGAGATCTAGTATATTGCTTTTATTATTCAGTGGCTAGGTGCAACTTGCTATATGGGAAACATTGTTCTAAAGGAATTAAGTCACCTACTTTGGGAGGTCAAGAGTACCAGGTGTGGGAAGGGGTGACCCAGAGTAATGCCCTACTTATTTTGACACACAGCAGAAGGGTGTAGTCTGTGTGCCTATTGTCATACCATCTACCAAGTCTGCCAGCCATGGTGCAAATACATGCCCTGGGCCTGGGGTCTCTTCTGTTTAAGGGAGAGACTTGTTGGACTTATGGGCCTAAGTGGTGGGAGAGTAAAATCCCTTCTAATTAATTATATTAAACAACTAAAGTTTTCATTTAAAAGCAAAATTAAGATGTCAGTGTCATTGAAATTTGAGGAAAATGGCCTAAAGATGTGTCTAGATGAATTCATTTTCAACATGTAGTACACCCTTCTGATGTGACAATTCATGTCTTTATTTAGATTTTACATTTGCTTTTGTTATTTTATTCACTTTCTTCTTTATCTCTTCCTTCTCTGGAGCTAAGTTTAATATGAATGAAGGATTAATAAATTCTTCTACATGAGAATTGACCCAATAACCCATCTAGCTTTCAAAACTGAATCTGAATCTTATTTCTTCTCTCATCTCTGTTTCAATTTACTTATTTTAAAAGGAAACCTTATATGTCTGGAATGAACCTAAATGGTGCATTAAAGGAATTTCTTTGCCTGAGAAAAAGCTGTCTACCTGTGAAACAGTTGACTTTTGGCTAAAAGTAGGAGCAGGCGTGGGAGCTTTCACAGCCGTTTTGCTGGTGGCTCTAACATGCTACTTCTGGAAGAAGAATCAAAAGTAAGTATCCTCATTGCATGATCATGTAAGAACTCTAGGGTCTGTTTGTGTTGTGAAATTTTTAGAACTAATCATTAAATCTGTACATTATCTCAGAGATACGTTTCTTCTAGTGAAGTGGTTATTTCTACTCTGACAGTAGAAATATCATAGAACATTAAAGTTCACTGAATTAGAGTCTCTTATTAAAAATAAATAGAAAAATGGAGGCTTCAGGTTATCCAGGTGACTGTAACAGAGCTGAGATTTGAAGGCAGAATTTCCCTTTGAGTCTGTTTTTTTTTTTGTTTTATGACATCATGCTGTCTTCTTGCTGCACTTTTAAAATTTCTTGTGGGTGGATATTTGCAAAGAAACTGACTAAGTATATAGGCAAATATCACATTTATTTACCCCACGTCTCCAAGAGTCTGGGATTGAATATTGATTCTAACCCCTGAATGCATATTGATCTGTTATACAACTTGAATCTTTTTCAGTGATTTACATCTCAGTGGGCTATAGAAAAATCTGAATTCTAACATCTAGGGTCAACCTTAATATCTGAGATGCTAAGTTAAGCATAAAGGTGTGAATGATATAGGGAGACAGTAAGTATCAACTCATTTGCCTGTTTGATATTTTCATGCTTATGAACTAAACTTTGGAAAACGTGATAGTGAATTGTCATGAGCATATTAATAAATTAAGGAAATGTATTCAGACCTCAAGATTTTTCTTTGTTTTTCAAATGTTATTCATAACCAGACACTTCAGTCAATTTAAAGTAAGTGGTAGAATTAACTGTGTTGAACTGATTCTCTGACATTCTGTGAAGTATTTTTTATGTACATGGTTGATAAAAGAGAACACGTAAAGCCATGACTTTAGGTGAGGGAAATTTGTTGATAGTACAAGAAGACAATTTAATGAGCTGCTATATAAACACATACAGTAAGTATTAATTTATTATTGATGTAAATGGCTACTTTATTTATTTATTTGCTTGTTTTATTTACTACCACTTAGACTGGAGTACAAATATTCCAAATTAGTAATGACAACTAACTCAAAAGAGTGTGAACTCCCGGCTGCAGACAGTTGTGCTATAATGGAAGGAGAAGATAATGAAGAGGAAGTTGTATATTCAAATAAACAGTCTCTACTGGGAAAACTCAAATCTTTGGCAACAAAGGTGAGAGTAGAATTTTAGACTGGAATTACTGAGCATTTATAAGTTGGGGCCGTATTAGCTTAATAGCATTCAAGCAAAGTTCTGTCATTCAGCATGTTTATCTCTCAGTGGATATGTATCCAACAGAAACACTCTTAGAAGTACATGATGTAAATACAAAAATATTCACTGCAGGACTGTTTTTACTAGTCAACAGAGTAGAATCAACTTTATGTACCATCAATAAGGAGTTAGATGAGAAATTTTTATATATCAAAGTAATGGAATACTTTATGGCTCTGTGGCTGTTAAAAATTGAGATGTTTATGTTTTCTGATAGTCAGATCCAGGATAAAGTAAAAACAACAAGTAGACTATCATATTTCTATTAAACATATATTTATGTTAGTATTCACATAATAAACATAATAACAGTAGCTGCTTTTTGAGAATAGGGAAATAATGAGAGTACATCGTCTTTGAAGTAATACCTTTTTGTAATATTTGAATTTTCACGAAGATAATGTGTTATCTTATAATTTTAAAAAACAAAATGTTAGGTTAATAAAAGATCTCATCTGTGTTCATTTCTGTGTTTATTTTATAACAAAGTTAATTTACATGGAGAAAACAGAAGTTATATAAGCTGTTGAGGTGTTTAGGATACCATCATATTTTTCTGATTTGAAATGACTATTGTATCTAAACATAATGTGAAACCTTAAATATTATGTGAAAACACATTTTATTGGCATTCTTCACCCTTGACTTAAGAGATGTAAATGGCCAATTTAACCACTCAAGATTAAAAATTAGAATGAACCAGAAGAAAGCAAATACATTTTGAATGATTTTTCAGGAGGACAGACAAAACACATAAGATTACGTTTATAAGAGTATTTAGAGTAACTATCTTCTTTTTATTATTCTAATTTAGGCACACAAACATAGGGGATTATCTAACAATATAATAAATAAGCCATTTTCCCTTTCTACAAATGGTTATTTAATTTTAATTTTTTATATGGGAGTTTAGGGAAGGTACTATTGCTATGGAATAATAAATACATAGTGATTGTCAAGAACTGAAAATTTTACCATACTTGTAAACTAACAAGTGACTTTCATGAATACTTAAGAAGTCACAAGACTCCTGGGTAGAGACAAAAGACAGTTTAGTACTCACAGAGAGATACTAGACAGAGATATCAGTTTCCAAAGTGCCAGTTCCCACAAGGCTGTTTGCAGAGGAAATGATAATACTTGGTTCAATTACAGGAAAGAAACCCAAAGCTTTGGAAATCTGAATTTTCAGAAAGGGAAGTAAGTAAGTATGCCCATCCTTTGTCCCAGTAGGAGTTATTACCTTTATTGTACTTAGACAGGTAGCGAGCCTGCCCTTTACTCTGAAAGGAGACAATATTTGTATCTTCTAAGACATTTTTTTAAATACAAAGAGTCTGAAAATACAGTATAAAACAAAAGGAAATCAGTGTCTTGCTCATAAGATGTGCAGAAATGCAAGAAACCATGGAGAATTATCTCCTAACAAAATACAAACCTCATTTCTCTACCATCTTGGCTTCTGATGAATTTTCCCTTTAGTATGGAAACTCCATGTAGTATTCTGATTAGCATGACTGATGGAGGCCAAATCTGGTCAATTTACTTCAAACAGCATTTAAATGAAGCTAATATCAATGGGATATCACGAAGCAAGAAGAAGCCAACTTGAATTATTAACCTTGTTCATACCCACAGGGTCCCACACCTGATTAGCTGAACAAATGCCATAAACCTTTAGGGTCCAGGTTAGAAAGCTAGGTAGCTTTCTCCTTGAAAGAAGAGTTGACCTTTCTACTCTTGGGTTGACCTTTCTACTTCCTGAAACCTTTCCACTGTCACCAAGTAGTTTCTACCATAAGATTCAGATGGAAGGGGCTGGGGTTGTGACTCAGCGGTAGAGTGCTCGCCTATAGTGTGTGAGGCCCTGGGTTTGATCCTCAACACCACATAAAAATAAATAAATAAAGGTGTTATGTCCATTTATAACTAAAAAAATATTTTAAAAAAAGATTCAGGTGGAAGAAAGATGGAAATTTCAAAAATAAGAGAACCCAGTATACTTCCCATGTTTGCCTACATGGGCCCTGTCAGGGGATTCAGTGAGCAGCTTACTCAACTAAGTGGTAATTATCCTCTTGATCTGGAATCATAGGAATCCAACAAGACAATTCAAGTATATCAGTGCAGGTACAACAGGATATATTAATGACTGCACAGATTTTTGTTTCAGGTCATCAAGGAGGAGGTATAAGGTAATTATATTGTCTATAACAACATATGGAGAATGAGTTAATGTTGCCCTAAATGCCTTCAATGGATGAGGTGATATAATTGATTATTTTTGCCAAAGTTAGGGATGAATTTCATACCCCCTTTTTTAATTGAACAACTGCCCATTCAATGAGTGTAAGTAATATTATTCACTCATTTTAGAAAGATTTTTACAGTTTTCTAGGGGTTACATGATTTATTGTGGGTGTTTCTCTAAAGATGAAAATTTGATATGACTATTTCTAAGTTACAAGCCACTATATTTTTAGGCTAAAATAAGGTAATGCCTGGTTTCAACATAAGAAGTACAATCCTGGAGGTGTGCATGCTGCCTCTGGAAGGAAAGTTGTATTTATAAATGCTGGGGACCCTAAGTGGAATTTAAATCAATCCAGCAGCATAGGTTGGCAGTGCCTGAAATATAAATTTGCTGAATAATAAACTTTAGGGTTTTCAGTTCATCCCAAATAAATGTGTCTATTATCAATCAGGAGACTGCCTAAGGATAGTCAGTTTAACTTTTCCTGCTTGTCCATACTATAAATGGGTATCACATTTGTCTATCCCATGTGATGACTGAGTGAAGGCCTTGGGATTGGAGGTGTTGATTGATGTTATTCTGGAGCAGAAGCTGGGGCCATCTCCTGCTACATCTGATAGATTTATTAGTAAGCTAGCTTACAAATAATGGCAGTCCAATTGTGATTAGAGCATATGGTGGGTATGGCAGATCCAGAAATCAGTTAAATTAAAGGTCTTTGCAACAATTTGAGAGAGCCACATATGGGCATTTTTCTTTGCAGCACAGTGACAAGATGGCTCTGAAAAACAGATTATTGCTAGTGTCACTCCTTCCTCATCCCTTTCAATATCTGAGGCATCACCTTCCAAGTACCCCATTATCAGACTACATTGTTATCTCCATCCACTGCCACCGTCCCATTTCTGTTGTTACAGATTCACCTTATTTCTGCTCATCCTCCACTGACACCTAGATTTATCTTCCAGAACATTCAGGTGCAAGAACGACAAAGACATTTAAAAAAAAACTTTGGAGACCTAGTGTGTGTCCCACTTTTATTCATGTGGGCCTTAATAGGGAGGCTGCTTAAGCAATATACTCTATAATTTGTCATTATCTTTTTGATCTAGAATCATAAAAATTCAACAAGACAAAATATAAGTGGTGGTTAATTATAATTCTATTCAAACCTTCTAGGCTCCCTTCGGACTGGGGCTACCTCTAGAGGTTGTACCCTAGAGGTACCCTAGAGGTAGCCCTAGTCAGGCAGTATAGGGATTGCTATTGAAATAAACTTTATACAGTTTTGTTTCAAGGGCAAAAATAATAAGGTTAGAGTTAACTGATTAGTGGTGAAGCACAACCAGTAGTCCAAAAAGTAGTCAAAGGTATGATATAATCAATTACCCAAGAAAAAACTGATCAAATTTTGGATTCTTAAGTCTGGTAAGCTGTGGTGCCCTCTATCAAAAAAAAAAAAAAATAGAGTCCTTTCGCTTTTTTGACCAATATATGATGACAAATGCATTAGACCCATAAAAGAGTGAGATGACGACCTATACAGCATTTGTGGCAGTCTGTCTTGTGCAGACTTTCTCAGCAAATTGATTTTATTTGATCTTTTTGTAAGATATATCCTTACTGTGATTAGCTCCGAGTAACATATATGATGTGATCAGAAGCAAAGATTTATTTCTGGTGTCCATGTCCGCAAAAAAGGTTGACTTGAATATGCCAATCTGAAGTTTTCCAAGTGGCAGACAAAACAGGTCATTTTTAATAGCTCAAGAAATGGTAAATATATGAAGTTTATTAAGAGAAGTATTATCCAAATCTAAGAAAATGCCTTGGAGGTCTACCCCCCTAACAGAACAATCTTGTCAGTTTTTAGTTATGTATATACAAGGCTGAGATTAAACATCTGAAGCAGCTAGTGGACACCATTGGGTTTCAGCTCAACCACCTCTACAGTGAACAGGCCCAGACAGGTAGTAGCACTTTGATGAATCAAGTGTTCCACTGAGCCAGTGGATTTGTTTGGAGCACTAGAATAGGTGATAAAATTGCCACCAAAGGGTTTGCTGCCATATTTTCTTTTGAGGTGGATGTCACTGAGAACAGACCAGCTACACTTGAATATTTGTCATTTATCTTTGAAAAAATCTAAGCTTATTGGGCCCTTCCCATGTTGTTGTCCCACTGTAAATGGAACTTATTCCAAAATATAGTTATAAGGTTTGCATGGGAATAATATTCAGTTTTAAATAAAGTTCAGTAACAAACTAATAGTTGATCTTCAAAAGGACTGTATTTGTCATCTATGTCAAGGAGTGATGAGTTTAAAACCCCACAGGGGGATTCTGGGTTGAGATTGCCTCCCACTGTCAGAGTCTACAAATGGCAAAATCATTAATCACAGAGAATCGTATCACAAAGTTGTTAAAGTTGTAAGGTCACAAAGGTAAAGTGTGGCCCAGCTTTTAGGACAATTTATAACATATCCTGTTTGGGCCCAATTCAAAGGATGCTACTTTTTGGGTTAAATGATATAAAAGATCAAATAGGATATTCAAGAAAGGCCCATGTTCTCTCTAGAATCAAGTCAGGAGTTAGACTATTTTTCCTTGACTCCTGAATAGATTCAGCATTACAAATACACCTACACAGTCCCAAGGAACATTATATACTGGGTCCCTGAGTTTTGTGGTGATTAATCAGCCTCCTCTTCAAGTAGAAGTGTGATAACTCAGGTAGGGCTGTTAAGATGGAGGCTTAATATTGGATACCAATTAAATAGTGACCCCTTGGGTATCAGAAGGCATGAGACCTTGTGTGAAACACTAGCTCATGCAAAGGAGTTAGGAGCCACTGGGGTGGTCTACTAGCTCTTCTCTAAAAGTGACTGTTCTCAATCAGGAGAATGTTATCAAGTACTTATTACATATAACATCAAGTCCTACTGTATGTTCAGACGTAGAAGCAACAACAGTACCTTGAATGTGCAGATTTAACTTTGCAGACTTTCTCAGCAAATTGATTCTATTTGATCTTTTCGTAAGATAGATCCTTACATTGTTTTCCCTTTATTGATCCTTGCTCACATTCCATTATTTGCATGGCCCTTTCTTCCTACAGGTTCAGGTAGGATGATGACTTGGCTACTTACTATCAACAGAATCATATTTGAGAACCCCCTCTTCAAGGTTTCCTAGCTGATTCAGATGGATGTGTATGATTTTTAAACCCTCTTGGTTACAGGAAAACTTCAGTTTGTCTGCTGATCACCTTTCTTCTTGAAGCCACTGAAATCAGGATAGATGGGGATGGAAAGATTAAGTATAAAGAGAAAGAGAATTTCTGTGACAGCAGATATGACTTTTGCTTTTGAGAAGCACATCTGCTGCTCATGATTGAACTAATTGGTTTGGTTTTTGACTACCCAGAGTTTGGGATTAAGGTTATTATTATTGACATCATCTATTTCAGCTTTGGCATCTCTTGACTCAGAGACCACATCAAACAGGGTAACACTGGAGGTTTTATGTCCTTTTGTTGATCTAGACTTGGCTTATATATCGAAACCTTCTTTAAAAAAGAACTTATCCTAATCCAGAATATTTCTTGCTGGGTTGCCATATATCTAAGTTAATGCTTAGTTTTAACAAAGGATAGGAGAAATCTCCAGGGTGTAGCTGACCATGCTAATTTATCTAGCTTCCTTTAGGTCAGTTTCTATTCTTCAGTGGTCTTATTTCACCTTGGAAACCCAATTTGTGGCAGTAAAAGTCCAAATAATAGTTAGTATCTCACAGAGTATTCTTATGTAAATTGGTCTCAGGAAACCTCTCAGAGAAAACAAAGCTCTGTAATTATAGTAAGGAACCACTACAAAATCTCTGAGCCCTTTATCTTTCACTTTTAGTATATCTACATTTGGCTTGATAGATGGCAAGAGGTGCTGAAACCTAAAATGGCCTAGTTGTTGCCATTCTTCCTTAACATTCATTAAGCCCTGACATATCCTCTTAGCCAAGATTCTAACAATTCACCAGGTTTCTGTTCATAAATGGTTTCCATTTTCTTCCCTTTCTTATTCATTGTAGGTACAAATCTCTATAACTTTTATCTTAAAAGAGTGAATTCTTATTTTATTATCTGGATAAATTTTAGTACTGGTTATTCCATGGGGAACTTCTGAAGTGAATTTCCTGATTAGTTAGGAAGTCTTCCTATCCAGAGGAGAATTAACAACATTCAGGGCACTTTTCAGGAAGCTGAACTGTAAACCCATTAGTCTGCTTCCCACTATTCTTCCTGCATCCACTTCACAATTCCTCTTCATTATTGGAAGATAAAATGAGGGACCAATTATTGCCCAACCAGAATTTGGTCAGCATATTTATTACCAATTTCTATGGCTTCTAAGTAATTCTTCTTCCCTCAAATCTTAGGTGTGAAGCTATCATCTTTCCTCTTCTAGAAACCATGTCTCTGTCTTTTACCCATCCTCATTAGCAAAGCAGTAAAGAACTCCGAAGGTTTTGAAAATGTTCTCTACTTGTAGCCAACAAATTGGTCTTTCATGGTTTCATGAGCCCTTTAGAAAACAAAAGTCTCCTGATTCAAACAGAAAACAGTTTATCATTCACAGCAACAATAGTATTCAAAATATCAGTGTTTGTTTTGGTTCCTCAAGCCTTACTTCCCACAAGAGTGAAGTGAAAAAGGCTAGATGACAGAATGGATTGTATTATAGAAGAACAACCCATGGGTTGTGGAGCCTGAATCTTTTATTATAGGCAGTAAGTGTATTTGCTATTTTCTCCACAGGGGGAGGCATTGTCTCACCTTTCAGAATAGTAAGTAAACTTTTCCTTTGCTTTGAAAGGAGACATTATCTATCATCCAAGGTTTTTGTTTTTGTTTTTGTTTTGTATTAACATCTTTGAAAGTTTATTTAGATTAAAGGGCATTCTGTGATCTTCTTCACAAGATATGTAGAAATCCATAGTGAAAACCTTCAAGTGTCAATTTAGACTTCTCTGTATTTATTTGGTCCTGTGAGTCCCCATTTGTAAGGGCATTATCTTATAATAATGAAAGGAATATTTAGATACCAGGGAAATTGTTTAAGAGAAAGTAATTCCTAAGCTGAATCTTAAAGAAAAAAAATGGAATTGTTCAGAGGAGAGTATGTTAAATATTGTGTAAATTTTAAGGTATTTCCTAATAATACAGTACTTCCTCTGTTGTTATGGTATGACCAGAGCATTTTATTTTGAATAGCAGTTTTAGCATAATAATCTTTCTTTTGTTACTCTTTAAA
This sequence comes from Marmota marmota marmota, assembly GCF_001458135.2. Classification (NCBI taxonomy): domain Eukaryota; kingdom Metazoa; phylum Chordata; class Mammalia; order Rodentia; family Sciuridae; genus Marmota; species Marmota marmota. The sequence continues at coordinate 737,714 of NW_025999905.1, read as the reverse complement.
ATTAGATTTTAGCTATTACATAGAAGTTGGAAAAATAAGCAATAATATTTAGAAACTACCATCTAAATTTTACTATGCTTGCTTTGTTATTATATGCATCCATCTGTCCATCCCTTTAACTATTTAACAGTCTCTCTGCTTTTTTTATGTTTCAAAATAAGTTGAAGACTTTGATATACTTCATGACCAAACACTTCAAGATACATATCATTGATTAGAATTCAATATTTTAAGATTTCTTTATGGTGAAATGCACATATCACAATATGCATATAATTTGATGAATTTTGAGAATTATATTACTGTATAAATAAAAATCATAACAAGATATGGAATATAAGCATCCCCTGACACTAACCTTGTGTCCTTTTGCATGCTGTTAATCCCTCTTCTCCCAAAGAAAACTACTATATCAATTTTTGAAACCATAGATTAGCTTTTAGAACCTCATATAATTGCAATTTCACTCTTTTAGATATTTTTGAGATTCATCTACCTTGTTCTGTTATCCAGTAATGTATTTCTTTTTATACAGGAACAGTAAGCTATTGTATGGATATAATATTTTTTTGTTGTTCTCTTAAAGGATACCTGTGCTATTTACAGTGTTTCACTATGAATAAAGCTGTGAATATCATTGTGGAAGTCTTATTATGTGTCACATTTTTATGCATGATTCCAGAGCGCAGAAATTTTTTAAACTGTTGTATCATGTAGGATTTATCTTATATATTCTTGCTTTACCTCTATATTCTTATTCATGTTCTAAAGGCTATACCTTACTTCATATTTCCTTAGTAGTTCACTACATACAAACATACTTATATGTTTATTTTTCTTGATTTTCCCCAGCAATTAAAAATGCTTCAATTGATTTTTTTAATTGTTTCTTTTATTTCTTTAATCCAGAATAATTTATGACATATATGAGGTGTTATGCAAGGTTTTGGGGATATGTCAAATTAGCCATAGTTTCTTATCTCAGACACTATCTAGAATATTGTGGGAAGACATATCACCATGCACACAGAGAATCTTCCAGTATGGCAAGAATAAAGAGTAGGATCTATTGGAGCACAGGTGAGAGGGAGTGTAGTAGCGGAGGTAGTAACAAGGTAAGGAGAATCTTTTGGGACAAGTTGGCTTTTGAATAGGCTTTTTAATTTAGAGTTTAAAAAGACCACCCTGTGTGGCATCCTTTTGTGCATGAACAAACAGACACCTAGAGGGGCTCACTTATTTGTACAAAGGAACTAGATGGGGATTAGAACATCTCACATCTCTGGAGTTCAATCTAGTATTTTTCCTAATGTGAAGTGGTGTTTCAATACATTGCTGTAACCACGGATTGACAATCCACCATGTATGATGCCTTGGTCTTGCCTTACAAATTAAAAAAAAAAAAAATGAAGAAGTTCCCACTATTAGAAAGTTAACTCCATTAGTGCCACTGCCTAATTATACACACATGCACACACCCACACGTTTATGTGTTTATGTATATATCCTACCATATCAGCAATAGGAGTAAAATCCTGTGTAAACACAGAGGATATGACTCAAGTCCTATGATCCAAACATGACTTGATAAAGGGTTTTCAAGTGTTTTACTTGATAAATAACCTTGTATAACCATATCTGATACTCTAAAGTGCTTTTCTTTGATATGCCCTATCTCTCTGAAGGTAGATATTTTGTTATATTCATTTTTATATCCCCAACGTCTAATTTTATCCCACACTGCAATGCAAGCTTAATACATATTCCAATCGTCAGTAGTCATTTTACACAATTGTCAAGGCTGATAAATACTAGACTCCAGGCAAGTTTTTAGAGAACCTGTCAGCAAAAGCACTGAGGATCTCTGTAGTCTACTCTCCCAGTGGTCTGTCCTCTCAGCAAAGCCAGGGAAGGAGCAATATGTTGGAATTTATCCTCTGATTTTCTTTTACAATCCTGTCCCTGTAACCCTAAAGCTCTTGGACTTCTCTCCCCAAGTAAAAGCAAACACAAAAGCAGACACCCTTCCTGACAGCTATTCAGTGTCTACTTCCTGTCATTTTCTTATTTTTATGCTTCCACTTTAGACACACATTTATTTTCACCTAGGACTTGTTGACTTCCTGTTTTGTTTTATTTTAAAAGTAATCCTAGTTCTCTTGTCTTCCCATTTCAGAAGTCTTCAGAAAACATTCTCTGTTTTAATAATTAAGATTGGGAGAAATTTCACCTTCTTTATCTCTTTTTACCCATTAAAGGAAAAGAATTTAATAGGCTACCTTTGAATGTATTACATGGCACCATCAATGATATATTTAAATTAAAACTTTGAAGCATTATCTAATATGACTTGTTTAATATCTTTAGTAGAAGATTTTTTTTTTAAACATGTCTGTGTGCTGGGTGTGGTTGTGTATGCCTATAATCCCAGGGATTTGGGAGGCGGATGCAGGAGGATTGAAAGTTCGAAGACAGGCTAATCAACTGAATGAGACCCTGTTTCAAAATTAAAAACAAACAAAAAAAAATTATTAACAGAGGACTAGTTATGAGGTTCAGTGGTAGAATGCTCTTGAGTTTAATCCCCAGTACTGCAAACAGACAACAACCTCCCCACTCCCAAAACCAAACAATAAAAAATGTCAGTGAAGTCAAATGATCTTCTGCCTCCTTATTTATTTTCTGCTGTCCTTTTTATTTTTTTAGCCTCTGTTATCCTGAGATTATTTAGTGTCTGTCAGTTCTATTTTGCCCACAATTAGTCTGGCAAGGTCATTGATTTCAGCATCAAGGTCAGGCGTGCCCTTAGGAAGGCTCTCAGTGTTTTTTAACAGGAATTACAGCTGCATCTTTTGATATCTATTGCAATCATGTGTTTGCTTCTATTTTGGATGTGTCTGTCTTATCTCTTGGGCATCAAAAGCACCCTTCAGGGTAGACATGCTATTTGTTTTATGTCTGCCACCTTATCTTAGATGTAAAATCCTAATTACAAATGGCAGGTACATAGATTCAGATGATTTTTTGAAACTTTCCTTCTGGAAAAGATCCCAAAATTTTACTGGAATTTCAATACATTTATTTTGTTAATTTTTTTCCCTAGGAAAAAGAAGACCATTTTGAATCTGTTCAATTGAAATCCTCAAGATCACCCAATATATGAAGAGACAGTGCTGTAGCCTTCAGACTAATGAACAAAGAAACCAGCTCTGTGGGTTTACAGGACCCTATGTTAGGGTGTGTCTTCACACCTGTCATGTTGGTTGTCTCACAGAGGAAAGCCTTGGCACTGAAATGAGAAAGAGGTTGAAACGTTTGATTGCCTTATCACATGGTCAAGTACCTTGCCAAACAAAGGACAGCAAATGATTTGGGTCTCAACTGAAGATGAAACTTAACTCAGGAAGAGATTTATCTGTATATACATATAACTGAAAACCAAGTTTAAGCCCACCAGTGCACTGCTGATGCATGCCATATAATTATTGGGTAATTTTTATTCTTTATAATGTCTACATAAAAAGTGTGCTTTGGAGGGCAGATGTGAGCATAAGCCTTGTGATCTTGTTTATGTCTTGTCTTTGTTTATGTTTGGGGGAAGATTTGAAAAAAATTTAAAGGTATAATTATTTTTCCCATTATTTATTTTCTCAACAGACCTTAAACATCTTTTCTATTAAAAAATGGTGAGCAATGAAAGACAATAAATTTTTCTTTTTACATAGGGCATTTTTACTTGGTTTCCAAAGCTTATGTTATCAGTAATATTTTAGAAAGAATTAGCATGTATTTTGGGTTATTTAAACCTATAATTGCCTTTGAAATTCCATCCTTGTTGGAATTGGTAAGAAGAGCTTGAGTGGAAGTTTGAAGGAATATTAAAAAAAAAAAAAAAAAACAGGTGGGGGTAAGAAAGCTTTGACTTTCCATTAATGCAAATAAGCAGGTATTATCATAAAAGTCAAATGGTTTAAAACAGTTTGTTGGTGCCTGAAGAATAAATAAGTGGGAAAACTTGTTATTAAACTAGTTGCACAATCATGAAGAAGAAAGGGCTTCTTCTTCTTAAGTCCAAATAACTGTACAGAGGTATTGGGATAATTTCACAGTCTCCAGAAAATGTTAGTGGGACATTTCCTTCATGTAAAAGCACCAGCAGTTTGATTATTTTTCTGCTGCAAGACTTTGAGGATTATGACTTTGTTGGAAGCATCTTATCCCCCCCCACCCCCCACCCCCCGATAAGCCAATAGACAGGAATTCAATTTTGGAAACGCATATATTGTATTCATGATAAGAATGTGATTGTACTATAAACAGTTATGAAATAAGTAGTGTTCTTATTCAAAACTGATCCAGAAATTTGTGATATTTCTTATGATGGATTACTAGTCTTAGCACAACTTGGACATTATTTGTTGAAAGAAGTTTGAAGATAGATTTAACCAATTTTGTGTAAACTTTGTTTTGGAACTGAGAAACAAGGGGGTTCACTGGCAATTGATGATCTAAGGTGCTCTGGTTTGTTTCCAATAAACAGTTATCTTTACAGACCTTAATCCAGATTTTTAAAAAAGATCCGTGTTGGCTAAAGGAGGCAGGGTATAGGTATAAGGTTTTGTCCCAGACATTTCTTCAATGAAGTATGAGTTGTAACACTTGATATTGCAGACAGTCTCGGCATCTTTGTGAAAAAATGGGAGAAAATGAATAATTGTGTATTTGACTGGTGGATAAAACACTAGACCATTTGCTTTCATTAAATGAATTTTTTGTTTTGTGTACAGCTCTGCTGTTGTGTATAGGTGTAGAGGAAGTTGCCATTGTTTTATTGTTCATTGTGGGATTCAAGAGGGTGTCACAGTGCATAAAACTTTTTCACTTAATTTCTTGAGTCTTTATATAAAGAAGAAATCATTTTGGCATTACTCATTTTTATCCCACTAACAGACTATTGGTATGCCTTCCCCCATCTTGACAAAATTTAACCAGAAGAATGAAAATACACTTGAAATGCACCCTTTCAGAGGAACCCTGATAAAGTTGTACAGACTGGACAGACTCAGAAAGTTTCCGCAGTCACCAGTCACCTCTCTCTTCATCTTCTGCTGTGCTCAACATGTATGTTTCAAGCCATAGAGATAATTGGGATTTTCTCCCAGGTAGCTTCTTTCTTCTCTTGTCACTGGACTAAAATCTCTGACATGTCAAAAATGCCTTAAATTTTTAATGAACTCTCTGAAAATGTAGTTGATATTAAAGAATTTATTTATTTTATTTCTAATTTTAGATACTAAATAGATTTTGTCAGCTCAGTCCCAACTTTGGAAAGAGCTGCCTATTTCCTTTGGATTCCAGTGGCTTGTCATTTTATTTGAAGAGCTGAAGAAATATGACAGAATATTATGAGAAAAATATTCAGACCAATTCTGGTTATAAAATTCACTTTATAGCTGGCCTTTGCAAAGCTCAGTGAAATGTTGAAAGACATAAACAAATTAATTATGTTTCTGTGACTTAACTGACATTTGTTGTTCCTTTCCCCCTAAGTGGTAGAAAAAGATGTTATTTGTTATTTTCCAAAAGGCCCAGTTTTGAGGCCTTAAATACTTCATTAAATCAACTGTCGCCTATAACATCTCTTAGCACTCTGTGAAAACTATTTAAATCAATTTTACACTGGATGAGAACATGTCTTCTATGGATAAATTATATCATGCCATTTAATGATGTTGAGCAATTTGATATGTGTTCATTTGATTTAAAAGGCTGACTTTTATTATTATTGATTTTCCCCCCTTTGGTTACTAATAATCAAATCCTTCCTAGGATTAAAAATATTTCATATTATTTTCGTGTAGACCTTTGTCATTATTTTCTTCCCAAGGAAAAAAGGTGGCTTATCGGTTATGGTGGAAAAATTGCTTGGGTCATAATTTACCATCTGGGATCTCTGGGTCCTCAGGTGGTAGGTCATGCTCAACTGTGCTTCTTCAAGACCCATTTGGTTAACTATCATTTGATGTCTATTGATAGAACTTTGCACAGCTCATAGTTGTTCTTTAATGGGAGGCTAATGTATAGATAGATCATTTCTCTTTTCCTCATGAAAGTAAATTTCCTGGGAGGTAGGATGAAAATGTGACTCAATTATCCAATTTAAAGTCAATGTATTGTTTATATTTATCTTTTTACATTAATGACATGTAGAAGAGATTTTCAAAGAACCTAAAATCCTTCATCTTTATTTTAGATAAGTCATGAATAGTATCCCATATTTACAGACCCAAGTCTAAATTAAGGCTGCCTTAAATAAGAGTTCCTAAGGATAAGATGGGGGTAGACTTTCAAAAATCTCAACACGAGAATCATTCTTTGGAAGCTAAATCAGAGTTCACCCTCATAGTACTGGCTTGAGATTATGCTCTTGTTAGATTTTATTTCTTTTGGTTTATCATTTTTTAAAAAATATTTTTTTAGTTGCCAGTAGATCTTCTTTCCATTTATTTATTTATTTGTGGTACTGAGGATTGAACCCAGGGTCTCACACATGCCAGGCAAGTGCTCTACAACTGAGCCACAACTCCAGCCCCCTTGGTTTATCATTTTTAGGTGAGCTCATTTTAGGATAATAAATAAAAGAAGTAAAACTTTAAAGTGGGAATGAATTATTGATTGATATTACTATTGCCATTGTCTAGATCAGAAGACAGCAAATTTTTTTAAGGGTTTACACAGTACATATTTTTGGCTTTGCAGGACATGTGGTCATGTTGCAATTACTTAGCTCTACTATTGGAGCATGAAAGCAGCCACAGACCCACAAACAGTATGTAAACATAGGGGTGTAATTGTACCCCAGTGAAACTTCACTCATGAATGCTAAAATTTGAGTTTCTGTTAAATGTCTTGGAATTCAATTTTTATATTTTTCTGATTATATACAAATGTAGATGCATTCTTATCTCACAGGCTTTATAAAAACAGGTTGTGGACTGACTTTGGTCTATGGGCTAGGGTTCACTAATCCCTCATTTAGATTACATCAAACCAGTATAAGCAAAACTGATCTGAAGACTCTGTTTGCACACAGGTTCTTTTCCCTTTGTTGGAGCATACCACCTAAATTTTGTCAAATCTCCTGAGATGTTCATGAAGAAAATGACCCATCACCTGCTCTTACTGATTCAGTCACCTACCAAAGTGAGATCATCTCCTGAATTCCTCTTGCAGTTCTGGGCTCCATTATGAATATTAATTGGCAAATGATTGAACTAAAGCAAGAGAATGAGTTTTAAGAAAATTAGAAAAGTTGATTTTTAAGACTTCTCTCAATGAGGTTAACATGACATTTACTGCTCAGGTAATTGGTTTTAGAGATAATATTCAGTCCTTTATATAGATTCATTTAAAATAACTATGTGGAAATAGGGGATATTGGTGCATAAAAACAGCTCCAGCATAGATTCTTGAGACCTGGCACTGGAGAGTGTTCCCTGGTTTATTTACATTCATTCAGGCAGGGTACACCTTCATCCCCAGTTCTATTTTAAGACATATAGAGCTGCAAAAGGCATTCAGGATTTCTTTAATGATTGGTGACTCAAGAAACTGATTTCAAGTTTTCCTGAACAAAATGTTCCATTAAGGCTTTTAATTGATAGAATTTTCTTCATCTTATTAATAACTCATAGAAGGAAAGTTCTGTCTAAAAGAGCTTATGGGTTTTGGCATATTTGGATTGAAGGGGGAAATTTTGTTTTTTAGCTGAGACAACTGATTTCAAGGACTATTGATTGCCTTTCAAATAAGAGTTAAACCAGTGAGAATTATGCAAATCAAAATCTTCTGTCAGAGAGCAGGATGGATAACTGCCTTATCTGTGGGTTTAGCCCTTTGTCTTTAGAGCTCTGGTTATAATCCTGCTTCCCAGCTTTTCACTTTCATAGCTTCTCCAAGTTCACAAACCTTCTTTGCAAAGCTCTTGGCCTTGAAATTCACAGAGGGCAGATGGATACAGCAGGAACCAGCAGAAAGAAGATGTGTAGTCAAAGGCGGAGAAAGTCCACTGGCTGAATTACCTCCTTTCTCACCATTCTTTAAACTGTTCTGTGTGTGGTCTAAGAAGCATCTTGCCTCACAGTTCAAAAATAGGAACTGGTTTATTTTATCATGATAAACTTCGCTATGGTCAGGAAAATCTATTCTTATTGAAACTAGAGTTACATGGAACACCTCAGAATCTGCAAACACTCAGAAAATCATGGCTAATCAAACATATAGTTTGGTTCTGATTTTTTTTAAATGAATGGAACATATCATTTGGCTTAGGTTTTCTAAATTTAGGAAGTTTTTCAAAGATGGATTTTCTCAATCAGTTTTATATTACAGAAGGACAAAATGTTTCTGATGTAGAGAAAAAAACACCAAATATATTTGTTTTCATGGCTTGTGTTTTTTTAAAAAATATTTTATAGCAGTTATTTTCCACATATATTTGTGGAATTAAAAAAATATTTCTAGGCATCACATGTTATGTGATGCACTTCAAATCTGAAACAAGTCATATAGCAAGGCAGGAGAAAATGACAGGAGCTGTCAGTTAATGTCCTTTCAGTGTAGTGGCAGGGCATGAAATATAGTGAGCATAGATAAAAACCCAGACCTCAAAACCATGGTTTTCTCATGATTTGTACACAAGCCCGATTGTCTTGTTTTAAAAGGTCGGTGATCACTTTGATTGTTCGAGGCATCAGCTGCATCTCTGCACAAGCCATCTGATATTGTCTTCCACAGACTGTCACATTCCATCAGTGGATTCAGTTTATTTTCTCTCCCATCAGCCTTACCTCAGTTTTATCCTGAACAGATGCTCATTCTGAGTGCACTTATCTGGCACTCCTGCTAGTTTCAGTCACAGAAGAATTCATTTTTGTCATTTAATGGTTTTGAATGTCTTACTCAATCTATCACAATTACTCCCCAAATTCCAGGTTCCTGTTTGAATCTGAGAATTCAGGGACTAGTGAACACTATTGTTTCAAGTATCTGTGAGCTTTGGGTTGATTGATTAAGTTGCTGATTCAAATGCATTCAGAAGGAAGAGAATTTCTAACTTCTGAATACTTTATTTCCTTCAAGGCCAGTCCTGTTGTCATTTATACACCTGTTCATAATTTCTGGATGTTTTAAAAATACTGTCAGTGTCTTGCTTATTTCAAGCCTTGACTATTTAGCTTGAGGGTCCCTCATATCCTTGATTCTACTCTGCTTTCTTCTCACTATCTTCCTTGGACACAGGTAACCTCATTAAAATATTTTCTAGTCTTTATGCTTCTTAAATGTGGAGACTGCATCTTACTCATCTTTCTTCCTTTTGTGCACCAAATAGTGGCCTCAAAAAAATATGTCTAGATCCTATTCCCTGGAACCTAAGAGTATTACTTTATTCAGATAAAGGACCTTATGTAGATATAATTAAGGATGTCAAGATGAAACAATCTTGGATAATCTCAGTGGGCCCTAAATCCAATGGCAAGTGTGATTTCAGGAGACATAGAAGACAAGACAGGCACAGAGGAGAATGTGATGTGAAGATGGAGGCAGAAATTGAATGATGTGGCCATAAGCCAAGGAACCTGGCAACCTCTAAACACTAGAAATGGCGTGGAATGAATGAATTCTTTGGAGTCTCTGAAGGAGCATGCCCTCCTGACACTTTGATTTCAGACCTCTAGCTACCACAACTGTGAGAGAATAAAATTTGTATTATTTTTAAGCCACATAGTTTGTGGTGATTTCTTATATCAGCCACAGGAAACTAACATCTTCTCTATCCATGGCACCTGGTGCAGGATCTGGCAGATAGTTATGTTGTCAGTAAATGTCCCTACATTAATTAGTGATTTGGGACTACAAGGTTGACAGAAATAGGACAGTATTAGGAAAGAATAAGCCAGTTTTAGCTTACCCATACTTTTCCTGTTCACTCCTTTATTTAGGTAAATACAATGTTCAAGTTTAGTGACAAGCCTGTGTGCCTGAGCATTGTTCCTTGGACTTTGGAGAAACATTGGGAAATACAGATACCCTGTATTTCTATTGCTTCATTCCGCTATGAATAGTAAGAGTGATTTTCCATGAAAGGACAAGATGCTTTCCAGTCTCTTTCCTAGTAATGAAGTTTGTGTTTGGAAATGAGAGTCATTAGATTTTTCTGGCAGTCCGGTTTCTATATTAGGATTTAAGAATTTTTTCTTTGCCTAAGAGCTCTATTTGAGCAATTCTGGGCTCTCGTATGGATATGGCTTTAAAAAGAGAAAAAACTAATATGTATGGAATCATCACTTTAGTGGCCAGGTACATATGGTATCAACTTCTGATCATTGTTTTCTGTAGAGAAGTCCAGATCTGTTCACAACTTTCTAGCAGGGTAATAACTTGAGTTCAAAGTATGCATGGATGTAAAGAAAAGCAGGTAATTTGTTCCAACATTAAAAGTAAAAATGACCTAAAATACATACATTCAAATTATGTTAAGTGATTGAGAAAGGACAAACCATTATCCACCATGCTGGAAAACCTTGAAGGTTTTATTCCCAATAACTTTACATTAATACAGATGCTTTTTATTTTGTGCTCAGAAAAACAATCTGTTACACGTAATGTAACTTTAATATACAACATAGAAACTCATCCTAAATTAGTTACAACAAGAACCTACAAAAAACTTCATAGGAAAAAAGTTACCTAATATTGCCACCGTATTTTTTTTTTTTTTAGTAGACTGACTGACCCTGTCAGACCCTGTCACCAATGCTCAGCTCTGTAAACAATGGTTATTTTCATGTTCTGGGGAATTGTTAATAATAGGGGCACTAAAATCATCCTAGAAAGTTCTAGCACATCACTATATACTGTACAGTCCTCAAAAATAATTTATTGTACTGTTTCTAAAAAAAGGTACTAGAATTGTTCTTTTGCTCTGTTTCCATTCTGGAGCTGCACATGAGCACATTTGTCTAACAGTCTAAAAACACAATAACTGAACTGCAAATCACAATCACAGAGACGAGGTGGTAGAGTCTAGGACTTCCCGCCCATTGCACACCGTCGGGACATATGTGCTTGCAGAGGCTGCAAAACAAAGTGGGACAGAAAACTCGGTTAAGTAGGTCACATAGGCAATGCATGGATTATCACAGACACCACATTAAAATTAAGTTAAAACTCATTTTAACTTGGCTTTGGCTTAATGCTGTAGTAGGTCAACTTGCAAATATGTTCTGTTTAAAATGAGTTTGTATCTTGGAACATACCTTCACACAGCATACCTCCTATAGAGAGAATCTATAAGCATAATCATTGCTGAAAGAAGTTTTGTGTGTTGAAAATTAACTTTGATAATCTATAACTGGTGGAAATACAATGCACAAAATCAAAAGATTCAATCAATTTTCTTATAGTTTGTTATTTACTATTTTCAAAATCTTTAACTAGTTTTGTTATCTCTGGTAAGGGGTGACTCTTGCAGGGCCCCATGAGTCATCTGTAATCACACTGCCTTAGGGGAGGGGTGATATATTTTCATTGCTCGTTTTGCATTTTTTAAATAAGAAATCTAAGTACAGAAAAGTTTTATCTATTTCACCCTTTGTGCTTTTCCTTTTCACTGAATGAGGACAAAAACAAGTATCCTCCTTCCCCATGGGAGGAAACCATATTGCCAATAGAGTAGTTTAGAGAAATGGCCCTACCCTACCTTTGAGGTCTCTGTATGTCCAGTTCATTGGTTTGTCTGTTTGTACATACCATGAACAGCAGGGGCTGGTCCTGCAGGCCATCTGACGACAGCCCAGATCAAATTGACCAGTCATCTGTCCCATCCTTTAAGGATATATGAACTAATATCATGCTAAAGTGTTCATGTCTGATAGTGGATATGTTCTTGCCCTGGAAAATTGCATTTCACATAGAAATTTCTTTAAACATAAAGGAGTAACTGTGAACTTTGGGATATGTGGCATTCTGTGGGATCATGTTTATCATATGTGGGGCCACGAAATCTTTTGGCCAGTCCACCACTAGAAAAACTAAAGTCTCTCAATTTTGCATTGATAACTTGGGTAGGTATATGAGAAAACCTCTAAAGTCAAGTCTGTGTGGTTGCCTAAATTCATAGTGGAGTCATGTGGCATACTAAATCTTAGAGATATTTTTCCTTTTATTATTGTTAGGACAAGGTTCAATTTTCATTACGATGTGAGTCCATTACAGCTATATATCTTTCAGGATAGGGATTGCACAACCTACATCTCCTGAAGCTTCTACAATGAAGATATTTTTAACAGAGTGTATACCAGACAAATGCTTGATGGGCAGTGATTGTAATTCAAAATGTAAGGGCCTTATTTTATTATTTGCAAAGTATTTTCATATTCTTTATTTCCAGCAACAAAGCTAGAAAAGGTAAGAGAAAGCATGAGGCAAACTTTAAAACCCAGGTCCCTGGAAACTTAGGGGAGTACTCCAGGTCATTGAAAATGTGCTCCTTCTGGAGCCCCCTTGTATCTAACCACCTGCTTGACATCTTCATGTGTATATTTCATGAAAATTTCAAAATCAGTGTCCAAAGAAGAACTCTTGATTCTGCAACCTATTAGCCTATTTAGCCTTCCTGTCTTCAGTAAATGGTCTCACCATCTTACCCAGACCAAATGTCTAAAATTTATGTTTTTTTTTCATTATACATCCCACATCAAACCTATTACAAGATCCTATCAACTCTATTTGAACACCTGACTATTTTTCTCTCTGCACCCACTACCCTTGTCAAGAAAAAACAGAAAGGCCCACCCATCCCAAAACCATGCTGCTCAGAGACCTCACATATGTAGCCCATTGTTTGAAACCACCATTGTCTGTCATCTGAGTATGGCAGTAACTGTATCACTGACATTCCTGTTTTTTTCTCTTGTCTCCTGGTGATATGTTTTCTACAGAGCAGTGAGAATATAGTTAGCCCTCTGTATCCTTTGTTCTGCATTCTTTGATTCAACCAACTATAGATTGAAAATATTCTGGAAAAAATATTTTTGTTCATGTTCAGATTTTTTGGCATTCCCTAAAGAGTACAATATAACAATTGTTTATACAGCATTTATATTGTATTAGTACTTATAAGTAATTTAGAGGTAATATAAAGTATACTGGAGGATGTACATATGTTATGTGCAAATATTATGCCTTTTTATATGAACGACTTGAGCATCGATGGCTTTGTATACTTGTGGACTCCTGATACCAATCCCCCTTGATACTGGGGAATGACTGTATTTTTAAACACAAGCCCCCTACCTACACACCTCCAAGGGCTTTTTTTTTTTTTTTTTTTTTTTTTGTACGTTAACTCCCTACTCTGGCTTATAAATACCAGTACGATTTGGTCTATGCCTCTCTTTCTGTGTTCACCTCATTCCACATGTTTTCTCTGCCTTTTTGTTTTTGTTTTCCAGCACAGCAAATCTGTTTCTCAACTTTGTGCCTTTGCAGTAACTGTTGCCTCTGCCAGGAACATTTCCTCACTGATGATCTTGTCTGGCTCCTTCTTGTCATTCGCATCTGACATATCACCTCCCCAGAAAGGCTGTTATCAGGTCACCTAATCTACAGCATCCAGTTACTCTGTCACATCAACTGGTTTTAAAACAGGCTAGCCCCATTGTTTTTACCTGTTTTTTTCTATGATTATTATTTCTCTTTGTTGCTGTTATTATTATTATCTATACTTTTGACCAGAAAATATATGGGAACTTTGCTTGTCTGTTTCATCATTTATTTATCTCTGATGAGGACCATGAATAGCCTCTATAAAAAGTTCCTGAATGATCATATAACTGTTTGCATTTATATGCAAAGAATGAGACAACGAATGAAAATTTTAAGAAGGCAATTGGCTACACATGTGAGGCCTCTGAGAAACCTTGTTTGGAGACAGGTGGGCCTTTCTGTTTCTCAAACCACACTGTGCTAATAACCATCATCTACCCTTGCAAAGAGAACTGGCTCAGGCTGTGAGCTCTCTGTAGCAAGCATGCTGCCTTTGACATTTTGACTAATCCCTTTATCTTTCCCAGGATCAAGTTTTATTATTTCTGTACAGGATTTTCATTTTTCAAGATTGAAGAGGAATGATGTGTCATGAGGGTAAGTCAAGGAGAGCAAAGGACTGGTGTACAAATGCCCCTCTCTACCCTGGACTTGCCTAATACCCCGCCCCCCCCACGCCCACATTTATTGAGGTTGTATCAGAAACCTACTTTGAACTCCCAATGAAACTTGATGTGACTTTTTTTTTGAAGTCAGTTTGTTTAGTTAGTGCCTCTAATTACTTAATCATCAGATGTGTTTTGACTAGGTAGGAAATACAGGGGCTGCAAAAGCTAGTAGCTGCATGGTTGAAAATACTCTTCTATTATACACCCCATGGACATCATTTGGAGTTTATAGAAGAATTTTGAGTACTCATCCTGCTCTATAGGGACAGTAAAAGGAATGCCTGAAGCCAGAATATTTATACTCTTTGTGAGGAAGATAATACAAATTCTTATAAGAAATAACACCAGCAAAAACATCCACAAGACATCTCCTGCAGATATTTTTTCCCCTAAATTCTTTGTAGCCTCTTGAAGGAAACTCTGCCTTGTATTTTTCTGCTTCTCCTTTACTGTTTCATCTGTAGCTTTTGCAGTACATTTTATTATGTAAGAAAAAATTCTCATTTTTGCACATGGTGCTGAATATAGTAGAGGAATTATTGTTTTATGAGTTTACTATCTCAGTTACTTTGCCTTTCATAAATATTTTACATGTGCCTCCCATATTAGCTCATCTGTTATTCCCCAAGGTAGTAAAATATGTGGAAGAACAGAGTATTATCATTTTTGTGTGTGTTTGTGATGAGCTTTTGCTATTGTTCTGATGAAATTCTCAGGAGATTTTTAATGGTGTAACTTTAGCCCATTTTCTTAAGTGTGGTTAAGCAGATTTCTGTAATCATCCTGCCAGAAATAAGAGGCTAGCAGGCCTATTTTTGGCTTTTCTGGGACTTGGGGTGAGCAGCAGCTGTTAGTTACTGTAGGCTAAGGTGGTACTTTTTGCCATTCAAAGAGAAAACTGAAGGCAGCTGAAAAAGACCTCATAAGCTTCACTGTTGATCACAAAAGGGCAATTTATACCCATCAAAAGGCATAATTTGCTTCACAAACTTGGTGAAACATTGGAGATCAATGCAGCCAAGTGGCAGCTTTATCTCGCTCTGTGAAATCCACTCGTAATGCATGGGCTGGCTGGGCTTTGTGGAAAAGGACGACTTTTTTCAGGTAACTGGTCCCCCAATCAATGCTAAACATATTTACTTAATAGATTCTTATGGATACCAAGTCTGTTAGTCAATTCAGTGACTGAGACCGGTTCCTGAGAATTAATGTCTTACTATAACTCTGTAGTACATCACAGTCAGAAGAAAACAAAACAAATATTTCAACAGAACAGACATTCCAGTTTGTCCCCATCTGTTCCGTTTCCTTGTTCCCTGTGACCCCAAATAATTTTTCCCAGGATAACTGCTTGTTTAGATGTTGTAATGTTATGGTCATGGAATCTACTTTCCATCAGCCATTGGTTGCCTTGTCTTCTGCTTTGTTATTGAGTCTGTTTTCTTATTGGTCACCTTTAGTTTACTTGACCTGTTCCAGAAGAAGTTCATCTGCTGATGATCACATGTTGTCTGGGAAGATGAGGATCCCATTAGCTACAGGGTGGTTTGTCTAATCTTATCAGAGATTTCACAGTGGAAGATGGAGAAGGCACTATTAAGAATCACAGACTGACATCTCAGGAAGTGTTTCCTCTTTATGATCTAAGTAATGGTCTTGAACTATTAACAGCAGGTTAAAATGAAATCATTATGCTGTGGGGTAAAAATTTACAAACCCAAGATTTAGTTTCCAAATGTGGAGTTGGAACTGTATGAAAGCAAAGACTTCTTTCTTCATCCCAGGATTCTTGTCTTATAAGATTCACAGAAAGAGACAATATGTTGTGTACCGTTTTTAGGATCCACAATTCAATTTAATTACCACATCAGCAGAAATTTCACTTGGTTTTGAACTAACTACGTCACACTATTGTTGCTGCATCATGTTGTTTTTCCAGTCATGCTCTTTTATTCTCTGCTCCCTCCCCCAAGAAGTACAAAGTGAATGTCTGGTAAGTAATTGGTAAATGAAAGAACTCCATAAATTGATGCACGGTTTTTCTGATTCTGCATTTTTCTAAGCACCTCTTAGTTGCCCAACATCCCCTTTTCTATTCAAATATGGATAGAAATTCATTCAAAGATCAGAAGCTCATTCACCCAGAGGCTCAATAAATCAATGTATGCTGCATATGCTACTATGCCTAGGGATCAAAGTCTGAAGATGAAAGTGTTAAACAGTAATAGAATTATGACAGGCACGGGTCCTTTTTCTAGTGGAGCTAATCCTGTTAGTTTCAACTTCAAATTATATACAGTATCTAAACACTTTATTCGATTCCCCTGCCATCACCCTATCTGAGCCACCAACATTTGGGCCATGAAGTAATTTCCTGTCGGGGTTTTTAGCCCTTGTTCCCTCCTGACCTGCGGGAGAGATGGGGAGAGCATGCCGCGACCAGGATGAGCCAAGAAAGGAGAGGGCTGACTGACTGCCTGCACCCAGCCCTCCCTCTCTGGAGGACAATCAGACCTGTCAGGGAGACCAGTCAAAGCAGGATCTCGTTTAATGAGAAAACACACTCAGCTAATATAATGTACAGGAGCCAATCAGGATAAAGCAGGGTGGGGAGAGTTCACGTGTACACCCATCCTACAGGCAGTAATGGGAGACATGAGCTGTTCACAAGGGCGGAAAGGTTCTGAGCCTATCCTAGAGGTGGTCCGATTTTTCCTCACAACCCATCGCAACGCCTTCTGGCTGATAGCCAGGTGCTATCTTAGCTACATGTGGCCGCAGGACCCGGAAGCAGGTAGCTGCCAGCAAGTTAGGTTTCCTCTTTTCTGATGCAACATGCCCCACATGTTACATCATGCCCTACAGTTTCCTAAATGATTTCTCTGCCTGCCCCCTATGTTATAATCTAAGACACAGCCAAAACAATGCTTTTAAGGCCAGGTCATGCCACACCTCTGAGGAAACTCTTCTAGTGCTTTCTCATTTCTTTCAATAGAAAAAGCAAAAGTCCTTACAATGGCCTCTGAAGTCCTAAACGATTTGCTCCCTGTCTGTCCTCATCTCCTCTCATGTTCACCACCCTGTAGGTTTTCCTGTGGTGACCTTGGCCTCTTTGGTAATTTCCCAACTTTGGGCCTTTGCATTCACTGCTCTACTGGGCCTGGAATGTCATTCCTTCAGATGTGAGCATGACTCATTTCCTTTGTTTCCTTCATGTCTGCTCAAATGTCATTTTATCCAAGAGGCCTTCCATGGTCACTCAAATGCACAAATAAATAAATAGCTCTCTGTGTCTCTATCATGGCTTCTTTGTCCATCCCCCACCAAAAAAAATTCATTTCTTCACATCACTTATCAACAGCTGATACATGTTATTGTTTTATCTGTCTGTGCCCCTCATCTGGTCCAATAGAACAGCACATAGCATGAGTGTAGAACTTGTCAATTGTGTTCATTACTCTATACCCAGTGCCTAGAACTGAACCCAGGCTGAAAGTGTTTCCTCAGCGAATTAGTGGATTGAAGATGAGTCATATCAGATTCTTACATTTACTTGGTAATGGGACCCTCTCCAAAAGCCTCTGAAATTATACCAGGTAAGGCAGACCTTCCATCTTGCTCCCCATATTTTTCACATCTGTAGAGTAAAAAATATGTATGAAAAATAAGTGTAGCCTATTTTTCATGGTGTCTAGGCACCCAAGGCTCTCCATGTAGGGATGTTCTCCAGAGAATTTCACTTAAAGTAAAAAAGAAGTAGGAAAGAGAAATCGGGTATGATAAATCAGTGTTATCTTTTGCTCGCTTTGTTCTAAAATACAGATGGTCAATAGTTAATTATATACATATTTTCTTTTTAAAGCTAGTATCTATATAGTTGTGATAATGATATTTTCCCAAAGACATTTAATAATTCTGAAGTTACATGAAAATATGTTTGATTATAGTTAATCTCTTGTACACTGTTGAGCTCTCTGGTTTATGAGTTCCCTAAACCCAGTTCAAATGCACAAAACAGAAGGGGGAAATATGCAGTGGAATTCAAGATTGGATACTCGCTTTAAAAAGACCATTAAATGACAAATCATGTCTTTGACATAAACAGCCAGTCAGTACTGGCTAATCATATTCTTTTATTGGTCTTCATCGGATCACATTGTCTGAAAAGCTTTGTGGGCATCCCCTCTGGAAGGTCTTCCCTTTTCCATGTGCAGTGTGCTCATGTGGAGCTGTGGGGTCTCCAATGGACTTGATCTGTGCTGTGGAACTCCCTGGCATGGGGCTTTTGAGGGGATCTAAATCTGTACTGAACAAGATGCTGTCAGGTGTAGAGCTGAAACGAGAACTCTTAACTTAAAAAAAGTGAGAAATGAATTTGTATAGGCTAAAATTCTCATTGTCAAAATAGACTCTGAGGTGAGTTTTGTAGCTGGGCCGAGGCAGAAAATTTGGGGAGGCAAGAGCAGCAATAAAACAGCTCTTGAGAGTTTTGTTTATGATTTCAGTTGCCAAATTCCTTAAAGTATCAAATAGATAGGGTCCTGGTTTTTCTCATTTGGCAATGTAGTTATTAGAATAAATGATTCTTAGCAGCCTTTCCAGCCCCCAAATCTGTGGTCACTGTTATTATAGAAAGTAGACTATATTTGCTTAAGGAAAAAAGCAAATCCTAGCAAAATATTAAAGGTAAAGAGAAAGTAATTTAACGGTTGGAAAAGAGCAGCGATGAGAAAAAACAATGGTATTGTTGAATAGAATAAAGAGAGGTCTAGACATGAACTCTTGAATACAAGTGGGATATTCTATTATACCTGGAGACTCTTTTATTCTATGCTCAGTTAGGGAGGAAGCAGAATGGAACGGGATGATGTTTTCAGGAATGCAGTGGACTTTTCAAGAAGAAAAACTGATTGACACCTATTTGAATTGGATGTACTATGTTCTTCTACCTGGAAGCAGATGGCTTAACCTGTGGACTGCTCTAGGCTCCCCCTGAATTGCCCACTGAAGATGTGTATTTATAGTATATTCATGTCTGTGTTGACGAAGATGGTTCATTCAGTCTGTGTTAACAGATAACTTGCCAATTAGCCTGGTCAGGCTAGTTCATTTGTCACAAGGGGACTCCCTAAACTTATAGTGCCTAGGTATAGCTGCTGTTTCTCTAAAACTGCAACATAGAGAAGAAACTTGGGTGTTATCATGGTACTTTTTGTTTCTTTTATAAAGTTATATTCAGGCTTCAACAATGGCTTTGCCCCCTGCTAACTAGAGCATCTTCAAAGGCTCAGCCATTGATAAGTACAAAGTCTCCTCCTCATACATTTGCTTTCAGTTGCTACAGTTCTGTGGAAAATTATGCTATGATTCTAGAAGACTGTTCATTTGATCTTTTTATTATACTTTCATTTTCTAATGTGAAAATACTTTGTAATAAAGAATAACTCTATTAATTGGAGCAGTTCACACATTACCATCCTGACAGGTGACTTTCTGAATAAGGTTTTGGCAGAGGAAAACAATTTCTATGTGCCTACAGCTCCTCAGGGACCCAAATCTGGGCATTGCTAGTTAACAGAAGCCTCTTGACTAATTGTAATGATAATGACACACATACATCTAAATAATTACCATGAGCAAGAGAAATGCATATTCCTGTAGCACCAAATGTGAGTACAAAATAGCTCTGAATAGTATGGGACTCACTTTATTTCCACCTCTCTTCCTAATCTATGCTGATACGAAAGAAAGCATATTGATGTCAACATTCTAATCTGCACAGCTCCTATAGGGTTTTACATTGCATAACCTCATGTATAGATCCAGTTTGTCTCCTTCAATATTTTGCAGTTCCACTTAACATTTCCAGGATGCAATTTTGATTGTCTGTCTTTGGGAAAAGGTTGTGAGCAGAACAGAATAAAGAATGACCTCTTTTCTTTTTTATCCAAATACAAAGGATGTTTGCTTATGTGTGTGGGTGTGGGAGCAGCATTGCAAGGATGCATTCAGGATGCCAAGGTCTCTGAGTTATACTGCCACTGGAAGGAGATGTCCACTTTTAGGTGCTTCTATCCTCGAGGGGCCTGGAGAAAGCTTAGGAAATAACTGAATGGGTATGTGACCACTGACATCATGAGGCCAGGGAAGAGAGAACACCACTCTCTCTCTCTTTGAACCCAATGCCTGCTTCTTCTCTAAAGCTCATTTAAGATGACCTCCTTGTGTTGCACTGATATTAATGGATAAAGTAAACAAGGATGTTTCATGTTGGGGTTCTCAAAATATTTTCTCCTGGACCACTTCCACTGAAGCAGCTGGGTTATCTGTTACAAACCAGATTTCTGGCCTTTACCCCAACCACAGGAACTGGTATATCCATGGGTGGGGCCAGAGAATCTCCATTTCAAAGAGGTTTTTTTTTTTTTTTTAACACAGATGTTTGGGAACCATTGACCTATGGTTAATGGAGAAGAGTTAAAGTTTCATTTATATTTATTCTGACTTCCATTGTATATAATTAATAGATACAAATTGAATTGTTCTCTTTTGCAAATAATAATATGTGAAACATTTCTCAAATGGTGCATTTTCTAAGATGTCCTTAACCATATTCTTTCTTCCATGCCTGCTTCTCAGTTTGGTCATACTTACCATTTTTTGGGGGGGGGATTTTTTACCTTAATAACCCAATACAATAATATTTCTGTATTAACCACTTTAGTCACTGTCAAAAGGCTGACCTAGATTACAGAGAATTGTGGTATATTTACCATTTTCCTGTCAGAGAACTAACTGGCAATTAATGTGGCTGTACCTTCAAGTCTGGGAGACTTCTTGGTATCATTATGAAGAACATGCATTTTATTCAGATTGCACATACAGATTCAACCAACTGCAGATCAAAAATATTTGGAAAGAATTGTATTTGTACTGAATATGCACATGCATTTTCCTTTTCATTACTCTCTAAAGAATATTATAACAACTTTTTACACAATATTTTATGAGGTATCATAAGTAATCCAAAGATGATTTAAAGTATATGGGAGGGTGTGAATAGTTAATAGACAAATACTGTACCATTTTGTATAAAGGATTTTGGTATCTTTGGGCAGGTGGTGAGGATAGTATCCTGAAACTAATCCTTCACAGATACCAAGGGATGAATGTACTTTATATTGAATGTTATTGATATTGCTGCTGATTTTGGACTTATTTTCTCCAGAGATGAAAGAAAATACTCCACATATGGATGAGAATAAATTGGTATTGAAGCAGAGTTATCCTCTGTCCTCTCCACATTGAGTAATTTATTCCTGCATAACAAACTTCTCATAGCTTAAATGTCTTAAAACAACCACTCTTTTATTATTACACATGGTTTTGTGGGTCAGGAATTCAGGTAGGGCTTGGCTGGGCACTTCCCCTGCTTTATAAGGCCTTGCCTGGGATCTTTCTACTGTTTCTGCTGAGACTGAGCTGATCTGGAGGATCCATGATGTTTCACTCTTATTCTTTTGCAACTTGGTAGGAAGTTTCTTTATGTTGTCTACCAGAGACATGCTCCATAAAAGAGGAAGTAGAAATTGGTCTGGCCAGTACACTGGTACAATATGACTGGTGCTATATTTATTCATCAAAGCTATGGTAGAAGTTTTCCAGATTTAAGGGGAGAGAGATATATTGACTTTTAAAGAGTCTGGGTTCATTTTTATTATGTCACATTCCCTGAATCCTAACTCAATCCAGGCCTATACTCTTTTTAGGGAATTATAGCAATTTCACACAACTAATCCTATTTTCTACTTAAAAGCACCAAACACACTAAAGAAAGTTCATGATCCATTAATAGGTACACTCCATAGCATGCAAAAGCACTGCCCTAGATGTTAAGCTTCATGCGGCCAGGGACTCTGTCCTAGTCGTTTGGTATACACAGTGCTTAGAAATTTCTGGTATATAATATGTACTCAAGAATTTAATAAAAAATATAAATTTCATGATAATAGTTCCAACTTATTAAAATGGAAATGATTATAACTGCAAGTCAGGAAATCCAAGGTCAACTCCTGACTCTTAAATCATTGTGTATCCTTGAGGAATAACTTCAAATCTCAATTTTCTTTACCTACAAAATAGAACTTGTGATATCTGGTATTCATGAGGAGAAAATGACTCCATAAATGCAAATCTACCTTGAATAAGAGATATAGAATCACAAATAACAAATGAATGCATTTGTTACTTACTTTGGAATGCATAGGCATATTATATAAAATTTTCATTTTGTTACATAGTACGACTACACTGGTTTGGATTAATTAATTAGGGTAATACTCCTGAAACACTTGAAATATGAATTTAGACCTTTTAAGAGGAAGGAAATTTATTTAAAGTATCATTAAGTAATAAAATAGCCTAAAAATGTTGGGTTGGGCAGATACCAACCTGGAAGCACTAATTGGATCATATCAGGTTAGCATACTGAGAACAGCTTAGGCAGGTCCATTGTAGTCACAGTACATTGTTTTTGTGTAAATGGAAATTTCTAAATTTCTGAAGAGAGACTTGACTGGGTAAAGGGCCCTTGCTGTTCCTTTAGGAATTTGTTCATTCACATATATATTAGAAAATGCTGCCATTTCTGAATTATTGGTCTGGATATATGAGATTCTGAACAAAGTCTGTGGGAGATTTAAGGACTTTGCTGACTTATTCCAGCAACAACCTAGAGATTTGAGATATCAACAGAGACCAGAGGTAACTCATCCTCCACAGGGAACCTCCCTTCACCCTCCCTGTAAAGTCTACCAACAACCTAGCATCATGAGAACTCTCCCAGCTTGCTCTCTGAGAGAGGTTACATGATACTGTAGTCAGGTCGCTGGCTTTGAAATCAGAGGTTTTTAACCCTAAAATCAGGTTCAGCCACTTTTAAAATGTGTGAGCCTAACTGGGTTTCTTTACCTCAAAGAGTTATGAACATTAAATAAAATATATAGTACACACACACACACACACACACACACACACCATATTTAACAAAGTTCCCAACACATAGAAAATACTCAGTACATGATAGTTCCTGTTAGACTTTGTTATTGTTTATTGCCAGTTCTTTCTTGTCTGGACTAGCTAGTTGTTACAATTGGGCTACAAAGGAAGACATTTTGCTGAAGAAATAAGCATGTTTCTTTATTTTACAGGTCTTACCATATCCTGGGATTCAACCATTGTGAAACCTGGGGATTTAACTGGAAAGACAGTAAGTCCCCACCCATGGCAGCTAAGGAGCTATGGTAGATACAGTGTATCACTGAACACATGTGCTCAGTCTGCCAGTCTTCCCTCTGTTTGCTGGGGGAGGGTTGCTCTGTGAAATTCTGTACTTTGTTGAAGAAATTGGGGCACTGATGTGATTGCTCACCCTGTGATGCTGAGCTATTTTGAAGTATCCTTTCTAATTGACTTGAGGCAAAATGGTGAAGTAGTCATTTGTCTCTGTCACTTCTAATCCTCCCTCCCTCCTCCTGGCTCCACTCCCCTTCTTTCTCCTCCTCTCCTGTCTGTCAGTGCAATTCTCTTACCAAATACCATAAATTAGCTGAAAGTGGTTTAAAAGGCTGTCCCCTTCAGGTACATTTGTGCTTTAGAAAACTCTATAAAAGAATTAAGTCACTGATTCTCGAAGGATAGTGTTTCAGACATCTGCCGGCCAGTAGGAGAGGGATCTTTGGACTGGGGAGATGTCCTGGGGTCCTTCAGTTCACACTGCCTTCTCAGCTGGCTCTCAGCTGAAAAAACATGGTGTCATTGAAATAGGAAAATTTATTCCAGCATTTTCCAAGGTGTATTCCATGGGAAGTGCATTGGTTTTAGTGTGGTCAAATACTTTTAAGAAACTCTGAATGACATTGTGAATGAAACGTTTTCTTGCTGTAGAAGTTTCTCAAAGCTTTTAACAGGCTCATGGTAAAGAGAGTACTTTAAACTTTTAAGAGGGTATTTAGGCTGTAGCATTTTTCCATTTTATTTTATTATTTTCCCCTTTCATTTTGCAGGAAGCACCCTCACCATCTATGTGACATAGGATATACTTTACAAGCACCAAACTTGTCCAACACTCCAGTCCAATGAGTAAACTGAGGCAGGGGCAATACAATATCTTGCATAAGGTATTAAAGTGATCACTGAACAAGATCAGAGGTCAGGTTATTTGGCTCCACAACAGGGTCAAAAACCCTAATCACAATTATAGGTTAAAGGTCCTTCTTCTCTCTTAGTCTGTACATAGTGCTCAAACAGAAAGTTTGACTCTCCTGCTCTCCACCATATATTCAACTCTTAAGAAAGTATCTGACACACAGGTATGGTGATAATTAGTACTTACTAAGATTGAATTGAGAGTGCTCATGGGGGCAGACATAAGTTGCCTGTTCCTGCCAGCCTGGTCTCTACTTTGATGCTCTATGTAAGAAAGAGTAGGTTTTGAGTCCATACTTACACTGAGAATATGTGGTTCCCGTTCCACTGACACTGAACCTGTTGAGGTGCAGTCTGTGTGTGACCACATTCTTCTGGGGTTGGAACAGGATGATGTGCACCTTGGGTGCAAACAAACAGCCCAAGACCACAAAGCCACTCAGGCTAACGGAGATGCACATGGTTGTCGTCTGCACCTACAAGACAAGAAAGGGTTGGCTAGTAAATGTATGCTGCAAATTCAAGCTGGTCACTATCTACAGACAGGACTACAGAGACCAAAGAGAGAAACCAGAATCAGCCATAGTTGTATTCTTATTTTAGTTAAAACTATGTAGTAATTATATTGGATCTTCTGTGTTTGTGATATGGAAACATGGCTGAGGACTTATTTATAAGCAAACTTCCTTTGTGTGGGTTGCTCCTGAATGGTTGCCAAGTCTTAACATGGATTTTCTTATATTTTTTATCTATAAAGATATTTATGCAGAACCATTGAAGTAAAAATCTTCAATAGTAAAACATAAATATTCTATGATGAAGTGGCCAGATTTCCCACAGTTTCTGTCAATGAACTTGGCTTACTTAAATTTCACTACATTATGAATCAATTTGGACTTTAATATTTTCCCATCCTCCTTTCCTGCTGGGAGTTCCGCCTATCAACCATATTGGGAGAAGCTGTCAACTTCTTTGTGTGCTAGTATTTCTTTTATATATTTTGTTGGCATCTTTCTGAATTTTGGCACTTCAGGTATTCACCATAAATCTTTGTGTTCTCTAGGCTTCTATACTCCATCCTTTACAGAATGTTTAATTCTCTTCCTCTTTGCTTCCTCTGGAAGTATACCTTGGAGTGGGACCTAGCATCTCTTCTTATTCTTTTGCTCTCTTCTCTGATTTTATCATTTCTCTTGGTTTCTATTCCCATAGATCTACTGAAAAATTATGCATTGTACCCCACTTATTTTATCACCTTCAGTATTGAAAAGTGATCAATTAATGACTTCTTCTGCTAGTTTTGTGAATATTTACCACATATACTCAGAGGTTCCTTGTTATTCTACTATAATTTTGGATTTACTTTTTTTCCTCCTAAGGCAAATGTTATTATCAAATAGCATAATTTTTTGTGTTCTAAAGTCTATGATCTTCATTTCTAATCAAGAAAAGCTGAACTGAAGACTGGGCAATTAATTGGAGAAGGCACATACATTTAGGAGGCTTCATTCTGGTATTTATTTATTTTTGGGGGGGAGATATTGGGGGTTGAACTAATGAGCCACATCCCCAGCCCAATCTTGTATTTTATTTAGAGATAGGGTCTTACAGAGTTGTTTAGTGCCTCTCTTTTGCTGAGGCTAGTTTTGAACACATGATCCTCCTACCTCAGCCTCCTGAGCCACTGGGATTACAGGTGTGCCCCACCATGCCCAGCCTGGTTTTTATTTAAATAAAAAGAAATAAAAAGACTTGGGTTATGTTTTTGGTATGTATGTGTGCAAGTATAGGTGTGTGCGTGCATTCATTTGTGTGTATATTGGGAGTGATGATGCTGGGGCTCTAGCCCAGGGCCTTGAACATGCAAGGCAAGTACTCTATCACTGAGCTACACCCCAGCTTATAGTATATTTCTTCAGACCCTAATTTCATTTTAAATGCTGAAGCATAATTCATCTATGTCATTGTCTTCCTTAATTATCCCAGTGCCCTCTAATTTTGGGTCCCCACATTTAGGGTCCTTTCCCTTTTGCCTGCTTCTCAGAAAGGAGGCTATTATTCAATTCTATGATATAAAACCTTGATAAATTTGTTATAATTTGTTTCATTTTACATATATGTGTAATAAGGATTTTAGAATTATACTTCTTTTACCTCAATTTTGACTGTGAAGCTAATATAAGAGACAGCACATGTCATGGTGGGGGAGAAAAAATCCAAATATGCAAATTTTGAAGGCGAACCTTTTTAAAGATGTTTCTATAACCATCCAAAGTTCTCACACTTTAAGATATTATAAGGAGCTGGGGGTTGAGGGTACATAGCTCAGTGGTAGAATGCTTGCCTAGCATCCATGAGGCCCTCGGTCTATTCCTAGCACCTGTCCTACAACAAAAGACATTATAAAAAGGAGAGGAGAGGCCTTTAGGAGAAGATCTTGGGAAAAACTGCACTATGAATTCTATGCCCACACTTAAAGCTGAGTGAGGGGTGACCATTCCAGGAAGAATCTGGTGTCTCTACAGGAGGAGATGCCCTGGATTGGTGCTGAATTTCTGCTTTGGAAATCCAGACGGTGAAAAAATGCTAATCACCTTAGTCAAATTGCAGAGAGACTTGCTACTGTACTGCAATATTGAATTACTGTAAGAATTTATTAAAAGAAAAGATATGTAGGAGGAACACATGGACAAAATGGGCAACACAAGAGCCATCCTGGGTAGTCCTGGGCCAAATGTGGAGGAGCCTAGAAACTTTCACAGAAAAAGGCTAACGGTATACAGCTAGATGCCTTGGGATTGAGGAAGGAGCCATAAGAGACTTCTCAGACTAGAGAATTACCAGTCAACTCACTCAATGACCTTCAGGAGAAAAAGGCTAGAAGGGAAACTTGGAAAATCATGAGAAAATACCCTAAATTTATCTTCCAGCCATCCTAAGTATGTATCTTTAACCACTTGTGGATTTTGAGATGATAAAGCCATCAGCTATGTAAGAATTGTCCTACTTGTTCCTTCTTTAATCAGGGTCAAGAGGGAAACAGCAATTGGTGAATTGGGAAATACAAAAAAGGAGAAGTCAACCAATGAAGGCTATTACCTCAATGCAGACCAGACCTCAGGAGGAAATGCAAATTTATGTTAAGATATAATTTCAGTAATTGCATAGGCCTAGATATTTTAATTTATTAATAGAGATGATTTCCAGTAGAAAATGATTATAGGAACTTGTATTACCTAAGAGCCTACAAATTCATAGATCTACCAAGGTAGTGTTTTCATTCACTGT
The DNA here is from genome assembly GCF_001458135.2 of Marmota marmota marmota. Lineage (NCBI taxonomy): Eukaryota > Metazoa > Chordata > Mammalia > Rodentia > Sciuridae > Marmota > Marmota marmota. The sequence continues at coordinate 709,944 of NW_025999905.1, read as the reverse complement.
TCTCTCCCTAGCATCAGAGTGGTACCTAATATATCTATGAATTTCCATTCAGGGGAAGGGCATGATTATCCTCACTAAATACTAAAGGGATGAGGTGAGGCAGAACCAAAGGTGTGTTTTGATCATAGTTTGTGTGCCATATTTACTCAATATGACTGTTGTAAATTTGAAGTCTTTATTTATTTATTTTACAAAGCCCAAGTATCAGCCTCATAGTTTCAGTTGTCCAGTTCCTTCAGTAAATTGCATTATTTACAGTCTGTATTTATCCACAATTCTATGTCCTGACTCTTTGTACACTGGAAGTCCAAACTACTCTATTTTTATGGCCTTTAACTCCCAGCAACATTGGTTCATCTGGTCTCTTTTTGCTCCCTAGTCACATCATCTTCTCTCACTGGCTGTTCCTTGTTTTAGTTATTTCTTTTAAGTATTGGAGTGTCACAGACCTCAGTTTTGGATTCTCTTCTTTATCTCATTATATTCCATGACTTAAATACTTGCTAGAGTAATTATATCCAAATATTTATTACTAGCTTATTACTAGTTCAGGCTGATCCTCTGTTCTTCATGTTCTTTTGGATATATAATAAGCTTATACGATTAATATGGAAGCAAAATTTGATTCCCTTCCTCAAATGTCCCTATTTGAGTAAATGACACAAAATGCCACCTGACTGTACAAGTCAAAACCTGGAATCATCTTTGATTTTTGCCATTGCCCTGACACCCACAAATCCAATCCAACAGCAAGTTCTGTTAGTTCTGTTGGGAGGTAATTCTCTGTTGGTGACTCATGTTTCCATATATCTTGCAAACAGAGGCTTTGACTATGTTCTGAACATTCTTTGCAAGGATACTTGTATAGAAAGAGCATTTGAAGATGGAGATAGTGCCCACCTCTATTGCCAAGGGCCATCATATGACTGTGTGAGCATTAGAGTTCAGGACCACTGCAAAGGCTGACACTGGTTATTGTTATATAAAAATTTTCAAGCTAACTTGTCACCTTATAAGTAGAGTAAAATCCTAGGCAGCCTTTGATAATTTTTGCAATGAGCATGGAATGCCAATAGATGGCTTTGTAAAAAAGAAAGTATGAGGGGTTCAAGGGCTGATTAATAGGATTTTAGGGAAGTCCATGAGAATCAGTAGCAAACATGTTGATACAACTGTATGGTCAGCCAGGGATAAATAATGTTCCAGTTTTCTGCCTACTAATGAAGATTTGAGGATGGGGTTAAAGGCAGAGTAATAAGATGTAAGTTCAAAGATAGCTGCTGGAACAGCACCCTGTCACCAATTCCCCTCTGGGAGGAAGTGTGGAGTGAATTCTTCCTCAGTAGAATTCAGAAAATTTCTCCTGAGTGGGCACAAAGTTTCACTCCCTTTCATATTAAAGTTGCAGAGGTATGCACCTATGCTGAGCCTGGAAAGAAATATCTTCAGAGAAGACAGAAACCCAGTGAATCGTTTGCACTTTGGCTGGTTTCCTGGGGAAGCTGAGAGGACAGGGAACATAAAACATATTGAGGAAGAATGGGCACACTGAGCCCTCTCAGGGTGCATCCTCTCCTGTAACTTCACAGGGCAAGCTTAGATTCATTCCAAGATATAGTTGAAGGTCTCAGAGCTTTTTCAGTGCAACCTGGTTATAGAAAAGGAGCTTCAGTTCTTATGGTGAGACTTTCCAAAGGCAAGAAAACTCTGGGGGTGGGGGAATCATAGGTGAGATAGCAATTAGTATTGGGGCACTTACATATCTGGATTGGGTTTACAGTAGTGGCAAAGATGCTGTATTGAAGAATGAGAAACAGATGCAAAGAAATCTAGATAAATTCTTGCTATCAACTGGTGCTCTGAAAAACTTCCTTAACCTTTATATTAAAAACAGGCAAGACTCTAAGAGCTATTATTATGATAAAATAGCAAATGCCCTGGATTAAAATGGATATCTTTAAACATTCAGTTATTGCTGTGTGGACCAAGGTCAGTTTAGTTGAAGATCACAAGCTATGAGTCCTAGGCAGAAAGCTATAGATCCTGGCTTCTGAGTCAATGTATGCCGAAGTTGAAATGAATAGTGACAGTAATAATGATCTTATCATCCAGTTTAGGCTTTTGGTTCCACAAAAACATTTGAATCTTGGTTAGAGGAGCCACAAGTAGCTGTTCAGTGCTGAAAACTGAAGCAAATGTGTCTTGCTTACTGTCTTGGAGCTGTCCTCTTCCCTCACCTACTCCACCCTCACTATCCACCCTGATTTTAGCTGCTTTAGGAGAAACATGCTTAAAGGTTAGGACTAAGGTTTCTCCATTAGGAAGGATGGTTGAATTCTATGTACACAAGACCAAGTCGACTGGCAAACTTGAGGTGGGAGGAATTCAAGTTTTTATTCTGCATTTGGTATGGACACCCGGATCATTCCCCTACTAGACCTGTCATAGGGAAGGCAGGGCTGGGACAATGGGAAGGTATGTGAGGCACTTGTTTAAGATGCAAATTTACTGGGACACAAAAACTTAAAAAAAAACCCACATTATTTTAATGTAGTTTTTAAAAATTAATGGTAAAATCCATGATGAACACAATATGAATACTTTAAATAAGAATTGGATCAGTAATAGTGCCACACCATGATATATTCAATCCTAATGCAAAAAGAAAAATAAAGTAATTCTGACCTTATCTTGATTACTGAGAATGCAGGTGTCCCCTAGTTCAGTTTACATTGCTTTGTGGAAATTGGGACTAAGGGAATCCACACAAATACTGACACTATCACTATTGCTGTGGTTTTAAAAATATCTTTGTCCATGAATCAGAAATCTTAAGTCTTCTTCCAGCCTTCCTGTAACTATGTGGCAGTCTAACCCTATGGGATTGCACATAGAAAAAGAACTGTTCATATAGTAGGGTATAGTGGTGCACACCTGTAATCCCAGTGACTCAGGAAGGTAAGGCAGGAGGATCACAAGTTTGAGGTCAGCCTTGGCAACTTAGCAAGACCGTGTCTAAAAATAAAAGAAAAAAGAACAAGAAAAAGAAAAGAGCTGGGGATGTAGCTCGGGGGAAAGCACCCTTGTGTTCAATCCCCAGTACCCAAAACCAAAACCAAATCCAAAAACTGAAAGCCATTTCATAGTTTTTAAGGGGTTCTAGCTCCAGTTTCAGTCATTCCCTTGTTAACATCATGCCCTAGCTGCTAAAGGCTCTTTCCTACCAAAGCAGGCTAACCAGTCTCCCTATTCCTGCCTTTTGTTTTCCTTTCTGTCATACAAACAGTCTTTATAGCCCCTTGATGTTTATTTTTTCCCTAAAATGTAATCTCAGAGTCACCTTGGCTTGAAACATTTTAAATGGTTTCCTTTTCCATATAAAGTAAAATTTAAATCTTTTTCTACGGCCTGTGAAGTCCTACATGATCTAGCTCCCGTGCCTACCTCTCATATCAAATCATTCTTCCAGTTGCTCATAAAACTGTGGCTGTGAGTCCCTTTCTTTTCTAAGACATTTTGCAATAGTGTGTTTATACTTGCTGTTTCTTCTGCTTAGCACATAGAATTCCAACTGTGGCATGAGTTAGCCTCCATTTTCACTCATTTATTATTAACTTCCATTTCTATCCTTCTCTACTCCCCACCAGACTGTAAGTAACAAAAGAGGAGGGACTTTTCTATGCTGATAGCTCCATCACCAAGGTTTACAAGTGTTCAAATATTCCACTAAAGAAGTATTATGAAATGGGCAAAAGCAAAGTAGGGGTGACAGACATTTTAATTTTTTTTTTTTTTTTTTTGGAAAGAATTTGAGACTTGATACACTTTTAAAAATCGTTAAAATAGGGCTGGGGAAATAGGGCTCAGTTGGTAGAATGCTTGCCTTGCATGCACAAGGGCCTGAGTTCAATCCCCTGCACCAAAAAAGAAAAAAAAAGTCTTCAAAATACTCAAGTGAGTAAATTGGAATTTTACTATAAGTTACTTGAACCTTGTTACAATTCTAGAGTGACTTCCAAGGTCTCTGCCTACTATAGGTAAAGTGCTTTACCTGCCCAAACCCAATACTGAAAGTATGGCTCTTTGTCTAGCAGGACTGCATTCCCAGAGCTTGTTAGAAATCCAGAATTGTGGAACCCTTTCCTTCTTACTATATTAGAATCTTTATTTTTACAATATCCTCCACATGATTTGTACTCACATTAATGTTTGAGACACACTGTGGTAACTCCTTTTTCAAGACAAAATTTTTTAAAATCCCATTGCTCACCACTGCATGAGTTGGCCTGCATTTTCATTCATTCATTATTTACTTTTCATTTCTATTTCCCACTAGACAGTAAATTACCAAAAAAGGAGGGACTTATCTACATGAAGAGCTGTATCTCCAAGGTCTATAAGAGTGCAAATACTTTTGGAAAGTGTGAATGAACAAAATACTCAGTAATTACTCTTAGTGATTCCTTTATGGATCATTTTCCCACATAAACATAGCCTAGGTTTTATTTATGCAATTTAAAGAATGTACTGGATTCCCAGTGACTCAGTGTTTGATTCTTAACCTGAAAAGTTTTGGTTGTAATATAGCAGGAGATGACTTGGGAAATTTTTCAAAGAGCCTTTGAATTTTTGCCTTTTTACTGAATTCTTACTTGCTCTGTCTTGGATGCCTGCACTAGTTCTAGATTCTTCTTCAAATCTGTCCTTCACGTTTAAGATAGATAAGTTTGTGGTACAGTATCAAGGGCATGGATTTGGATCAGAAAAAACTCGTCCTATTATTTCTTAACTGTGCCACCTGGGAAGTTAATTATCCTCTGAGTTTGTTTACTCATTTCTCTGATGGATAATAAAATTTGCTTTCCAGGGTGTTAATGAGGATAAGTGAGCTCATGTATGCAAAGCACCCAACAGAGTAAGTTGATCAGGAAGGAAGGAATTGTGAATACTTGCTCTCTTACCTTTCATCATGTCTCTTTTTGTCTAAGTATCAACCAACCAAAAGAAAGCAAGAAAAAATTTTAAGAACTCAAGATTCAAAGCCCTTAATCATTATCTAAATGAAATTCCCTGCTGGTATAATCTGGCCAAATTGACAATTCCCATTCAGTTTTCACTAGACCCACCCTCCCCGCAACTCATTTTCCAATGAGTAGGACAAATATAACTGCCTTCTGGTTTGATTTATTCCTGTCATGTCTCAGCCTTCCTTAACTGTACCTGTCCACCAAGGTATGGGGTAAAATCCTACATCTTCAAGAAGTATCCCTGGAGAGACTAAGCTCTTAATGATCTGTTTTTTGAAATCCAGAGATATTGAGTTTGTATCACCAGTTTAATTATAAACTATTCTATGTTAATCCCAAATTATTTCATGCTTGGTCTCTTCAGCATATATGAAATGTACATTCCTGAAGATCTATAGGCATGAATGAGTGTGTAAAGACCAAAGATGGGATAGGTCATTAAAATACATTAACGGTAGTCTTTTAATCCTCAAACTCTGAAAGTTCAAACTCTCCTGTGGTTCATATATTCTTTCCTTTGATTTTGCTGATCCAGTACAAACGTTACCTCTTAAAGATTTTCAAATTTTTTATGGTTAGTCTTAAAATGCTTGGCCATTACTCCAATGATGAACTTAGGGTCTCAATTTTTATCATTCATTCATTAGTGCACTCCACAGGTTTGATTCACATAGTTGTGAATAATTTAAATAAACTATATAGGTTAAGTTTTGCCAACTTCTTGATCCAATGCTTTGAATAGATTTTTCTTCCTTTGTCATTTTCTTTTGATTTTTCTTTTTTAAAAAATATTTTAATTGACAAAAATTGTATATGTATATCACATACAATATGATGTGTTCAAGTATGCATATACTGAAGAAGGGTTAAATCATGTTAATTGATATGCAGTGTCTCACATACTTATCATTGTGTGTGTATGTGTGTGTGTGTGTGTGTGTGTGTGTTGAGAACACCTAAAATCTCAGTCTCTTAATGATTTACTAAGGATGTTATTAACTGTAGCCACCATAATATTTTGAATTTTTTCCTTCCTATCTGAAATTTTATATCTGCTTTGTCTTCCTTTTGGGATGCAATTTTCTAGGTTTTGGCAATGTAAGAATTGCTGGCAAACAGAAGATTTGGGGGTTATTATACCTATGGGGCATTTCATTTTGTGAACTCATGGTATAACTAGGAAACTAGTATGCTTCTGGAAAATTATAATCTCTGAGGACTTAAAAAATATAGTGAATAAAAACCAGTTGCCCAAGGAGAAAAAATTCTTATACTTACCCAATGTAAGATACTAAAGTCAGAATTTTCAATGTTAAAAATAACTAATGAATGGTTTAAACAGTTTGAGAAATTATGATGGAATGATGAATTTACTTTTAGAAGAGGTAGTAATTATATGGGAGTCCAGAAATTTAAACTGTATGACTTACTTAGGTAACTTGTATATGCACAGTAAAATATTTGAGTATTTCATGGATTCTTGGTCTCTATATATACACACATAACATATTTGTATGTGAAACTAAAGTTTTAGAAAAGGCATAGCAAATTAACATTACATATTAATCTGTTTTAGAGAAGTAATAAAGCATAATAAAATGTTTCAATCTTTAAACTGGTTCTGTATTAATGTCACAAGTGTGTTTTTAATTTGTAGCTAAGTTCTTTTCTGTCTGATTGAAGGATTCTCATTAAGTTCTTAGTGATTATGGCTTATTTTCTTATAAATTGCTTTTAAAATTTAATTTAAAAAATTCATGTGTATGTATTACATTTCCTTTACTACTAAATTATGAATTGCTTGAATGATAGCATTTACATTTATTTTCTCCACTGTGCCTAGCACAGTGCTCTGAACAAGACACATTCTAATGAAATACTTTAAAAACATACTTGATTAAGTGTTACATATAATCTCAAGGTTCATCTTGGCATTTGCATTTATTCAATTTACTCCTGAGATGAAATAAAAAACGTTCTATTTTCACTTCTACACTCTGCAACATTGAAAAGGTAAAACAACAAAGTAATGAAGAAACTAGTTAAAACAAAGAAAAGAAAAAAGCAATCAATAACTTACTCTATAGTCACTCGATGTCACATAAAATATAGGGAGGAAGGCCAACCAGATGATGCAGGTGGTGTACATGGTAAAACCTATGAACTTGGCTTCATTGAAGTTTTCCGGGCACTTCCTTGTTTTGAAGGCATACACAGTGCATAGAATCACCAGGATCACATCATAGGTAAGAGAGATCAGCATGCTGGAATCTCTGACATTGCATTTTAAGATGACTGTTTCCCGCTTCTCTGGAAGAGTATACCTCCTGGTGCCTGGAGCCTCCAGGATGAGCCACACAGACACTACTATAATTTGCACCAGTATCAGACCCAGGCAGATGAAAACCTGTGAACTGGGGCTGATGAATTTGGGCCTCTGAGCGCCATTCTTGACCCCATCGAAGATACGGGCGATGCAGTTTGTCTTGGTCAGCAGGGCTGAATAACAGACAGCAAAGGAAGTCCCCAGCCCCAGCCGGCGCAAAGCACAAATGACAGGTGATGGTTTGGCAATGAAGAAGAATGTCATGCAATATGACAGGCTAACCCCAAACAGCAAGATGTAGCAGAGTTCCCGGCCTGATGCTTTGACCAAGGGTGTGTTGTTGTGCTTGATAAACACAGTTACAACCATGCACGTACACATAAACCCCAGGCAGGCAATGGAGACTGGGCCAATGGCCCAGGCATCTTCCCATCTGATGTAGTCCTCAGGAAGATCAAAGCATCCAGATAGGTCTGCAGTGGGCCACTGCCCAGGCCCACAGTCCATACAGGTAAACTCATCAATCAGGTATTCGTAAGGCTCACATGGGATGCAAATCCAGCAGCAGACATCCCCTGGTTGCATGTTCTTCATTTCATTGGGGGCACAGGGGTCGCTGCACTGGGAAGTGGGGATTGAGTTCCGGGACCAGTGGATAGAGTCAACATCTAATGATAAGGTTTCTGCCCAGTGACCAACCTTCAAGTAGGAATACTTTCCACCCACAAACTGGAAATTGAACACGTTGTATCGTCCCATTCCATCTCCAAAAGTGTCAAACTTGACGATGCTATCTGCACCTTTATTTGGGTTGAATGGAGCTGTGATAGGTAGAATGAAAGAAAAAAAGGAACACTTGTTTAGGTGTCTTATATGTGATCAGTCAATTGCTTTATGTCACACACTTAGCAAAGTTGCAGTAACAGAACAGAGACTCCAAGGCTGACATAATTCATCAGTTAACATTGAAAATTACACATCAAAAGCTACTAGAGTACTTATGCATTCATAAATTCACTTAACATTACTGAGTGTCTAGTGGGTGCCAAATGCCAGTGATAAAAATGAGTACAATACAGTGCTGCCTTCAGAGGAGCTTATTGTGTAACAGAGGAACTGGCAAACAGGTCGTCATCCTCTGTGTGGTGTGCAAATATTCTTTTCTTGAAATATTTCTCAATGAGAATAGGATATAATTTCATGTCTCATTATATATTTATGTATAGCTATCCAAATGTTTCTAATCCTTGTGGGGTATGGTGGAGCATGCCTACAATCCCAGTGACTGGGAAGACTGAGGCAGGAGGACCACAAGTTTGAGGCCAGGCTCAGCCACTTAGCCAAGACCTTGTTTCAAAATAAAAATAAAAAAGGACCTATGGCATACTCAATGGTGGAGTGTCCTGGATTCAATCCTCAGTACACCCCCCCCACACACACACACAAAATATTTCACATCTTAAATATTTGCATAAAACTATAAAATTAATAGAATTTCAGAATAATTTAGGAAAAATTTTTTCATTATAGATGTATGATATAATTCTTTTTAAAAGTTCAGATGAAACATGGAGAAAGAAATTGACACACACTAGGAATTCTTCAACCCTAATATTTTACTGTTTTAGAGTATATTTGTCCAAAACAGTAAAATGTTATATTTACTGTTTTGGAGTATATTTGTATGTATCTATATATAGCATATTCCCTTCTACATAAACACCTAGATATCTTAAAGTTACCAACAGTATGTAGGATCTAGGTAAATATCTAGGTTAAAGTTTATTCCTTAGTGGGAAGGGTCAGCAGCAATCTGTAAATTGGTCCACTCTCAATGCTGTCCCTTTCCTATATTTCCCTCCAAGTCCTTCAGAGCAGCAGAACACTTCTCTTCTGTTGCAGTTTGTCATGTCTCTCTCGCTGACATGTGTTGCCACCTTGATAACCTTTTTTTGTACTGGGATTTGAACCCAGGGGCACTTAACCACTGAGCTACATCCCCAACCTGCTTTTTTATTTTTTGAGACAGGTCCTTGCTAAGTTGCTGAGGCCTGCCTCAAACATTTAACCCTCCTGCCTCAGCCTCTCAGGTCGCTGGGATTACATGTGTGTGCAGCACATCTGGCCCTGATCACCTTTTTGTTTAAGTTTCTCTAGTACAATTTATTCTTAGTACATCTTAGTTTGCATGTATTAAGTGTCATAGAAATGTTACACTCAAGTAATAGAGCTCTAGAGAAAGACATTGACTCAGAAGGGAAGTTTCATTTAATATGTCAATTTCTGAGTTAGCCTGCTGACTTCCCAACTATGGATGCTAGGTTGTGGTTATTAGTGTGTAAAGCTTCAAGATGTGCCTGAAGCTTTCCATTTGGCTGAGGTCCAGTCTGTGAGTCTGTGATCACTTATTTTTATGCTACCTACTCTGATCCACTGTGTGCTTACTATTTCACACTGCCTGTCTTTACTCTTTCCTGGGACTTAGAAGAGGAATTGTGCCAGTTTCTGTGGTATTTAGACACACATAGTTAGGACAGGTTTGTCAAGGTGATACTCCCTCGTGAATACATGGAGAAACCGACAGAGTAAGAACAAGATATTTATAAGTTGACTCAGTACATGCTAGAATTTTGCATATGATAAAGGTGGCATCTCAAACAAGTAAAGAAATTTAATACACGATATTAGGCAACTGTTTGGTGAATTGGAAAAAAATTGAATTGGTATCTCCTACCTTATACCCAAATTAGTTCTGAAAGGATCACAGTTTTATATGTGAAAAATAAAACCATTATAAACTTCTAGAAATAAAACAGGCAAATTAACATCAGAGTGGGAGAAATTCTTTTTAACTACTACCAAAAGTGCAGAAACATTACAAAACGTAACCATATAAGTTTAAAAAATCCCAATTAACAACATAACAGAGAGAACAAATTACAACTCATATTGAAGAAAATGGGTAAGTTTCTAATATATAATGGATTATGATAACACAATAGAAAAATTATCAAAGGATATGAAAACATATTTCATAAAAAGGATAATCAAGTCATTCTTAAACATGAGACTATGCTTAACAGTAGTCAAAATATAGAAAATGCAAACTGTCAGAGGCAAAATAATAGTCATTCAAAGATGCTCATGTTCTTATCTTCCAGAGCCTGAGAATGTTATGCTAGCCAACAATAAAGAATTTAGGTTGCAGATGGAATTAAGGTTGCAAATCAGCTGACTCACAGTAGGTAGATTATTTTGTTTTATCTGGATAAACCCAATGTAATGAATCAGGATCCTTAAATATGAAATAAATAGGCAGAAGTGCCAGTGTCAGAGTGATGAATAGGAGGAGGGCTAGATTGACCTTGCTGGCTTTGAATATAGAAGGGTCTTTGTATATGGGCAGCTGATAGAAATGGAAAGACAGAAAAATGGGATTCTGCACTTGGGCCCTCAAGAAGGAATGCAGCCCTGAGGGAACTTTGCTTTTCAGCCCAGTAACAACCATTCTGGACTTCTAACCTCCAGAAATGTTAAATAGTAAGTGTATGTTTCTTTAACCCACCAAGTTTGTAGCAATTTGTCACAGCAGCTATAGGAAACGAATATGCAGTAGAACTATTTTGCATTTGCAACATGTGTTCTATTAATTAGACTATAGTGAAGCAGGAACTCTTACCCTGCTCTTGGGTGTATAAATTTGTTCACCTCTACCTGAGGATATTGACAAGATTTTCAAAATGACAGATGCTTTAGCTTTTGACTCAGTAATTTTAATTTGTGATATGTATTTCATAGATTTGCCTATGTGTGAATGATGTTTTATAATGTTGTTTGTTGATAAACAACTGAGCCATTTGCAACTTTTTTTTCTATTACAAACAGTACTTCAGTAAACATTATTATGATTGCATTCATAATAAATACAGCAGAACATTACCTAGGTATGAAAAGAAATGAGGAAGTGTTCTGTGTTGTGAAGTATGGACATGATAAAAAACCTAAAAGTCACATTGCTACGGGTAACAAAAACAAAACAAAACAAACAAACAAAAAAAACACAGGTGTTCAGTTTGTTATGTATTAAATAAATAGGGAAAACAATATATTCTTCTTTTCTATGTATAAAGAAATTCTGGAAGCATGCCTAAGATTAGTGGTTACCTACAGGAAAGAGATGGGGGGAGCAGACAGGCTTCCTTGTAAGAAAAAGATATTTATAAGTAACAGGGTAGTGAAGCAAAGATAGGAGAGAAACTTTAGTGAATGTCCTCTAATACTTTCTGCATCTTAAAGCATTCAGATATTTTATCTACTCAAAAATTAAATAATTAAAAGGAAAACTTAAATGGACAAATATAACCAGGCACTTTAGCAGACTTCTAATCTGAAAGAGAGAGACTGGGAAAAAATATCCAAAGCAAAACAGAGAAGAAACTTGGAGAAAATAGAGAAGATGCAGGGAGGAAAGACAAAGCCTTTAAAACATTAATATATCCAGAGAGAAGAATAAAGAGATTATGTCTCTGAGATAGGTGCAGGATCATCTCAAAGAGGTATAGAGAATAAGAATGAGCTTTTGGAAATGACATAGCAAAAACAGAAATTTCATATAAGGATTGAAAGATTAATATGAGCAAACTCTTGAACTTTGAACAAAATTCTTGGAACAAATTAGAAAATATAATAGGAAAAGGATCACACTGGAATTTCAGCATTGAATCAACAGAAAGAGAACACAGAGGATAGTTCAAGAGTCAAAAGGCACCTGGTGGGCAGTGGACATGGTTTGGGGAAAGGTGAGGCAAAAGACTTTTCTTTCTCTAAAATGTCTTATGTTAGTAAAAATCATGTCCATGTCTTATTTTACAAAAAAAAATAAGGTTAAAATAGAATCATTGTGTAAGGTCAGGCAGAACAGTTTATAAAGTACATAAATCACAAAAATAATACTGCTGCAAATATAACAATTGCTTGAAAATTATAACAATGCTTGAGAAGCATTTGTGATACAATATCATTTTGTGATGAATAAATAAATAGTACTTTGGGTGGAATGTTATTGTTTAATAAATGTTTACCCATCATGAAATTTATTTGGTTGAATTGTAAAATATGTAACAAAATGTGGTCCAGTGTCTAAATCCTTTAGGACACAGCCACATCAATGTTTATAGCAGCACAATTCACAATAGCTAAACTGTGGAGCCAACCTAGATGCCCTTCAGTAGATGAATGGATAAAAAAATGTGGCATTTATACACAATGGAATATTACTCAGCAATAAAAAAGAATAAGATCATGGCATTTGCAGGGAAATGGATAGCATTAGAGAAGATTATGCTAAGTGAAGTTAGCCAATCCCCCCAAAAACAAATGCCAAATGTCTTCTCTGATATAAGGGGGGTGACTCAAAATGGGGTTGAGACAGAGAGCAAGGGAGGAAGATTACCTCTAGATAGGGAATAGGGGTGAGAGGGAAAGAGAGAAAGGGAATAGCATGGATGCTGAAAGGAGACTCTCATCATTATATAAAATACATGTATGAAGATGTGAATTTGGTGTCAACATATATAATCAGAGATATGATAAATTATGGTATAATGGTATATTAAGAATTATAATGCAAAAATAAATTTTAAAAAATAAAGTGGAAGAAGTAATCACAAAAAAAGAATTGCAATGGAAAAATAAATAAATAATATATATATAAAATACATTAAAATACTTCAAATGAACCCATTACAAATTCTAAGCAAAATTCATTGCTAAAAGAAGTGCCCCAATTCTTAGTTTGGAATACAGGGTTGCAAGTATCTACACTAGAATGGAAAAGGTGAACCACATCTGTCAAATACTCTACAAGTGAGAATAGTTCTGTTCTTGAATGGTGATCACAAATACACACTGGCTTTGGGTGCTCTTGGCAAACTCTTGGGTGTCTCTGGAGTGACTTCAAGTGGCAGAGCAGAGGCCCTGCTGTACTGATCCCATTGCCTTCCTGATGCATTTAGAGTTGTCTCCCTGTTAAATGACTCACTAGGAAAATGGCTAAGGTCAGTGAACTGGAACCATGATTCTCCAGCAATCAGTCATACAGCTTTTTTGTGTGTGTGAGAAAACTCTGGGGAGTTTGCTGTTTCTCAACTTGGGTCTCACCAAGAGAACAAGCATTATTCAGAATGGAAAAACAAATCACTTCACCTTTCACTGGTATTACAGTAGCATGAAAGAGCCCGCACTAAAAGGGGGAAGAAAGAACAATCAGAAAATGGTAGATTTTCTTTAAAAAAGAATTTACAAATTCTCCAAAATCAGATTCCAAGTCCCTTATCACTCTAATGCCTCGAAATGAGGACCTCATTTTCAGAAGGTACCTGTTTTGGCCTCGGGTCAAGGGAAAGATTTCTCAGTGTAGCTCATTATCCAATTAGTTCCAATCTCAGCATTGAATGAATTTATTTTAAACTTTTAATACCAAGATGACCAGCCCTCCTAGGACTCATTTGGTAGAGATGAGTCAAAACTGTTTCTTAGAAATATCATAGGTCAATGGCAGGACAAACTCAAATTGGTTCTTTATATTTTATTTTTCTCAGACAAAGTCCAATTAAGGTAAGACAATAATGTGGCTCATAAGAGGCCTTCAGCAATGGGACCATTGCCTCCACTGCCAGGGGTCACACTCGTAAGTACTAATGAAGACTGCAAAATCTACTAGCAGCAACATGGCTCCAGTTGGACAACTGGGGCCTCACTAAAGTGTGAACTAATCTGAAGAAATGTAATAAACATGTAGGTGAAAAGACAGAAGATGGCATCTCCCTTGAAAGACCACATTAGAGGTTGAGAGGTATGAAACCAAAATCCTTTGTTTTACAAACATTATGCAGCAAGAAAATAGGAAATAAGAGTGAATCCCTGGCTGGCAGTAATTTCCATACTAATTAGGAACAAAACAGCTGAAGCATTTCTCAGTTATTGACCAAGTACAGCATTTGGGACAGAACATCACTTAGAAGCCTTAGGTGCTTGAAAAGAACCTAATATGCACAGGTAAGGTGAGTTTTTGAGAAAAGATACAAAAAAGTGCATTGTATTTTTTTTAAAGTGCTATGACTTTTGAAAAGAGCTCTCTTCCATTCCCTTAAAGAGTTAACCTGGGGCTAATACACTACTAGTGATTAGTACATTAGGGCTGTCATAACAAAGTACCATAAACTGGGTGACTTAAAACGATGGAGATTTGTTATCTCACAGTTCTGTATCAAATCACAGTGTTGGCCGGGTTGTGTACTCTGAGAGTGTGTGTGGGAATCTGTTCCATGTTTATCAGAAGATAAACATGGAATAATTAACCACCTTCATCATAAGGTGGTTGTCAGCAATCTTTTGTGTCCCTTGGCTGACAGATGCATCACTACAATTTTCCACCTTTAGTAGGTGAGCTCCCTGTCTGTGTGTCCAATTTTCCCCATTTTATAAGGACACTAGTGATACTGGATTAGGGCCCACATGAATGAACTCTTTAATTTGGTTTTTTCTGTGAAGAATCTATTCCCAATAAAGTCACATTCTGAGTTGTCAGGGCTATTGCTTCACAAACACAATGTCTTTATGGAAAGGATATAATTACTCCCATACCAATCATGTACTACTCTTGCCTGATGTCGAAGTTTTATACTAAAGTAACCATAAAGTAGGTCTTGTTTTGTATCTAACATCTTTTGTTCAAAATGAAGTGTTGTGAGATTTATTCATGTAGTAATGAGAAGCTCTAGTTGGTTAATTTTTAATGATGCATAGCATTTAATTAAGATGTGCCAAATTTATTTTTTTATTCTGTTGGTGGACACTTCTTTCAAAAATTTTCTATTAGCTTGTACAAATAATGTTCTGTCTTTAGTTGGATTATCCCAGAAGCAAGCCTCTAAACTAAATTTGAGACGAAGAGCATGAGAAGAAGATTAACATTAAACTGGGATGAGAGGTGGGAGGGAAAGGGAGAGAGAAGGGAAATTGCATGGAAATGGAAGGAGACCCTCAGGGTTATACAAAATTTCATACAAGAGGAAGTGAGGGGAAAGGGGAAAATAATACAAGGGGGAGAAATGAATGACAGTAGAGGGGGTAGAGAGAGAAGAGGGGAGGGGAGGGGAGGGGAGGGGGGATAGTAGAGGATAGGAAAGGCAGCAGAATACAACAGACACTAGTATGGCAATATGTAAATCAATGGATGTGTAACTGATGTGATTCTGCAATCTGTATACGGGGTAAAAATGGGAGTTCATAACCCACTTGAATCAAAGTGTGAAATATGATATATCAAGAACTATGTAATGTTTTGAACAACCAACAACAAAAAATTTAAAAAAATAAATAAA
Source organism: Marmota marmota marmota (assembly GCF_001458135.2). Classification (NCBI taxonomy): domain Eukaryota; kingdom Metazoa; phylum Chordata; class Mammalia; order Rodentia; family Sciuridae; genus Marmota; species Marmota marmota. The sequence continues at coordinate 694,207 of NW_025999905.1, read as the reverse complement.
CTAAATTTGAGCTTGAGCTATTGATTTGGGAGGTAAGGAAAGTAAAAAATGAAGACATAGGTCAGAAGGAATCCAAATCCAATAAAGCATGCATTGATAAGTGAGGGCAGGTAGATATCTGGCTTACTGTGGCCCATTGGGAGGCAGTGTAGAATGGGAGTTGGGGTAATGTAATGCCAGTACATTAGAAGAGTATCCATCGTGTGCCTTTCTTATAATACCCCAACTTACTCACCAGCATGGATGAGACAACCCTTATTTGTCATTGGTTGATGGCTGCTCCAGGAGTGTTAACTTTAGGGGACTTCTGGCATTTTCTAGTTATAGGTAGAGCTCCTGTGGCCAAACAAATGTCCCAAGCAGAGAATCACAGATACTTTTGTTTAAAGACTATTAGCATGAATGAGAATGCAGGAATGTGATTGGTAAGGAGATATGGGTGATATACTGACATCTGCTACATGCTGCAATGATCATTTTTTATTCATCTACTAGTTTACACATGTATGAGTTACACACATATAATACACACACACATATAATAGAGTTGTAAGATTTTGAGTTCCAGTTGCTTCATATTCTTAATGTTAGTCATTTTAGACATTCTGATGGAAATGTGGTATCTACCATATCACTGGGGGGTGGGGTTGGTAATCGTGCTTTCCTTATACTTAATGTTGAGTACCCTTTCACAAGTTAATTACATAGTTGGAAGTATTTTTTTATAAAGTGCCTTTTCAAATCTCACCTTCATTGATTTTCTGACTTTTAAAATTTGGCAGAATTTTTTATATATTCTGGAAACAAGCCTTTTCAAATATGTGTTGCAACTCTCTGTTCCCACTCTCTGGCTTGTCTTTTCACTTGCTTGGTAGTGTTGTCCAATAAACTCATATTATTAATTTTAATACCCAATAAATTATTAATTTTATGTCCAGTTTCCAATTTATCAATTTTTCACTTTTTGATTAGTATCTTTCTTACTCTGTTATTTTTTATCTACTCTAAGATTATGAACATGTAACTCTAAAATCTGAGGTTCTCAGATTTCAAAACAACAGTGTGTCATTAATCCATGAACTCTTTCTCTGTGCTGATGGTGTGATGTGCATTTAACTTTAAGGGAATTCATGGTAGTACGTTTGAAGAGTATCCACTGTGTGCCTTTCTCATCAAATCCTAAGCCTACAACAGGGATAATGACATCTTTGTTCTCTCTTCGAAATCAGTGCTGGGCACATAGTAGGTTTTTAGTAATTGTTTCCTAAATAGATCATTAGATTCATTAGAATCATCTCAGGAACTTAGAAATCATACTAATGCCTGATAAACATAAACACAGACCAGTCAAATATGAGCCTTAAAGGAAATGAGTCTTGAGACAAATTTTGATATCCTATTATATAGCCAAAGTTGAGAGTGACTGGTGGGCAGGAGTATAACAGTGGCATTCAGCTGAACATCCCACAAAGCACAAGACATACCCTCAGAATAAATGAATGCCTGACCCACAGAGTCACCAATGCTGAATTTGAGAAATGCTTGCTTTGAACTTCTAGATATATTTCAAAAATCTCAATCCCCTTTGTAAATGGAAAGTGCCTATACCAGATGAATTCTTTATGGTCTTCCCATCTCACGTTACTGTTACCTGTCTTTTCCACCCCCTCCAGTCATTTCCAGCTTACACACTTCCTTTGATATTCCCCTTTGCAGGAATCTCCTTTCCCCATTCATGAGCAGCCTCACGGGAGCTTCAGTGCCCCTTAATCCTGTCTTGACCACAGACCTCATTTTGCCCAGATCTTCAAAGTTCCCCTTTATCTATCTTTTGTAAAACCATGGACATCTCCTTCTTGTCAATCACCTTCCAGGAAAAAGCACATTCTTATCTGTAGCAGGAGTAGGAGATATACAGCCTTTTAGAGCCAACTCACAGCAAGAATACCTGTGGTGAGTAAGAGTTAAGTGGGGTCTCTGTGGGAAGTCTCTCCATTTGATTTCTAGCCCCAGCACAAACCTGAATGTCCAAGAATACTATGTGACTTTGCAACACTTACCAAGGATTTCAATTTGTAAAGAGAAATTGTGAATTCTGAAGACAAAGTCAATCTGTCCTCTTGTTTCTGAATGTGACTAGGGTCATGGAGCAGAGCATAAATAAAAATGAAGAGGGGGAAAAACAGAAGGGTTTCCCCAAGTTAAAATTGGATAGAAATACATATCCATGCTTTTTTTTTTTTAAGAAGGAGGCATATGTTTAACTTTGTTCTGTCCTTAAATTGCTTCTCCACCTGCCGTACTATAGACTTAAGTGTGCAGAAGAGTGAAATGTGATACGGACAGAAGGTGAAAACGGCTGAGAAAATCCCATTCAGAGATGCTCCAGTAAGTCAGCAGTGCAAACTACGAAGAAAAGATTTGAAAGTCGGTAGCACAGCTAATGGTCTGAAGAAAGCAATCACAGTAACGAGAATACTTAATAAAACGAGCTTTCCCATTTTTAAGCAAACAATAAACTTCTTTATATAAAAAGCAGAACAGCAGAAATTCTATTCAGTCTCTGAGGATGAACGTGCCAAAGATAAGCACAGAGGCTTAGCATGCAGTCACTGAAATTTCCATGGGTGAAACAAATTAATTTCTATTCCTTTGCCTGATGCATGCATAGACATGTATTTGACTCCCTGTGTAGTATCATGTAAAGAGAATACAAGGGAAAATAAATTACTTCTCCTGCCTGCTCACTGGTCTATTGTTAAGTTGTCATGTGCTTCCCAAACTACCGTAGCATCGCTTAGACTTCTCTTTTTACAGAGAGGGGTTGCATTATTGAACCATAAGATTTCAAGCGACCTTGTCAGGTCATCAAGCATATCCACACATTGCTAAGAAGTTCCAAGCCTACATCATCTTGAAAGAGTTTCTGTCCTACAGGAAATAATTAAAGTGACAAAGTGAAAAGTTACGATTTTAAAAATTTCTCCTCTTCCTCATGCCACAATTTCTATTTTGAATCATTCTGAAAATAATGGTATAAAGGGAATCATAAATCTGGTTATCTTGTTCCCTTTTTAGAAAATACTCTTGGAAATTGATCAACCCCAGAATTCCATTCGGTCCTTTTGAGTCCCATTTCTGCTCTTCTCCATATTGTGTTAAATTAATAAAGTAGATTAATTTAACTGAATAAAGTAGATTAGTTTAACTGGTTGTGGTGCCCTACATATCCCATATGCTTAAAAATTATGTATGTATATCTCCATGTCTTTCTTGCATAAACTCCCACTTTTCCTATCCCATGTTTTTGCTGTAAAACAAGGGAAGGTGGCATTTCCAACATCCAGATCTTCACTCAACAGTCTCTTTTAAACAGATGGAGGAAGTCAGCAGTTAGTAGTAAATGTGAGAATCATGGTACTCACATGTCAGCATCCAACCAGGTGTTAGTAGGGAGTTAATGCAATTTCTTCTACAGGCTTTTCTCCTTCCTTTTCCCCTTCCCCTTTTGTTCTCATCATTCTTTGTTTCTAATATCCACTCCACTGTGTAGGCTCAAGCAAAGCCAATTCTCATCCACGCACTGGACACTGTGTGTCTTACCCCTTCAGGGACTGTCAGTTCAAGAGATCCCAGTTAAAGGCAATATCAAACCCCATAATGAATAAATTAGTAATGACGGAATCTGATATGTTAGTGGAGAAAGAAATTTGGATAGGAGGTTTGTCCAGCTTTCCTAAAATGATATACTTTAGAGAAAAATACATTTTTGTTCTCAGATCATGTTTTAGCCTTAGCTCCAGGAAAAAAGGAACTTTTGTTCCCTGGTTTCCATCCTTTCCCACCATTTTATTTTCCTCTGCAGAGGAAGAGAACTGCAGGTTCAATTGGTGAAGTTTGACATTTACAGGACCTTGTTCCCCAAGGGACAGGATCATAGCATTTAAAATAGCCCTCATGAGCAGGAGTTCTTCTACTCCAGTGGCTAAATGATGGAGAGGCTAATTTTTTAGTACTGGCCCTGGCCATCTTTATGCCCACCTTTGTACTTCCAGTCTCCAGGCTCTACAGACCAGTGGGACTTGCCTCAGCAGTTCTCACCCTGCCCTGGGTTCTCTGTTCCACCTGCAGATGGGGAAGGGAGACCTGCCCCTCACTCACACACATGGATGTTTAGATAGTAGGCTTGAAATCTGCTCTCAAGATCAAGCCATTGAGATGACCGTTGTGAGAAACCAAAACATTTTGTTTTCTGGCCCTAGGCCCAGCTATAATATTAGGTAAGTCTTTTTGAAGGAAGATGATGGGAGAGAAGATCAGGTACTTGCTCAGTTATTAACAGAAGTTGAAATTTATTTACTCTTGGCCCTTATGTGTTTAGAACCTAGGAAAGGAAAAAGGGAAAGTGGGATTTGGGCACTAAGTCTCATCCTACATTACATACCCCCTACTAGCTCCATGCTATTAACCACAAAATTTCTGTTAGTCTAGCTAGTAACATATGTTTTAAAAAGGGACAGAGAACACTAAGGAGAAGGGGATGAAGCTCCATTGAACAAAAGTTATTTAGTAGCATCATTCAAATTTCAAAAGCTTGTTTTCTTTCAAACTGAAGTTGAGGGGCGAATTTTGTACCAGTGCTAGATAAAAAAAGGCAGGGACAGTAGAAAAGTGAGAGGAAATTGGGAGGGTTGGAGGCATGGTGGTGAATGCTGGCTTGTCCACCTTTGCCTTTCAATTAGATATTGGTTTCTGCTATTATCCCAGTTTAGTCCTCATTAGGAAATGTAGAGTACGAGCTGCACTTCAAATGGTGTCCAGTATTTAGAGAGTGCTATGTGATACGAAGCCATAATTACCACCCTAGCCTATTTTCATAGCCTTCTGCTGTTTTCTGTACCCCATCTCCTCCTTTTTTGGTTCACTCTTCTTCTTTCCACAATCACCAGTATCCCATTACTCCATTGAATGAAGGCTTAAATGACTTTCCTGTTGCATCCAGCAATACTTATAGGAATATTCTAATAAAAAATAGTTTTGTAATCAAACAAGCTGGATTAGGTTAAGCATTTTTTATGACTAGACATAGGGGTTAGTTCTTAGTATTGGTGAATCTGCTTTGAGAACCATCCAGAAATTAAAATAGTATATACACTTACTACAATTATTTTATTATCAAGTTTTATTTTGATTAATTTACTTTATTTAAGGATAACTAACCTCTAGTGAATTGGTATGACATGGAGCAACACCCTACAGAATAAAGTACTGCTATAAATTTCTCAGTTCTACACAATATGGTTGCTTTGCCCTTCACATCTTTCACCCTAACCCTTCATAATCCACAATAGAACCTAATCACTCCCTTCTTTGTTGCCCATATACAACTCATAATTCTCTACCTGTGCAGCTTTATTCAATTTTTTCTTGTACTTGATATCACCTTCCTTCCCTGTAACACCTGTAAAATAGCCTTTAATGACAACACAAATATTATTTCTACTGTCCTTGTTGTTTGTTTCTCAGTTGAAAGTGCTAATTCCTCTGTGATGCTAGGTATCTCATTCCTTTTCTTTGGAATTTTTCATCTTTTTTTACACATTGTAATCATTTTTCTTTGCCTATCTTTCATTGCTATATTACTAGGCCTATGTTGTGAGCTCCTTAGTGGTGTGAACTAAACATTATTATCTTTAAATAGGAATTATAGTGAGATCTACAGTTTAAATTTAGCCTAAGAAATGTTTTGTTTGGCCTGCACTGTGTTTTCGGTGTCTTTTAGTAAACTTGGTATTTACTAAACTCTGAGTCAGTATCCAATAGTAAAATGTTGAGAGAAAAATTTAGATTTTTCTCTTCTCTTGAAACAGGGACTGATCTGGTGCCTCTGGGCCTTTGTTGATCACAGCCACAACTGCAGAGCATTTTAGTTTGCCTGGCCCCCACCTGAACAGACTAATCTGCCTAATGACATAGTTGAATTTTCATCCCTTTAAGCAATGTCATTTAGAATAGGCTCTAAAAATGGTTGTTTTAAGTCAGATGTAATTATCTCAAGGGAGAAGGAAAAAAGACCCCTTGTTAGAAAAAAATATTATGGAGTGACAGACTATTATATTATTAAGTTTGATTAAAGAAGTGAGGTGGTAGAGGATGTAAATAAATAACTTATGTTTGATGATAAATGACCCCTGTACTGGAGTCCAGAACACTTGTATATGTATCTCTACTAGAATATGATTCACCCTCAACACATTTATTTGTTCGGATTCATTGTCTAGACTAAGTTCCAAGATCTGGGGCTACAATGTGTCACTATTCCCTGGAGTCTGACTGTGTAGTTGGAGTCTCAGCTTCACTATTTACTGGTCACTTTACTTTTTTATGTGCATCTCAGAGGGCTATTGTGAACATTTAATGGAGAGTGCTTAGTGTAGTGTCTAATGTGTAGAAAGTATTCTGTAACTATTGCCTTGAATGGTAGAGTACCTGCCATCCAGTAGGTATTCAGTTAACATTTTTTGAATGAATGAGTCAATCTGTGTCCACTATGGAACCACTGTGTTATCAGTCAGCTGTTTTTCTGAGTTTTGGTTAAATGGCTTGATTACTACAAGAATCATTGCAATTCAGATCACAGACTTCATTTACCTAAATTAGACTAAACCACCTATAGATGTATGACATTTTATTTTTTCTAAAAAACTCCACCCTTTTTTTCAGAGCATATTATATGCAGTATTGCCCTATTTTCCACCTTTGCAAATCAGGTGTGAATTAGCTTAGTTTCACCCTACCCTGAAATCTTGCCTGATTACTTCCACTAGAGTTGGGTGTTAACACCAAACACACACACACACACACACACACACACACACACAGAGAGAGAGAGAGAGAGAGAGAGAGAGAGAGAGAGAGAGAGAGAGACNCACACACACACACACACAGAGAGAGAGAGAGAGAGAGAGAGAGAGAGAGAGAGAGAGAGAGAGACTCAAAAAGCTAGAGGCAGTGAAGTAATGTTAAACCCTTTGCAGGAAATAATCTTGGCTATGGAAATGAGGAAGCAAGAACATGTGACTTTGCCCCCTTTACCTTTAGGGACATCTTTGCTGGAAGATGGGCGTTGGGTGCAGTTGGACAGGAAAGGTGCTTAGGAGACTGAAAGTCCTTACTTTGCAGAGTTAGTTCTGGTCTGTAGATGCATAGACATGCTTTTCTACCGGATCTTTTCTTTCAGAGAAACTATAACATTTTTGAAAGCTGGAATTTGCCTTATTATGTTCTAACCTTAGCACTAAATGTGTGCAGGAGGAATGGATAAATGAATTAGGGAACAAAGAATGAAAAATATGAGGCATAAAGCAAGGAACCTCCCTAAATATCTGCTGATATTCCATGTTGATAAAATTCTTATAATCCTATAATGCTTATATTATTACATGGTAAAAGCACCGGGAAGGATCCTTGTATACCTGGAGTTAAAACTTCAAATCTTTTGTCTGAAAATTGAAAAACACAAGGGACACCTATTATTATTATTATTATTATCATTTATTATTATTATTATTATTATTATTATTATTATTATTATTATTTTCAAGTGCTGGGGATTGAACCCAAGGCCTGCTACACACATAGGTAAGTGCTCTACCACTGAGCTCCATCTTCAGCCCTAAAATTGAAAAATATTTGGAAATAGATTGCTTATTCAAGGTATTGAATAGCTTCAAGATACTAATTTATATTATCTATTTTTAAATAATGATTTAGAGGCATCAATATTACATTGCCTCTCTTCCCAAGTGCCATGATTGAGATTCTGATGCAAGTCCCAGGCTATACCCTGCCATCTGTAAATGCAAGTCTGGTCCTACTACAATCACCACGGGCATGCTCATAGACAACTTCCAGGCAAAACCATCAAATGCTTGAGTTTTAATTACCCAGTCTCCTTTTCACATCATTTATACTCTCAATATGTTATGAGCCAGATCTCTTCTTCACATCAACCAGGAAAAGGTGTGATTATTGGTTATAGAAACCAGAATACAAAGTTAAATCACTGTAAGAGTTCTTTCATAGGTTCATTTTGTAAAAGTTGAATTTACATTGTAGAAAATAAGATATTTTCTCTAGTAATTAAAATTAATATGGTCACCTGGGAACAGATAATTTTTAGAATGGTGGAAAGAAAACACTTGAGGGTATCAGGGAATTTGCTCCACCTCCAGGCTCATCTGAAATTTGGTGGATATCACTTTACACAGGTACCTTCTATTCCCATTTTGTTTTGATCTTAGAGTACCTTATGTAGACCAGAAGGCATTTTTTGACTTTTTTTTTTTTTTTACTGTAGCAAGTGTTTTCCACTTTACAGCTAGTAAGAGAATGACTTTGAGAGGTGGTGGAGATGCCTGTGATTTTTGGCATTCAAGGGTTAGAACGTTCTACATCTTGGATCAAGTGCCCCTGAGTAATTACACTACAGAAATTGCAGTTTTCAGGCAAGTTCATTCTTTGTTTGCTGATCACAGCAGTTTCAATGTGTTTATACCCCTAGGCCTGCTGGGCCATGTAGAATTAGCCTCAACTCTGCCTCTCCATCTCTGATTGTTGCTGCTGCAGTGGTCAGTTTTCTATATTGTTCTTCAAACAGTTTCAAAATTGTCCTTGGAGCATTTCTTTTGTTGGCTTTAGGATTTGCAACAGTCTTTCTTGAAGGCGCTGTATGGTAACTCATTTGAAGCAGAAGCGATAGTATTTTTGAGGTAGCAATTAGAACAAATATAAAGTTCCTTTTTTTCCCCCAAAGCTTTGCTTGATAATGTGTAATTTTTAGAAGGAAGAAATTTGCAAAAATTGTTGCAGAATAAAGGGGAAAGGTGAAAAACTATTTTTTTCTTAGATTTACTGCTTCCCACACATGCATAAAGACATACAATGACAGCTATTTCTTTCATTTTCATTTTCATCCCAGGAATTCAGCAAATAGCATCAGCATCTCCAGCTGTGATAATTGCGGTGTAAAGTGAAGCACTCTTTCAAGTGGAGTAGTTGGAACTGTTTTGAGCAGGCTGGTGGGGATGTGTTTTACACGCTGATACATCTTGTAACAGAGGTGTCTGAGGTAGATGTTAGGGGTCATTGTATGAAGACTCTAAGGCTTTTTTGACCTGTTTTGATCAGAGGTGTATTCAATGAGGTATGGTCACTAGGGCGCATTTGCACGCAAGAAAGTTGATACACCTCTTCGAGGCATTGTGGAATCACATCTTCTTTCATTGCTAATTGTACTCAGTTTCTGGAGTTTTGTGAGCTGCTGGTTTGGATAAGATTACAAGCATGGATTGGACATCGAGGCATTTGGCATATCTGCTCACTTTATTGAATAATGTACTTGGCGAAGTCCATTGTGTACCTTCTCCTCAGTTCCTTCTTTTAACCAAATGAGGAAGAAATCACAGACTACGTATGATTGTTGTTGCACAGGTACCTGTTTGTGTACCTACTATGTATCAGCCCATTGCATTTAACCCAATATGTGGGTTCATATTGACAATTTACAGAGGAGGAGACCTTGTATGAAAGAGCTCCAGTCATATAATGAGTAAGGGAAAGCCCAGGACCAAATCAAGGAGGCAGGGCTCTAGCCTTGTATTTTAACTCTGATGTGCCCTGCCCTAGCCTACTCTGATTCTTAGGTTCTTTGGTCTTATTTACATATGTGTTGCTAGTGCTTCCCAAGGCACTGAATTTATCTGCTATAGTCATTGTCACCTGCTGATTTAGCTGTCTAGAAGACAGAAACCTGTCTTGTTCCTCCTTATGATATAGCATAAGGGGCACCTTGTAAGCATAGCAACGAGTGCTTAGTGAAACTCCAACTAGGAATGACAAGCAGGGCTTCTCTTGCAATCAAAATCACCTTCACAGTGTGATGTGAGGATTTCTATAAACAGGTCCTTGAGAAGGAATTCATTTTTCTGCTGTCACCAATAAAAGTAGCGATTTACACTAGAAGGAATGTCCTGGTCTGCAATATGAGATAACATCTAAGAAGGTAGGCTCAGCATGTGTGTGTGTGTGTGTGTGTGTGTGTGTGTGACATGATCTACTTCGGTAGATTCAAATTCATCTGCTAGCACTAGATTACACATTTGATAGTTACTTTTGTGATACAAATGGCTTCTGGGTAAGTTTAATGTTATTGTTTTGAGCATCTAATTTATTGAGGATAACTTTTGACACTGTATTTGTGAGTTATTTTTGGAGACATTAAATTAAAACACATTTAATTTGGGCAATCAAAAAGAATTGTCTCTTTAATTAGGAGGAAGGGGGAAAATTGAAAAAATGAAAAGTCCCTAAATTTTCTCCTTTTTCTTAATTCACACATATTCTTTTATTTTTAGTGTCAACCTCTTGAGGTAGATTTCACTACTATTCCATTTACTAAAATAGCTCAGAAAGCCTACATTTAAATACTTCCAGAAAAGTAGATTTTTGTTTTTAGCATAGTAACTGATGTTCCAGCTTTAGTTGAGATTCCTGAACTCCTACCTTAATCCATTGTTCATATTTTGGTCAGAACAATATTCCTAAAACTGCATTTGCTATGTCACTCTCTTGATCAAAGCCCTCTAATGAGGGTTGGGGATGTAGCCAAAGGATAGAGCACTTGCCTAGAATGTATGAGGCCCTGGGTATAATTCTCAGCACAGGAGAAAAATGAATAAAACTCTTCAATAGGTTTTTGCCTTTATGAAAAGAAATTCTCAACACTCTTGCTGTCCTTGATAAGGACTCTCTTACCTCTCTAACAAAGGCTTAACTGCTGCCTCCTAGCCTTCTTGTTCCTTAACACTTGTCTCTGCACCACCTTATTCCCTCCTTTATGCATGGGATTTCCTTTGCCTGTGTCCCTGTTCACCTGACAAATTCTTATCTATGTCTTGAGACATTAATTACTTTTTGTTGGCCTTCCAAAATTAGAATGCATATACTCCTCTGTTTCCCCATAGTACTTGATCTAACCTCATGTATCTAGCATCTGGTAGATCTAGAGCTAAATGAGGGAATGACACATCCATGATCCTGACCTTCATGGAAGTTGGCCTGGTGGGCTGCAAACAAGCAATACAATGTCAAATTCTGACCAGTGCTATCATGAAACCTAGAATAAGGGTGTGGAGAGTGATGGATGGTGGCAGGAAGCAGAGAGGATTCTTTAGATCCAGTGATGCAAGAAATTTTCTTTAGGGAAGTAGTATTTGAACTCAAAGATAAGAAGCCAGCCATCTGAAGGTCTGGAGGAAAGAAAGTTCTAGATGGAAGGAAGAACAAATACAGACTTTTTAAGGTTTGAACATGCTTGATGTGTTTGGTGAACCACAGAAGTCAATGTAGTTGATGCACAGGGAATTCAGAGAAAAGGAGGCAAGACATGAAGGTGTAGTGTCAGGCAAGGGACCGGATCATAAGAGGTCATACAGACTTCAGTAATGTACTTAGATATTACTTTCTCATTCATGAAAAGTTTTCAGGGGTTCTAATTCAATTTGAAAATTTTACAGCTCATCCTAGTTTCCATGTGGAGAATGAACTCTAGAAACATAAGGAAAACCAGTAACTTTCAGAAGTGGAAGTAAGAGATAAAGATGGATGTCTTGTAGGAGGAGTACAGATGGTAAGATGTGGTCACGTTTTGGATATCGTTTGAGCAGTGCTCATGAACTGAACATTGGAAGTGGAGGAAAAGAGAGTACTCAAAGTATAGATTTCTTTAAATGAGTGGATAATGGTGGTGTGGGAATGATATGTAGAGGAACAATTGAGTTGTGGGGCTTAGAGGTGGAAGGACAGGGGGAGGGAAGAAGAGAAATGAAAACACAGAATTTTAATTTGGATATGCTAACTTTGTGGTATTTTTTTAGATATCTAAGATGGGATGTCAAACATCAGTAAATATACAATCTAGATGCAGCAGAAAGAACAGGGAGAGAAGAAAAAATATGATTATCTCATGGACTTATGATTATCTCAAGTTGATATCAGGGTTTCTAGGAGGCAAGTACACAGATATGGTAGACAGATGAAGCTTTAGGACATCCCATCATTTAGAGTTTGCACACAGAACGAGAAGGAGGACTGAGAGAGAAGGGCCAGTGAGAAAGGAAAAAGAGTGTGGAATCGAGGATATTAGTGGAAGACCACAGTGTGATGAAAAGGAGCAGAAGCCGTGGAGTCCTAAATAAGGAAGAATAAAAAAGTCAATAATCATCTGGGCCCCGTGTGGGTTAGATTTATTACACTGTGTTGTATTCACTCTTTTACCCGTGTACTCTCTGGTAGATTCTAATTTCCTTGAAGGCAGAGATTGAACATAATAAAGATAATATAGATTTTATTTAAATGAATGGATGTGGGAATTTTATTTAAATGATGGTGATGTGGGAAGATAACCTTTCTAGCCTCAGTGTATAGATAAAGGGCCTAACACATAGTAGGTGCTTGATAAGTATTTACCAGCTGAACTGATAAATAAATGCATTCCAAAGTCTGGTACAATGACTGCTGAACTTGACCACGTTCAGAAAATCTGAGAAATTTTCCTGTTCTTGCACTGACCTCCAGGTTAAATTGTACTTTAAATTTTCTCTAATAAGTGACATAAAAATAGGTGATCAAAAGTAGGCCCCAAACAGCTCACTGAATAGCATTCTTTAAAAAATGATGGATAGCTGGACAGAGCACACTGTACAAGAGGGAACTGGGAAGAATGAACTATATTTTCAGCTAATTTTATATTCATAAATAAGATTGGATTTATAGCTCTGCTTTGATTCACCTCATTGAAAGCTAAAAGAGAGAATTGAGTCTTTCCCCAAAGGAAATCTAAAACTGAATACAACATAGATGGTAATGGTGCTTTTGCATAACTTTCAATAATGTATCATTTTATAATTTAATAAGAATCCTAGGGAGATATATTAGAAGGGACATATAAAGCATTTACGGTTCCTTGGAGAAAGCTATTCATAATTTTAAAATTATGGTGATAATTATTGGATAATGAGGAAGATTAAAATTACATCTGATCTACACCTTGACAAGCTTCATTTCTTCGGAGCTCTGCCTTTATTCCCAAACTGGGAAAAGAATAAGACTTTTGTTGTGGTTGTTTGATTCTTCCTCTACCAACTCCCCCTGCCCTATTGTCTTTGGTTAAAAATTCTTCATATTATTTCTAAATAAGAATATTTCTAAATATTCTTCATCTTTTTTTCTAAATATTGGGATAACTCAGTGTTCTGGTCTATGATTTTTTTTCTCTTCCCTCTTTTCATCTCTTCCCTAAGTGATCTGCCTTTATTTATTGTCATTTTAAATATGCTGATGACTTCCAAACCTCTCTAATTCAGAAGCAGCCCCTGAAATATGTATTCTCAAATCCTATTGCTTACCAGATTGTGGATTCTTGAAGATAGGAATTGACATCTATTTTATCCATGATTTTATCAAAAAGTACTTGATGTTTATCCCCCAAGAAATGTTTGCAGAAAGGCAATAACAATGATAAGAGTGAACAGCACTGTATTTCTCCTAATGTGACAACTTTTTTAGTGGCGGGAGGTTACTGGGGATTGAATTCAGGGGCACTCATTGAGCCACATCTCCAGCTCTGTGTTGTATTTAGAGACAGGGTCTCACTGAGGTTGCTTAGCACTTTGACATTACTGAGGCTGGCTTTGAACACAGGATCCTCCTGCCTCAGCCTCCCAAACTGCTGGGATTACAGGCATGTGCTACTGCGCCCAGGATAAGTTGCCCATTTTATTATTGAATGCTTTTACTTTGCTAGAGTGCCCCCACCCCAAACCCTTTCTTCAGACACTTAATTCAAATGTCACCTTTGTGGTGATGAAACAGTATATCCTTTCAGCTAGAAGTGATTTAAACCTTCCAGGTACTCATGAAACTTCATCAGACCTTTTTTCTGTTACTTAGCCAAGGATGAATTAACACAAGAACAATAGATTCAGATCATTCCAGTGCTATAAAATAAGTCCTTCTCTTCACTGCCCCAGTATGGAATGTTTTTCCTATCACTGGATTGTTTCATGGTTTTATGTTTGTTCTTCTGTAACGTAAGTTGGCAGTAGAGAGACACAGGAGAGATGGTTTTTGTTTATGAGGAGATTTGCCTACCTATAAATAGACATTTTTATCCTGGTTTGTTCAAGACAGTCCTGGTGTGTGCATGTTCTTGCATAATTATGCACAAGGATGATCAAGTGTATGTTTGCCTAATCTGTAAGGTGAATCTATGAGTGTAGAAATCACAGCCCTTGATACATTTTAAAGTGATTCATGTACAGAAAAGAACAGTTACATAAAATTGTGCATAATGTAAGTAATTTCCCCCAGAATTTGTATTTGTATATGATGGCAGAAAATTGACTACCCATATTTCCTTTTACATAGAGGAGTTTATTTTCTTAGTGATCTCTGATGTTATATTTGGAGAGTGACCATGGCTTAGAGTTGAACATACCAACCAAAAGCCATCTCTTATGAGAGTTGACAAGTCATCCATGGAGGTATTGGCATTCAGGTATGATGTGGGGATGTAAGGAGATCCCACAGATATCTCCGCTCCCTGACTGGGCTTTAGAAGAAGCATTTTTCTGATGTGAAGTTCCTATAAGTATATATACATTCTGTCCAGCAGATGGAGTGTTTGCAGCAAATTGTTCTCTCCAATCCCACCCCCTCCTTGGAAATTAACCACCAGGTTTCTGCCAGAACCTGCCTCATTCAGGGTGACATATGATGCCGTTAAAATAAAATATAAAGGTTAGAGAAAGATCAGTAATAAGTCCTAAGCTGAACATAGATTTTAAGAAACCACCTCTAAAAGAGTCTAGAAATTAATAGTCCATAATATGATGAAAAACCCCAGCTGACTTCAAAGGAACCTCTTGCCTTCTTTTTAAAGAATTCTGTTTAATGCATAATTCACTCAGTCCATGAAACATTCTGGGAAACTTTTGGATGGATATCAGCCTTTTAATTTAAAATTATGCACTCTGGGAAATGGCTGGCACTGAAGGTGGGAGTCTACTAGGTAATTTACACCACAATCAAATTGCAATTACAAAGGAGATTAAAACATGGCTTTAAAGAATCTAACTCCACCCTCAGGGCTACTAGCTGTTTGGTAAACAGAGAAAGAGTGGGCCTGTAATTAAAGGAAACATGTAATTAAAAATTTCTAACCTCTTCAGCTTTGTTAGGGTGACACTAAAATCTCAAGGGAAAGGGAAGGAGCCTCATTTCCAGGAATCTTAGGGAGGTAGTTTTATGTCTTCAAGGGGGTGCATTTCTTCTGATATTGTCTATCTGTCTTCTACTTTTATTTTTTCAATTGATACTATTCGTATTTTTAGGAATAACATGAAGAATTTTCAAGATGAGTATGTTCAGGCTGTGACAGTGACTTAGCCATATAATTTGGAGTGCTAACTCCAAGGCAGAGGCTCTATAAAGAATCAGAGTTGTCTGGGTCCATCTTTTGATCATTCCTAGAAGGTTACTGTTCCCTAAGGATTTTTAAAGAACTGTCCATGCTAGAAAATTGAAAGAGGAGGAAACCCAAGTAGGGGACTAGGCAAAATGATATAGTGTGAAAAGATTATCTTAAACTTTCTTCTTCATCCTGGGTGCCAATTCCTCCAGAGCTTTTCTCTGTGGTTGTTCCTCAGGATAATGCCCTGAGCAAGTCATGTTCTATTA
The DNA here is from genome assembly GCF_001458135.2 of Marmota marmota marmota. NCBI lineage: Eukaryota > Metazoa > Chordata > Mammalia > Rodentia > Sciuridae > Marmota > Marmota marmota. Next base: position 678,409 of record NW_025999905.1, on the reverse strand, counting down.
GGATGATAAAAAGACATGTCCTTTGAGAGGTCTTAAATTGCAAGTTATTTTCTTAAATGGAGAAATGAAACTAACAAGATCACGTTGCTGGTGATTTTGCCTATAAGTCCTGGCCACCATGATGTGACCATACATATCCTACCTAATATCTGGAACTTTAATAGGAACCAAGGTGTGACCTTGGGTAACCCCACATCTGCGTAGCAATATATATACTTCCACTATAAAACTTCCTTCAGTTTTTAACTTGTGCTTCATTAATAACTCTGATTTCAGTCAAACCAATATCCTAAGCTGATCCCAAATAAATGGTTACTCTGATGTTAACAATTCTTTAAAAATGAGGTTGATTAAAAATGCAACTGGTATTATCTGAACTCTGAGGTAAATAACTGATTAAATGAGAATATATAGGCCTGATTTTAAAGACATTTAATTCCGCTTCCTTGTAGGAATTTGACTCAATTCTAAACAGATTGAGAGATTAAAATATTTTGCACTATGCCTAAGATGTTTCATTTCTAAAGACCTATGAAGCTAGAAAAGTGTTTTCAGAGGCTCTCAGAAATATAATTAATTACTGAATTAGGTCCTTAGAGACAGGAACTGCTTACAGCCTGATACAGACCTTTTATCTAGTTAATTAGCTTTATAGGAAGAATTTTGCACATTTAGCAGATGAGTATAGATTTTATTACTTGAAACACAATACAATTTATTTTTATGTTGTATTTTTAAATTAGAGAAAAAAAGAGAAAAATAATCTTGAACTCTGAAATAATTCCAGAAGGCCTGATAATAATGAAGGGCACTGTGATAAGACATCATTCTCTCAGCCACATTGTACTGCCAAAGGAAAATTAAAATTGAAGCAGTTTAAAGCCCTCCAGATAGACCAATTCATTCAAGATAAGAGACTTGTGGTATTCCAGAGAAGTTTAGTTGCTCATTATATAGAGAAAACTGGTTCTCTACATACGAATGAACCACACTGCAAAAAGCTGTTCATAAATCCCTTTGCTACTAAGTCCAAAGTGATGGCAAGGAGATTTGCTAGCCATCCCTTCCTTTCCACTAAACACTTGAAGTGGTGAAATGGACATATTATTCTCTTCCCAAAGAGACAAAATTTTCCTCATCAAAAATCTGCTGAGATAGAATTACCCTTGATGTCCCCTGCAAATGACCTCAGGAGTTTCTCAGCAGCATTTTCTCCTTCACAACCTTGATGCTCACTTAGATTCTGTTTAGATTCTAATGGGCCCTGATGCCATTGAACCATCTGCAGCTTGAAAAAGAATTTCAGCAGTAACATTTTCACTGAGAGTAGGTTTTAAGTTCTTAAACTTAATTCTCATCCCCTTTTGAATGAACAAATGGCTATCAGGCATCGGAGGTAAACAGTGATTGTCTAATCATGGACTCCAAAGCTCCCCCCACCCTTTTCTCAGTTGTGTTTCCTTGGGTGTTGATTTACAACCACATAAGTACAGTCATATTGATGTGTCCCAAGTAGTATGAGGCAATCTCTAACTTGGAGAATCACCTACACTCTCCAAATTCTTCATCTCACATGGCACTGCAAAGTGAATCACTTTTCTTAAACACTTGCAAAACTTATTTCACCTCTCTTCACCTCTCTTTTCTTTTGTAATCGCATATACCTTCTTACTTGTACTTATTTCCTTTACTTGAACCTTTCAAAAATGGGGTAAATAATTATCATAAAAACATTTCAAACTGAAACTCTGTAGCAGTTGTAAACATGATAGCTACATATAATGCTTACACCCTCATATGTTTAGGTAGAATGTGTGCAATTTTTTTTGTTGGTGATAGCTTTGCTAATTTGAATATAAATTAGTAGTTTTATGTCTATAAGGAGAGTACTATCTATTATGTAATTTCCATTATGTATAAATTTTATACTATATGTCAATAGACAGTTGTAACTATTATATAAACTTTCTATTACATAGAAATACACCTCTGTTTTCCTCATTTAATAATTGAGTATAATGAGCTGAAAAGGGGGAGAAGATTTAAAACTTGAAAACATAGACTCAGTTACCCTTCTGGTTTTTCCAATGAGGAACTCTGTGGAAGCCTTCAGTGCAGGCTCAGATTGATGTGAGGGAGCAGCAAGTCACCATTTAGGGTTTGGAGGAGATTTGCCATGACTATATCAGGTGGGTAAGAGTGTCATCCAAACTGCTGAGTCTCTATTCATCTGCCCTGAACAGTCACCAGAGATGACAGTTCCCGGTGAGTAGAGTCATTGCAGGAAGAGAAAATCGTTCACTGGGATGGAGAAACAAAAATGCTCCATGGAGTGATTTAGTTATTTTATTGCTTTTTTTAGGACCAGGATAAAACATGGCTTAAAGTTCAAAAGTTGATTCTATTAGCAATCTGAAAAAAAAAATGTGAAAAGACATCAAGCTGAATGGTTTTTTCTAGCCCTTCAGCAACCCTTTATTGCTGTCACTTATCATGAACTTTTACTCTGCTAATAGCTTATGAGCAGTTGGATGGCACCTCATGTGCTATAAACAAAAAATTTATGGGTCAGATGTGTTGCTGTCATTTTCTCTCTCCTTTCCCTAATTTTTACCTGATGTTTCTCCCTTATGGTGAAAAAGGAAAATACATGTTCTGGCCAATTTTTGTATGAGCTCCAAACAAACAGGAAAAATGACACTTTGGTTCATGTTGATAGAAGATGCTCCCACAGGACAAGAAACAGTATTGACTAGATGAAATTTTGATGAAGTGGGAAAAATGATCCACTGTTTCAGTGGTACTGAAAGATAAGCTGAAGAAACTATTTCGTGGTAATTTTATGAAAAAAACACATGAGAACTTATTCCAGTGGGTATATTTAAATGTATTGTGTGTGTATGTGAATGTATTTGTCACAAATGAATATGTTATGGAAAAAAAAGTTCTTCTCAAAAACTAATCTGTCATTTAATATATGACATAACTGAAGCCCAAAGAGCTTGATTGACTTGCTCAAGGCCACATAGCTGGTTAATGGCATGACTTGGGCAAGCCTCACACTTCTTGATTCTGAGTGCATTGTATTTCATTTATATCACTATATGTGGTTGCATGAAAATTACTTTGAATTAGAGTTACCCTCTAATTAGAGTTAACCTCCAGGAAAAGATAAAATTTAAAAAAGAAGATGTTTCTGGACTCACAGAGGGAATGTTTTCAGTTAATATATTATCTGAATTGGTTTCCAATTCAGAGGAACCAAGGAAGATTACGTTGCTGTTTTTGGTGAAATGGAACCAAAGTATGAAACTTCTAATGATATGGTATTTATTAGCCTGGTTGTTCTTCAGAATGAAAGCAGTAATTATCAGTGAATTACTAGCAGAATGCCATCTTTTCATTTCAGATTAGATTTGTGACCATCTTGAACACAAATTTTGTGTTTTCCATGTTCCCACATGTTAATAATAGCCCCAATTGTATAAGGGGCTTCAATATTTTCTTCCATAATATTGAGGAGACATTTTTAGTTTATTGACTTTTTGACAAGGATGGTATTGAATAAACTATTACAGGCCAGAATCTATGTGGTTTTATTTATAAATGAAAAAAAAAAAAAAAACTAATGTTGTCACAAACCATAGAAGAGAAGATCCTACCACAGAGAGAAAAGACTGTGGTGCTAACCTTGAGGATCATGTCCTACCCATCAGATTCATGCAAATATTTATGCAATTTTTCAATGGTTTACCCTTCAGTTGCCTCTCAAGAATTCTTCTTTGAGTTAATTCTTGCCCTTTCCTCAATCCCTGGTTAGAATTTGTATTCCCTTTAACTATATTTAAGAAGCATCATTTGCTTGGGATCGGTATAAAGATCAAATGAAATGCTGTATTGGAAAGTATGTTTTTAAGCCTACGGTATCAAATGGCTGATTTTATTGCCCTAATACTTCTATTACAGCTGTCAATGCAGACTGCCTCATGCTGTGTTTCAAGATGTACCCTTGCCTTTCCCAGGAGACAGGTTTTCCTCAGCATGCTTTTCCTTTGTCCCCTTTCCAGTGTCGAACAAAAGAAAAATGCTTCAATAATTGTTGCAGAAATGACATAACACGTTGGTCAATAAAGCTCACAATATTTTATGATGCTCTTATAATTAATAATACATTATGTGGGGATGGGAGTAACCACCTTGCTCTTCCTATAATGGAAAGAATATGAAGAGGTCAGAGCAACCCGAGGATAGCTTGAAGTCACACAATTAGACTAGAGGTATTCTTTTTCAGAGAAGAAAACCCTTTTGTCCCAACATTCAGGACTAGGCGAACGTCACTTGGAGATTTTATTTCTTCTTTAGACATGATCAGCAATTGTATGATAGGAAGTCTGAATGGGAAATGTACAGATTTCTATTGAAATACATGACATTTTGGTAAGTGCTTGAATCTCGTCTTAGGTCTTGAGGATAAAAATTACAATTTCATGAGAGGTAAACTCATCTGAGCTTAATTGGTATTGTACATCAGAAAGAATTGACTCTGGTTTTTAGCCAAGTGCCTTGGGATTTTAACAAATGGCTTCTTCCTGGGAAATTAAAATAGCTGAGAATACTTGGTATTTATACAATATATATATTAGGATCTCAACATTGATTGGTCTCTTTAGGTTTATCTATTGGCTTTTTTTTTTTTTTGATATGTAACTATAATTTTAAAATGTGTCTTATTCCAACTCTGTGATATTTCTCCTGTCACTTCTCAGAGCCTCCACTGCTTCTAATCGCAGAATTAAAGTCAAAAAACTTAAAAACTTGTACAAGATCTGGACCCTACTACCTCTCTGACCTCACCTCTTCTTCCATGCTAATTTCATCCAGCCACACTGGTCCTTTTGCTTCGCCTCAAACACATCCAGGAGGCTCTCACCTCAGACTTTGTTATTCCCTTACTGGAAATGCTCTTTGCAGCAATGCCTCTCTCTCATTTCCTTCAAGTCTCTGCTCATAAATCAAACTGTCAGTGAGATATCTTTTACCAACCTTATATAAAATAGTAAATCCACCATCATCACCACTACCCGACACACACACACACTGCTTAATTCCCAGGGTCTAAGGCTGGGACTGATGCAAAGAAGATCTGCAATAAGTGCGGAATGACTACATGAAATTTCCCTGTTTCTTCAAAGTCTGTCTCTAGTCCATTTCCTTTAGGATTCTTCCAGTATGAGTAGAGAATATATTACCATCTTCTTTAAATACAACCAGTAATTCTCATTCTCTCAGAAACAGACATGTCTTGATACTATGAAAGGTAAGGACAAACATGCCATATTCACTAGGTCTGTTTGGTGTATCTGTTATGTTTCTAAACCATTAACAGAGGAAACCTGAACTGGCTTTGTGACTTGCTGCAATCCACAGGGCCATGATTCAGTGTCTTTTACTCTTTTTGGTGTTAGTATTTTCTTAAGATTCTTCAGCAATAACCATAACCAGAGTACTTTTGGCCTCCAGTTACATTTTTTTTTCTACTTTATCACATAGAAATCACTGTGCTCCCTGTTATCTTGGAAGTCAAGGGGACATATTACTGGATAATGATCAAAAGATGTAAATTCTATTCTAGGAAGAGTTCTTTCTCTTTGACCTTGGGTAAGTGACCTCGCCTCTCCCATCCTTTACATTCTCATCTAGAAAATGGTAAATAATATTGACTTGTCCCACCTAGTTCACAGAGCTGTGGTAAGGTTGAAATGACAGTGTGTTTAAAGTGATTTAGAAATGATGAAGTGCCAAGTGGGCATATCTCATCATAACAAGTACTAGCATCTTAGAATTTTGAATTCTTGGCAATGTTTTTGTTTTATCTTCTTGCCTGAGTTCTTGTAATGGGCCATCGAGCATGAGGGACATGTAAATAAACTCCTTGCCAAAATGCAGCTTGGGATATGGGAAAAGGGGATGGACCTGCACACTCAGGGGATTGAGTTAATTAATTCAATCTCTCTGGTCTAGTAGCTTGAATGAGCAAATTTAAACTGTAAATGGCAGGGAAAAGAAAAAAGTAGGAGGCTGGGATACAGGCCTTTGCTTTCTCAGTTCTGTTGTTATATTAATTAGTTAATTTTAGTTGGATTTTAAAAGTGTCTGTCAGAATCCTATATATTGCCACGGTATTTTAAATATTATGATATAATTTTCCCAAGAGAAGAAATATAAAGTATACTTTCTTTTCCATGCTATTTAGCAAACGGATTAATTCATCCTCAAGAAACTCCTGCAAAGCCAGATGCAGTGGCAAATGTCTGTAATTCCAGCCACTCAGAAGGCTAAGGCAGAAGGATGGCAAACTCAAGGCCAGTCTGAGACCCTGTCTCTTCCCCGGGAATGAAACTCAGTGGTAAAGCACAGCTAGGTTCAATCCCCAGTACCAAAATAAAAACAAAAAGAACAAAACCCTGCAAGATGAACTTGCCTAGCACTTATGAGGCCCTGAGTTCCATTCCCAGCACCATAAAACAAAAACAAACAAAAGATCCTTGCAAGACAAAAGGCAGAAGAAGAACATGTAAATTTCCCCAGGGAAAAGGAAGAAATTTAACTGAAAAGAAATTAACCACAGAACAAGTTTTTAGGAAGAACTTAATCAGGCAAAATCAGTCAAGTGACCCATGTTAGGAAGTTGACATGTTTGTTTTTCTATTAGAAATATTTTATTTATAATTTACTGTTTAAATATGTCTAAAGAAGACAGAGTTCTTAGTGACTAAAAATGAGGAGATGAATAGTTTCATTATAAATGCCTTGTTTTTTTCACTTTTATTAAAATTGAGGTTATCAAAGTTTCATTTTTTATTAGACATACAAGCATTTTAGGAACAGAGATGTCTTTTTATAAGAACCCAGAAAAGCTGGTATAGTGCTACCATGTAGTTATCAGTGATCAAGTAACCTATAAACAAAAATTTTCAACAGGGAATTCTTAAGTTCCAATTTAAGAATGAATCTATGGTATTTAACTCTTTTAGAAATAAAAACTGAGTTGTGACAAACTACCACAATCTGCTGATAACAATGAACTCAATGAGAAAAATGCACAGACACACTGAGAAAACCCACAAAACTATAATGGTTGTGCATAGAAATTCTGTAAGAGTTTCAGACTTAGTATTTTTCTCCTTTCTTTTATCAATTTGCTTTTAATTAAATATGGAGGTTTGTAATTAGAGCAAGAGAATGGGGTGATAGGGAAGAAAAATGTAGTCTTAAATAGCATTTAAGACAGTGATTACTTTTTTTTCCTGTGATTTACTATTGATTCTCGGAAATAATGGTATGATATTGCAAACATTGATCTGGTGCAATTTGATGCTCTCAGAGGAAGGAGTGAAATATATAATTGGAGGTCTATGCTATGAGTCATTCTTTACTGAAGACATCATTATGGCAATTAATGAAAGAGTTAACAAATACATTTTTGGATAATGAATGTTAGGTGATCGTTTATTATTACTGCTATTGTCCATAAGCTGAACCAAATGGCATTGACATTGCAGCCTTTTTTCTAAAAAAGTCACAGTCCTACTCAGTGTTAATCTTTTAGGAAATGTTTTCTGACCCTCTATCACTGTGATTTCTCCTTTTTGTGTACATACTGTGAACTTACCCCTCTCAAGGTACCAACAGTGAACTGGGGTAGTATGTATAAGTTATATTTATATTCTTTTATTACACTTGCTAGTTGCAAAGCTACTTGAGGGCTGAAATAACTTTTTTACTCTTTGTTTTTCATTCTTCTTAGTGCCTGTTACTGATACCCATGAAACACTGAAAGTTTCATAATGATATCATGATGTTCTGTCTTCATTATATGCATGTCACTGTTGCCCACAAATTCGCTTCATTTTTTAAAATATGTTTTTAGTTGTAGTTGGACACAATATGTTTATTTTATTTATTTATTTATTTTGTGTTGTTGAGGATGGATCCCAGCACCTCATAAACGCTAGGAGAGCACTCTACCACTGAGCCCCAACCCCAACCCCCTCCCTCCATCTTTTAAAGAATATTATAAAAGGACTCAATTCATAACATTAAATTTCCAATTCTGTCTTTGCTTTATCATGAAGAACAAATTTTTAAGAAGTTTGCTATGATAAAAGGTGAGACCTATAGCTAACCAACTGTTTACTATAGGAATAGAAAGTGCGATCTTGTTTCAACAAAGAATCTTCTTTTTTGGGCAGGGCAGAGAGTACCAGGGATTGAACTCAGGGGCACTTGACCACTGAACCACATCCCAAGCCCTGTTTTGTATTTTATTTAGAGGCAGGGTCTCACTGAGTTGCTTAGCACCTTCCTTTTGTTGAGGCTGGCTTTGAACTCATGATCCTCCTGTCTTAGCTTCCTGAGCTGCTGGGATTATACTGCGCCTGGCTCAACAAAGAATCTTAATAACTTGGACCAATGGTTCTCAAATTATTCTCCCACACTTGGGTTTTGTATGTGATAAACCCATTCTACAACTAAAACAGAAATAATAATCTTTTCTGAGTTGGCTAACTAATTAATACACTATATTGACAAATTGTTATATTCGGAAAATTTGGTTACTTCTTGAAGAAGAATGACTGAATTAATGGACAAATAGCAGGTTAATATTCATGGTCAATCTTAGACATGTAGTTATACTTGGCTCAGTGGGCTCATGTGTGTATGACTTAACTTTTGTAGTTGAAATATTAGTTTAAGGATTTAATATAGCTCTCTGCTAGATAAACTGTTTTTTAAATAGAATTACATATTTAAATATTCTGAGATGCTATTACTATAACTTCTGAGGGCTCTGCCAAATTTATTTTACTTTAGACAGTGGGAGGAATCCTTTGACTACCATAGTTGTAGAATAAGTCAGACATAAGTGGAGTGCCTACATTGCCCCAGGTCCAGTATTAGGGGTTAGTGACATGTAAACTTTCCTGCTAATATCATATAAAGTAACTAAGGAGCACTGCACACACTTGTTAAATGTCTAAAGTGAGAGGGAAATAGAAATGGTGGACAGTTGTCAAGGTCTGTAGACATCCTCTCAATGCCTATTTCTCGGGATGTTGTGTCAGCATCCCTAATCTTCAGAAGTTGGGTCCAGTGCTCAGGCACAATAAAAATTATGGTAAGTCCCTGGGAGGATAACCAAATTAAACTCTGGGAAGAACTTCCCATACCTTCCTATTTCATTAGATGATGATCCTGTAGAAAAAAATTCCCCCATTTCAGTGTGTGGTTGCTGTCCGGGTCAGGAATGTTTTGTTGAGCCCACTGAAAATACTTCCTTTCTCTATGTTGGTTTTTCAGTGTCCCATTGAAGAAGAGGGGTAGCATAAAAGTATACGAAAGTAGGAAAAATATGGGTTTTCAACTTGACCATGACAATGTTTTCAGATTAGAAACCCTTAAGGACTAGGTTGTTTGGGGATTACATAGGATGTCAGAAAGGTCAGGAATATAGGGTGACTGATTTTTAAATGGTATATTAGTTGCATTAAAAATACTCAAAACATTTTCTCCAACCTTCATATTCTTTTGTGAATGATAGTCCTGTAAATATGCCACAGTGTTTAAAAGTATGGAAAGACAGAGGAAATCATGTATTTATTATACTTTTTTCTTCTGATTAGCAAAGGGGTAGATCTATTTCTTTCATACTTCTTTGGGGATGATGAGGATTTATTTTTTTCTGTTTCACAGAAGAATTTGAATAAATTAAGATAAAATTAGGCTTTATAAAATAGTAATAATAATAGTAACTATAATAATAGTAATAGCAAACAGCAGCAGAAAGCACAGACCAAAGTCCACAACTAGGCGTCCACTGCATGACCTTAAAATTAGAACCATTTCTCAAGCTCCTAAGACACCAAAGAACAGATGCACAGTGCATAAACAAATAAGTGAGCACATTAGTGGTGCCCTTAGAGGGTTTAAATCTTATTCTTGTAACCCTAGGAAGCTGACCAGAGAGAAAGGGGAAGAAAGAAGTACAGGATATTTATCTTTACGTTTTCGAAATGCTTTTGATCAGGAGAGCTGGAACAAGTTTCTGTGCTTTTGTGGGAACTACAAATGTTCCAGTGGAGGAAGCAAGATCAAGAGCAGTTTGCTCTTTCAGGGACTTCAAAGCCCATTCATCTAAAGATGTGGCCATTACCATTTTGGCTTCCTCACTGTGCCTTGGATGGCCCTGTACTTTTCAAGAGGAAAGCCTTGCTGGGTTGGGGCCAGCTAAAATGTATTCCTTGGAGTGCAGTGTCCTAGAAAATCTGCCCTGCCTGGCCTGTGCTTTGTGATTATAGTCCCAACCAGGCTTGATCCTCACTCCTATTGGATGAGTCAGGCGCAGAGGTGAATGGGGCAGCAAGCCTGGACTACCCATTTTCTGCATCTGCTGCTCTTCCAGGTATGGAGAATTGTAAACATAAGATCAAAGTTGGGTCCTATCCACCAGGTGCTAGGTCTATGATCTCTGTAGGCAGCTGCTTTATGGTACTAAGAGGTGAGTGGAGGCTGGGGAAATCAAGCAAGCAAACAAACAAACAAACAAAATCTGTCATAGCTGTGCATCCTATTTAGTCCTGCTTTGGTCACCAGTAACAGGGGATTGCTCTCTTCACTGTTAAGTCAAGCTCTGGGATTTGGATTTGTTCATGGAATTTAGATCTATTCTGTAAAAAAGCTACACAAAAATTTTCCAATCCCAAACCAAAAGTAAAACCAAAGCCAAAACAGCACAAAAAGCAAAGGGCAATGCCCCAATAGTGTTGCTCCCAATGATCCTGCTTCTATAGTTTGGAGTTATTCTGGAGACTAGAGGCTGGTGTACCTTCCAGGACATAGGGACTGCATCTTTCTTGTTTATTGCTGGGTCCCTAGGGCCCTGGCACACATTTAAATATCTGTGGAATGAATGATTAAATCAGGGCTTTGTTGTATCTTCTATTTATTATGTGATCTTGGACAAATTTCCTCTGAAATCAAATATTTGATTTCTCTATTCTCAAAGATGGTAGGTAGCCCACCCTTGAGAATCACACAGGGGGATGTTAAGAATGAGTCCTGAGATAGTGTCCACTTGAAACTGGATATGTATTGGGTGCTTCTGGTAGTATGTTCAATAAATGGTTACTCTTTTTTTCTTTTGAATTGAGTGTATTCTACTTGCCACGTCACCCTGACAGTTGAGTCCACTTTTGTGTGCTTTAGTAAGTGAAGATAATAATGCTGACATCCTAAATTTCCACCTCTGACAAGTGAGGAGTAGGCACAAAGCTCATCATTCAGGAAGGTCCTTTGTAACTCTACGATTTTATTCTGTTCTACTTTCTAGGACTGATTTGAGAATGAAAAGTGAGAGAGATTGTACTGCACCATGAACAGAGTGACAGTGACATTGCATTTCTTTAAATGTTTAATAGGCCTCTCTATTTCCTCTGTTCTTAACTGTCTGAGGTAGTTTATGTTTTCCTTTTATATGCTGCACAGGCAAAATTTTACTCAGAGTCACTTTGAAAAGTCACATGACATGAAACATAATTCTCATTTAAATATTTACTTTTGAAAGTTGGGATACCATGACTCTTTCACATAGAAAATTTATTTAATTAAAAATTTGCTTTCAAACATCATATTCTAAGGTTTGGGATTTAAGTTCCACCTTCCAAAGTTCGAGTGTTGGATGCACCACTTTGTTCCAATTAGTTGAGCAAGTGGCCCAGGAGCATTGAAGGGATAATAAAATGGAACACAAAAAGAAGCATATCTTAAACCTTTTGATAAGCATTTCCTTAATATCTAGTATGTGCCAGAAGTTGTGTTCAGTTCAGTGTTTGACATCAAAGACATCCTATCCCCAGAGCCTTTGTGTATGTCTAAAAGCAACACTAGATTTGGTAAACTAGATTTCAGTCATGGCCCTGCCACTAACCAGATGTATGACCATAGGAAAATGGGTTTCATTTTGGGGAGTTGCCTCTACAAGATGGTGATGAATATCTTCAAGCTCTAATGGTATTTGGTTTTACATTTATCTCAAAGGAAACGATAGAACATAACTGAAGGAGAGTGCTTAGGTAAAAGCAAGCCATTTCAGAAGTCATATAGTACACTTTTCTTTCTTGAAATTCACTTGGTAATAAATAAAACATATACATTAAATTTTCATGAAAGAATCACCTTATAAATCTGTTGATTGATTTTTTTTCGTTCCTCATTCCTTCAGTAAACATTTATATAATGCCTCTTCTATGCCCGAAACTGTTAGGTATTTGAGATAAGAGATGATATATATGTTCTGTCCCTTGGAAGAGCTCACAGTTCTGGCAATAGAGATGAGAAGAAAATCCTAGTTTGGTTGTGAAATGCTGTTCATAGTAAATAAATATTTACTGAGCACCTATTATGCTGGGAACACACGAGTGAACAAAATCAGTAATGACTTCTGTTTTCCTGAAGCCAAAATGCTAGTGTGAGGATCAAACAATAAAGAATAAACACGAAAGTAATAAATGATGTGTGTAGCAGGAGATGAAAAAACCATGAGATCAAAAGAAAGAAGAGCAGGTTAAAGGGAAAAGGGGGCAACTGTGGTGGGAGGGACGCCCTGGAGTTTTCCGGCAGAGGAGGTAATATATAAATAAAGACAAGAGGCAAGCAAGGGAGCTGATTAGCCCAGGGATATGTGGGGAAGAGCACTATAGTCAGAGAACTGGCTGAAAAAAAAAAAAAAAGCCCTGGGGTACAAACAGTGCTTGATGGTGTGCAGTGAGAAAGAGGGAGCTTGAGGGACACCAACAGAGCTGAGGGGCGGGGGCGGGGGCAGGTCCAGCAGGGCCTCTCAGGCCTGACGGATCATGTGAAGCCTGAGAACTCCTTGGAGGGTGTGAGCAGAGGAGAGACTTGCTGTGCCTTACATTTTTAAAGGGCATTCTGGCTGTCAGGTAGAGAATAGATTGTGGAGGCTGGTTGGAGGTAGGCTTAATTGGAAGGATAATACCGAAATGTAGACTAGAGGTGTTGGTGGCTGGGACCGTGGTGGTGGTCGTAGCCATTGCGATGATGAGAAGCGATCAGATCCTGGATCCATGTTGAAGGTGGAGCCAACAGGATATTTTGGCAGATTGGATGGAAGGTATGAGGGAAAGCAAAATGCCAGAACAATGCGGGAAAATGAGGAGGGGCACTTAATTCAGTTTAGAAGTTCAAGTTAAGTTTCCTTAGCAAATATCAAGTAAATTGACTATTGAAGACACATAAGAATAGAGGCAGATATGGCAGATGGGAGCAGGGCGAGAGTGTTCTAGGTGGAAGAACTGATATGTTCAGATGGTAGGAAGGCAAAACAAAGGCATAACAAACATATCTGGGGGAACTACATGTAGTTTCAGTGGAAAGAAGAGTGAATGTGGGGTATACATGGGATCCAATCCATGTCAGAAAGCTCACTATTTAGAAGAAATTTAATAAGGCATAGCTCTTCAAAATCTATTTTGCAAAAGGAATATTTAAACTGTGTTAACTTTAAACAAAACTCATGTTGACCAATGCTTGTATTACCTAGTAAGAAAACACCAAACATCAGAGAATATTTTAAACTCTGTGGTTAAAATACTCAGGAGGCCTAGCTTTTTCATCCTGTAAAGGTGAGAGTTATTAGAGAATTGGTTACCACTGTCCCTTTTCAGAAGAATCTTGGAGTAAATGCATTTGGAACAGGCAGATGGCTGAAAGAACTTTTTTTGGCCCAACTGAGCAGATTTAGCGTCTGTTAAGTGTTTACTATGTGCCTAGTCCATTGCATCCATATTCAAGTTAGAAAAATAGAGATAACATATCATAAAAAAATGCCAAGCACCTGTTTTGCAATAGTTGACAAAGAAAAGAAACTTGATACTTTTTCAATCATAAGTCAGTAATATGACATTTATGCTTATAATCTTTAATCTATATCTGAATTAAAAATATGTATATATTTAGTCATATACAGGTTACTATGAACTCAAATTGTCATACTATGATCTCCATTCTCTTCTATTTATGTACCTCCTAGTAAAGTGCTAGGTTCTTACAGTCAATCTTCATCTTTTGAAAAAAATCTACTATTCAGCTAATTTAATATCTTGGTACCCTCCCATTAATTATGAATCATCTTGTCTAATTCTCATTGCTAAGCATATTCACCTTGTAGCCGATATACATTTCCTCTATTTTCTATAGTTTTAACCTGCTTTTCATCTTGTTGCTCTCTTCAGAGATGGAGAGGGACTGGTAATGTATGGCAAATTGAAAAGGTTAAAGCAGCACTTTGTGGTCAGGTATGCATAGCCAAACTGAGTTGTTGAACTAGAGCTAGTAATTGAACAAGACAGACAAAAAAGAAGATACTTTTGTTTTATTTATCTTAATAATGGCATTATTTCTTCACTTTTCTTTGGCTTTTAAAACCCAAGCAGTCAGATGAAGGAAAATGTTTTGGTTACATAAATCACCTTGCAAAGGCTCTCTGAAATCTTGAGCTTTCGTGTTGATAAGTGGATATATTTGTCTATTTTCATCAAAGGATTAATGAGCAAACTAGAAAAACAAAGTTAATTAATAAATGTGATGAATAAAGATAAATGGTTATCTCAAGAGTAGTTTGAAGGTGTTATGTATTGAATTATATTAAGAATTAAATGCATTGTAGATGTTAATTTTGGATAACCCAGAGTTCATTTACTTTTAGAGTAAAGGAATTCTTTTTTAATGACTCTAAGATTCATTTATCTTCTGGATATGTCAATCAGAAGTGATCTGGAATTTTGAGATGAATGTTTATTTAGTACTATTTATATTTATATGTGTATATATGTTATTGTTTCTATATGAATCAATACACATGTGGGAATGCAGAGTGCAAAAATTTACGACAACTTTTAATAATCATTCTAATGGTAAGAGGTTATTTCTATCAGATGAATAAGAGGGAAGAGTGACAGTATGGATTTGTATTGCTTTTGTCTCCCTTTGGGGAGAGTGAAGAAGACAAGTTATGCAAAAAAATGCATGATGGCATTATTTGTGTTTATTTTCAAGGCTGCCTGTGGGTGAGAATTCCAGAATAGGAGCTAATGTTCACAGACTTCTCTTGCCTACTGCCAGCAATTTTTGCAGACCACTGTACTTCTTTATTTTTTTAAATTTTTATATTTTTAGTTGTAGTTGGACATAATATCTTTATTTTATTTATTTATTTTTATGTGGTGCTGAGGATTAAACCCAGCACCTCACATATGCTAGGCAAGCACTCTACTGCAGAGCCACAACCCCAGCCCAGACCACTGTACTTCTGAGGCACCACCTTTAATATGGATGTGACACCTTCCAGTTTTGCTTCAATGATAGTAACATATATGTGTATACATTTTCAGGTCTTAGATGATAAATAAATTGATAAAGACTATGTAGTCTTGAATGATGCCCTAAAGCATGAAAGATTATTAGCAATTTAGGCAAATGCAAGTATTGTATCATTTTTGTTTGTGTCTAATATTAATTACCATTTTATGATTTGCATTAAGCCTGAGTTCCCGGAACTAGTCCCTTAATGAAACGATATCTTAGTACAGAATGCAAACCTAAAGATTTTTCTTTTATATGTTAAAGATGCATTAAAATAAAATACAGCTGGGCAGAGTAGTGCATGCCTGTAATCTCAGCAATTTGGGAAGCTAAAGCTGGAGGATTACAAATTCAAGGCCAGCCTCAGCAATTTAGTGAGGCCAAACAACTTAGCAAGACCCTGTCTTAAAATAAAAAGTAAAAAGGTCTAGGGATGTATCCCAGTGGTAAAGCACCCCTGTGTTCAATCCCCAGTATAAATAGATAGATAGATAGATAGATAGATAACAAAACAAATGACTATATTTAGAAATACTCAGACCATATTTAGAAATAAAAGAAGAGGCAGCAAAAGTGTCTTAGAGTGTACTTTGCATGGTCACTACTGATCAAAATGACTTCCATTAATCTTCAATTTGATTATATATATATTAAAACTCTCAGAAAAAGTTCCACTGAACACCATAAATCGAGAAAAACCACAACTCTTAAAACCTATAGGGAAAGTTTTCTGTATAACAGAAGAAATAAACTACAATCTCTGGGTATCTTTTCAGTTTTGCCCTTAATTAAGCACTGGGAAAAGTGACTTTTTTTCTCTCTCACCCACTGTGAAAGTTATGAGATTCTTTTGCTCAGTCTCCCACAAGGAAGGCTTGGAAGTTCATGTTCCTTAGACAGTTGCCAATTCTGCTAAAGGAGATTAAATGGCCATGTCACATGTGTCATATCCTGCAGCTAACAATGAGAAAGAGCAAATGTAGCATGGCCCACATCTGGGCAGCTACCACAGTGGGGCCATCAGTCTAGGGGGCCTTTGATTCTCATATACTAAATCAACTAAGATTACTTAAAAATAAGTAAAAACCTCAAAAAGCCTTCATATTATACCTTGAATATATGTTCAACAGTTTGAACTTTTGTGGCTCTGAAACAAGGATTTCTGGTTGGGGACAAAGGTATTAGTTCCTGTATGATTCCACCTGTTTGCACCATAGAAGATGATTAAAGGTGCCTTGCTTACCTGTGAAATTGATTTTCAGCAAGTAATCCTTGTACAGCTTCTTTCCATCCAGGATCTTCATTGCATCGCAGAGCTTGGTAGTGTTAGGACAGAGGGTGCGCTGCATTTTGTGCAGGGCATGGGCCATGGCATAGACAGCATTCACCACAAACATGATCTTGGATTCTTGCTCATAGTTGCTGCTGTCAATGGCCAGGTGCTTGTCGCAAACCCGCCTGTGGTTTCTCTTGTTCTGGAGGCTACACTGGAACTTCTGTTCCCAGAAGTCCCGAAACCAGGGGTTGCGATGATTGTTGTAAGGGTTGAGACTCTGGAAATAGCGGTCGAACTGGCGGACAGGATGCGAGGCCAACTCCAGAGTGATGGCACCATATGCTACATGCTCGCTGCCTTTGACAATGCTTTCCTGTGCTCCCCAGCCATCGCTGGCTACCCAGGTGAAGGAAGCATTGACGCGGCTGGCTGCGGCAATGAGCTCGCGTGAATCGTCACTGCGCATGAAGAGGACCACGACTCGCGCATTGGGCTTCTGCAGCAGCTCGCGTATCACACTGTCATAGGACTTGCGGATGTTGGAGCGGCCCACCTTCTCTGCGGTCGCGATGCAGATATTGCGCACGCGGGCTTCTTGCTCAAAGGCCTCAATCCCAGTCTCTCCGTAGTCGCCCTCAGAGGCCACAGTAGACACGTAGGTCCAGTTGAAGAAGCGCAAGATCTCGGCCATGGCTTTGGCTTGGTAGAAGTCGGGGGGCACGGTCCTGGCAAAGTAATCATAGCGTGATTTGTCGCTGAGTTTGGCACTGGTGGACGCATAGCTTATCTGAGGGATCTGGAAGAGCCTCAGCAAGTTTGCCACCTGGGAGAAGGAGAGAGAGGGAGTTCTTTCTTTAAAACTTCGAGGAAATTAAATGAATGAACATGAAAACTGATAACACCTGCCTTACCTTTGACCAGTACCCTTTCATCTCTAGATCAGCACACTTTTTTTTTTTTTTTTTAATCAGTTCTTGAGAGTATATCAGACCCTTCCCTAGATACTCTACTTGGATATTAGGAAGGTGATCCAAAGCAGGTAGTGCTTGCTCTGGGAAAGTGCATAGTACTAAATGAGAAGGGCACCACCTGGTAGAGTTTTCTAGACTATGGTAAACCCTAGACTAGGAAAATCTGTTCAGATGCCTTCAGTGTGGTTGTTATAAGTTTCTGGGGTCCTGCTAGAGCTCAAACAATGAACTACAGTGAATTGGCCAAATTCAGTTTTTAGACAACTTGGCTGCAGTTGTATAGAAAGAGCCAGGGTGTTTAATTCTCACTTCCCCCTCTTTTGCTAAAAACGGCAGTCTCTGAAAGAGTTTAATTTGGGAACTATGTGCCACATGGACAGTCCAAATTAGACATTTATTATCTAGGTTAAGCAAAAGAAAAAAATCAATTCTACTGAAATTCTATTTGGTCCACTCAAAAACTTAGGCATACACTGTTCTAAACTTTTGAAAAACTTGACCAACTTCTTCTGTTTTCATTTTCTTAAAAATTGATTCCGTTTGGACTATGTGAAGGGAAAACATACAAATATGCTATTCTTACAGTATTTTTAAAATTATAAATCAAAGAAGCATTGAGGACATTGTCAAAAATGAACCTCCTTCTTAAAAATGTTTAAAGCTTATTCTGAATCAAAATTTAAGTATCTTAAAAATCAGCTGTCAACAGTATTTTTATGTATTAATTGTAAAAATGAAAAGGAAAGTGACACTAGTTTAATGAGGAGGATTGCATAGAGCATTTATAGAAATATATAGTTACGAATACAAAATAATAATGTGTTTTTATTCTCCCAGTCTTCTGAAAACTTTTGTTTCTATACCTACTTTAGTTAAAATATATAATATTCTAAGTGGACGTTAATCAGAAACAACTTGAATATTTTAATGTACTTTAAGTGCATTGAAATGAGTGCTTTGAAATTTTCCTTCTGGAAATTGTGGTTTCACATTTATATTTGACATGTAGGGAGCACAGCTTGAAATAGGCAGCTGTTAGCAAAGAGCACAAGCAACATAAAACAACTGACATCTGAGTCCTGATTAATCATCATTTCATGTGACAAAGGAAACCAGCAACCAAGTTCATACATAGCTACACAGCATGTTATTGAAGATCTGGCCTGCTATTAAAACTAACACTTGATATAGCCCAGAGCTATCAAAATGTTTTCCGTATCTTTTCAAATCCTGGTATTTCTCACTTAATCACAGATTGAATAGCCAGACAATCGAGAGCTTGACACACAACATAATGAAAAATTAGAATTCAAAATATTTTTTTTTTTGCATTTGGCATTTCAGAATATGGGAAAATTTGGGAGAATGGAGGTGAATGGGTGGACAAAACCTAGTATGCCACGTATTTATTCTTTTCTTACAATCTGGGGAAAAAAATGACCTATACTGACTCATTTGAAAACAGTAGTATTACTTGTTTACTCAGCCTGATTGAAGTGGCAGGTGGCACTGAGACAGTACTATCATTTATTCTAGAATGAGTACCTGGTTGCCATTGGATTAATGTGCCACTTTGACAGGCTTGGTGATAAAGCCCTATCTGTGCAGAGATTTGACTTCATTATGGACTCTCTTGGTAGCACTGGAGAGACCATCTCTTAATGCAATATAGGTACTTTATTCATCTTGAAGTATATTCATCAGGAACTGAACTTTTTAGGGAGACAGAGTATAAAATACACAGAGACATTATTTTCTGACAGGTAGGAACCACAGTGAAAAGATTCTAAATGGCTGGAACTTTCTTCTCCCAGAAAGGCTGGAGTAATGAAGTTGATAAAGAAAACATGTTCTTGTCTTTTGACTGCTAGAATACTATGGCTTCATGTCTACCTCTCTGGGACTTCTAAGAACAATTCACAATCAACGAAGAATACACAGGAAAATGAGTTTGACAACGAACTTGAGATATAATGACAACATGGAAAAGTACACAATGAACTGAAGCCTGTATAGGAAGACTGTGGGCTAGAATAAAACCGCAATCATTGCCATCATTAGGAAAGTTATATATAACTTTGTGCATGTGTGTTTAATGAGGAGACTACAACCAACTCTAGGAAAAGAAGACATGTTTGGTGAATTAAAACATTAAGATGGAACTCTAATAAATATGTATAATCTCAATTGGATCACCTATATGAATAGCATGGGCCAATAACATAGTTCAAAGTTATGATATTCAGACTTACATTAAAAATACATTTAATACAAATAAGTAATCAAGCCAAGCAGCATATAACTACTTTTATCATAGTGAGTTGTTCCTTTTAAAATTAATTTCTTTAGATTATAAGAATAAACATGATTAATTTAAAAATAAATACTACAGAAGGTAGAAGGCAGTAGATTATTAATGTCTTTTCTTTCCTTCCTTCCCCTCCCTCACCTTATACCAACCTGATTTCTAGAGAAGAACAATGTTCATAGTTTGTTTAATACATTTTAAAAATGTGTTTGTTCTGTTGTAAAACCAGTTACCAATGTATTGAGTATGTGTATATAGTATGTGTATATATTGTCTTCTTTGATATTTATAACATCCCTTTGTGGTGGATATTATTATCTCTATTTTAATATGTAAAAACTGAGTTCTACAAGGTGAGGAAACATTTCATAGTTGTTTGGCTAGAATATGGAAGCAGATTAAGATATAAAACCAAGTCTTTTGACTTCAAGTACCATGGTCACCCCTTTACAACTTCTTCTCGTCCCTATACTGTGTGACCATCACCTGAGACTTAAAGCCCAGAAAGACAGGCAGATGGGAAGAACAAGAGAGCAATGTCATGATACATACCATAAATTGCTTAACTGCTATTAGTAGGAGCTTTCTTTTTAATGTAAAATTTTAAATTAGGTTTGGGAGGGGGTGTCCAGGCAGTTGTCAGCTGAGTCCTCTGTTCTATTTGTCTAAAAGTTGAGCATTTAAAACATTCATTACTGTCCATATGGTTTCTTTGAGAAAGCATGAAGAAATAAGGGAAACTCCTACACACTGGACATTACTTTGAATGGTAAAGGAAGAATCATTTTATGATAGGGAAGTAATGTGAGATCTTGAAAGAAAGTTACCCAACATGTTATTATTAGTAGGAGAGGAGGAAGGAAAACCAGGATCTAGTTATAGCTGTTTTAGAAAAAAAGCATTTTAAAAGAAGAGACATGCTTCATATAGACACAGATTCTAAAAACGAATATAGCATAAGAGAGAGGAAGATTTAAAAAATAATTCATATAATACAGAATAGTTTTAACAAGACATAGAGGATAAGAGCTCCAAAAAATATGCTGGGTTGTTGGCTTGCACTGGGACATTTGATTGTGAAAACAACTAGTGACTGGAGATGGTAGATATGTTGGGGTCATCCCCATGCACAATATAAAAGACCAGCATGAACCTGTGAGAAAGAGAGGCACAAAAGCATAGAATGTGGAAATGGAACAAATTTTTTGTTGTTGTCATTATCTTTTGAAATTATGTTTCAGAAGAAGATGTGTAGGAAGAAATAGAACTAATGGATAGGAAAGTTGATTCTATATCAGTAAAAGAAAGTCACTGTTCAGACCCTCTTGCTTTCTCATTCTCCCCATTAAGGATGAATCTAACATAGAAATAGTAATATAAGTAGTATGAAAAGGCTAACCCACACTAAGGTAGGAGAAAAACCACAAGTAAAGTTCCTAATCATATTGTGTTTGTCTTTAGCAAGGAGTTTTGGAAGAGATTTTAGGTTAAATCATGGAATCATTATAAACAGTCATTGAGAAATCAATGGCAGGATGACTGAGGATAAAAGGGGGTGAAGAAGGGAAAACTCAGAAAATATAAATCAAAAATAAGTATAAGTCAACGAGCATGATATGTTTTCCTAGCACTGAATTTTCTAAGAGAGAACATATAAACACTTAGAAATGAATCAGGCAATTTTTAGGAGTCAGCAAGGGTTCACTGAGAGTGAATTCTTTCAGAAAGACTTCTTTTCAACATTCATTGAACCGTTTAGGCAAGAATTGTAGCTAGGAGGACCATGTCTTCAACAAAGTATTGGTGACATTACTTGGATTTGTGGGTGAAATGAAAAGTTATAGGAGTTGGATAACTAAGTTAAATATATTCAAAGAGAGCAGCTTTGAAGAAAGCTGTATATGGTGGTCCAGTAAGATTGATTGTTTTATCAATGCTGTTGGAGAACATATAAATAAGTTCCAACGTATTACATTTTAAAGCTGGAAGGAACCAAAAAAGATAATTTAAGTCTTTTGCTTTGTAGGGAAGGAAATAGAAGTTCCCAGGGTAAAATGTCTTTACCAAATTTTTATAACCAAGGGTAGAAAAGCTAAAATTGGGGTCTTGCCATTTGATTTCCCCAAAGGACAAGGCTCTCTCTTTGGAATCCAGGTGATATTACATAGGATGAGATACAAGTTTCCAGATTTAAGAGAAAAAATCACACAAGTGATGAGATAAGAAGAAAACTAGGGAAAATGAACTTACAAATGAAAAGTTGAATGTTGAAGTTTGGCATGTCCAAGAAATCACTTTAGATTTCAATGTGGAATTTCTCAAAAGTGGACAGAGTAGATCTATTTCAGCCTTCCCATTATCTAAGTTCCTGTTCTTGGATATTCTTTTTGAGAAACCTTTTTAAAAATCTCTGATATTTTTAATAGTCCTAATATTTTTGTGCCAGCTACTATTTTACCTGTTGTAGATGTGTTGTCTCCTTAATTCTTGTAATGATCTTATGGGCTAGGAATCTATCATTATTCAATTTTACAGATTGAAGAACTGAGGTACAACATGCCTCAGGATTTTACTGGAAACTTCAAGGAGTTAGAGGAAGGATTTGATCCCATGAATTCTGAGACTACCTACTGTACTCCCTTTTCCCAGATTAACTCAGTCCACTTTGCTACCCAAGCTCATAACTGATTCATCTCACAATAAAGCTGTGATGATACACTTCAAGGTATAACATACTTGTCTATCTTTATTTCTGAAACCATAAACTCCTTTATTTGAGGACAGCAAACTGTCATTTCTTGTTATCAAAAGTGTATTTTTTCAGTTTTCAGTCTGTGCTTCTTGGTGGCTCCATAAATGCCATTTACTGACTGACCATCAATGGAGATAATAGTGATCCTCTAAGAATCTACTGGGAAATTTCCACTGGGAGGATGAAAGTTTCGAGCCATAAATATCACCATTGAGTTTGACTTTATCATTTATATGAGAAGCACCGTGACCTTATAGCAGAGCCCATTATTTCTTAGGGCCTGTGAGGCTCTATGCAGGTAAATGACATTTATCAGAGCCCTTTCCATGTGTAGTTGTATATTATTGTTTTATATTCAATATTCAAGTACTTTGGGTTAGCCATTTTCTTGGTGGTTTGAACTTGTCCAGGACTAGGAATTGCAATGTTTTCATTGTAGCATATCAAGTCACAAATATATTGACTTTTCTTTTTAACTGAAGAAGACATGTTTGGGATGCTAATCAGTGATTATTATGTTTTCCAGCAGATGCTATGTTCTAAAATAAGTGTTTTTGTCATTTTTCCATATTTATAGTTGTAAGCTGGGGTGGTTTAGGATGGGCTTCACCTTCCTAAATTTAAAACCAATTTCTCTAAATTATCTCTGTATAAACTAGGAATATACAAAAGGAAGTCAATATTATGTCAACTGGATCTGGCCATTATACTAATTCTCTTTAGACTGAAAAATGCATTTTTGTTCTGAGGAAAACAAACTAAGGCCTTATCATAAAGCCTTGGTTCTCAAACGATGTAGACCTAAAGTAAGATTCAAATAGATATATACTTCAGGTAGGCTTTGCCCAATGAACTGACACTAAGGCCTACTGGTAAAGCAGGGTTTTTTTTTCTGGAGAGAAATGCATCTTGTATAGGATATAGAAGCAGCCAAATACTCGAGCTTGCATCAGTTGCTCACGCATTATTCTTACTTTAGGATTGTGCCAAATTTTACCCAATTGCTCTTTTAGGCATCCAAACCCTACTGTTTACTGATGGGAATTATGAGTTGCACACCAATTTATTTGAGAGTTTTACTTCTCTTGACAATTTTTAAGCAAGTCACAAGGATTCTTCTTTTTAGGATTTCAAGTGCCATGCTTTATTTCAGTGATCCTGTGATCATGAGAGCAAAAGGGTGTGAACTCTGAGAAGGACCTCAGGCAGTCCTCTATTCTTTTCATGTTGTGAAAAAAGAGAATGTCAGATGGAAAATTTCAGAGTCAACTGTGAGCACGCACATCAGTCCTATGGTCACTCTTCCTATTCAGGATGTCCATGATATGCCCATTTCAAACATGAGTTTTGTGCCTTCTGTCGTGACAATGCCAACTATTTCTAATAGAAAACAAAAAGGATTATGCACATTTATAGTCACTAGACTTTAAAAAGAGTTTTCACTAAAGAAATTTTCCTTACTCTCAAAAGTTATGGGCTTCTGAGTCTTGTGCTAATACATTAAAGGGAACAGCAACAACTGTTTTTTATGTGGACCTATGCTTAGCTACAAAAATTCCAGATGGCAAAGAGGCATCAAGTGCTTACTTCCAAGAAAAATGCTATTTACAGAGCTGAACTATATACATTTTTTAAAAGTTGGTGTTGCTTCTGTCTTAAGAATCTGGAGACTTGATAATAACCTCCATGGATTTGCCTTTGTATTCTGTGCTGTTCACAGTTCATCTCTCTTTGGGGCTGTTCTCTAAGAATAAGCCTACACCTTTAATTGTTTTGTCACACATGACTGTGCTGAATGTTTTGTTTTGTTCTTTCAGTTAAATGCTTATATTTGAGCCTGGAAGAGAACCATTGAGGGCTACCCTTTGAACCATCTGTTACCTTGTAGCCCAAGTTATCATATAAAAAAAAATTCTAGAAATTTTGATGCTAGGAATCCTCAGTGCCCTTTCTATTTAGAATGATCAAGTCAAACTATTAACCATACAAAATCCCAGATTGGCTTGTATTTTAAAGTGGAACTGGAGGTGGTAGATAGTTGAGAAACTGCCTGAGGAATTCAAGCTGTTCACATCACATGAGTTTTCTGCTCATAGAGGATGCCAATCATATTGTTATTGTAGGAAGGATTAGTCACTTTTTTGGGCCATATCTGCATCACATCTGGAAACATTTTCCATTGAAATAAGTTGACTACAGTTCATGTGTTAAGGTCAGGGATTAATCTTGATTTAATCATTTAATGAAATATAGCAAATGTCAGTTTACTTAGTAGAATCTGCAAAAGTCATCAACTCTACATTCCAGGACCCCCCAAAATTCATGGGTCAAAGTTCCATATTGCCATTCCCATTCAATAGCATGACTCAGTCTCAGTCATGTTCCATGAGTATTCCAAACAAAGAACTCCTTAATAGAAGCAGAAACCTGAAAAATGGTTCACAGCTACCATGATTTGTGTCCCAAATCTTTCCTGAAACAATTGCACTCAAAACCTGTGGTGTGCAATCTAGATTGTCATGTACTTTACATTTTCTTCTTCATTTGAAACTAAGGGATTCATGAATAGTGAGGTTATCTATTTTGGTATTCTCATGGCTCATCATTGAGACTGAAATGCCACACAGACCAAGAAGGATTCCTCGAATCACATTAGTGCAGAAGACAAGCATTTTAAGTCCTGACAGGGTTTTCACCATGACAATGCCACTCCACATTCAACAAGGGTCTGTCTTGCTCCCATGCTAACAAGAAATTATCTCAGAAATAACCTTTTTTTTTTTTTAAATTCAGACTCAGTAGGTACTTAGAAGAAAGAAAAGGAGGCATTTTGCCCACTGGAACAGTCTTTATCTCTCTTTGCTCCTCTTTTTCCCCCATGATTAATTGCAAGAGAAAACATGGAACTGAATTGGCTTGGGTTCTGGACACTGATGATGGAGTCAAAAGGTCTATGTCATGTCTCACCCAGAGTGTTTGTGCTGGCCAGCAATACCTGTGAAAGATAACTCCCAGGGCGACTTGACACCAACAGACTTGTCAAAAACATGTCCCTTAGTGCCTTAGGTATTGATTTTTGACAATGTCCCTTGAAGATTTAACATAGTTACAAGTTGATGCAATCGTATTTATATGACCCCTGAACTCACTTGTAATAACAATAATATGACAAAGACAGCTTTATCAATAAAAAAGAGGCATTGCAATCCTTGTTGGTGGTTTAAAGAATACAAACATGGGAGCTGAAGGCTGTAGCCTGTTTCCTTAAGTGCTCATTATTTACTAAAGAAGTCCCATGGTAATTTAGAGCACAGAGATATACACTGTTTGTGGCAAACAAAACTATGACATTTGGAATGATTTCTTTGTTAACTATTCATTAATTCAACAGAGCTGTCAGGCTTAAAAGGAAAAAAGTGTCATGGCTGAGTGCATAGAGCTGGAATCAGACAAGCCACAGGCCAGCATTAGAACCCTAGCTTCTTCCTTCACTAGCTGTGTGGCCTTAGGCCACTTATTTTAACTCCATGTACTTCAGTTTCTTCATCTGTACAAAGAGAATAGTAATTCCTGGCTTAGGAAGTTATATGAGGTTTAAATTATAATGTATAAGAATCCCTTAACTCATTGACTATAAAAGTGATAGAGAAGATGACAATGTCTAACTCAGTCACTCATTCAGCCAACTTTGATTGATGCCTATTATACAAGATATTCTTTTAAAATGAGGGCATTGTGCCTTCATTGTCCTCAAGGAGGTTATCATTTTCTAGGATACAAAAAAAAAAAAAAACAGCCAAAGATAAAATTTTGAGATATATGTATACAAGCTCATGTAAAACTCAGGTGAAAGAGCAACTAATTACACTCAGGTAAGATATGGCCATAACATTTAGGCACGATTCTGAAAAATAAGTGGAAGTCTTACAAGCAGAGAAAGGGAAAAGGAAGTTTTTAGGTAGAGGAGACAACACAGAGAGACATTCACACTGCTTAATGGTACCAGATCCTTCTGTGTCATCACGGTACCCAGTACCTCACAGGGATTAGTAGAAGGCAAGGAAGCATAGGATTGTGGTTACATTGCCAACATATTTTATGTGCCATTATAAGTATTTTGATCTTTATTATTTAAGAGATAAAGAGCCATGAACATTTTTTAGGGAAGGGAATGACATGAACAAAATTATATTTTAAAAAGACTACAGTGGATGACATCCAACTTGGAAAGAAAAAGTCTGGAAAGGATCAGTAGACAGATTAAAGATTTATTCTCATTTAGACTATGAGTTCTTGAAGGCAGGAACCTCATATTTCCAATAACACTGAAAAAGTTAATAATAGAAATACCAGTATTGGGGGTTTAGAAAAAACTTGAGTCTGCCTAAACTATTTTATTGGTTGATAGTCATTATTCAGGTGCTCAGGTTTTAATTTGTGCCATTATAGGATAGCTTGAATCCTTGGAAGGAAGCAGGTCATAAATTTTTATAGTTGTTGAAAACTGTAGAAAGGCTCAAGAATTTTTAACTTTCTGAAAGCATCACAGAAAAGATAACACAAAGACTTTCTTTAGTGTAGAAATAAGAGCTGAGAGGCAAATAGACATTATAGCTGTTGAAATTTGCCTGGTGACAACAATCTACATTATCATTGCCTTTCTTCAAATCTTATATGAGTTATATATCTAAGACAACTATGTAAGCATGAACAATATATATTTAATGAATCTGTTAAATATTGTTGGAAAGTTACTTTTTATAGAAAGTTTCTGGACAAATTGTACATCACATGCCACATGTTCCACATTGGGACAGCTTCATTACCTGGTTTATCTTCTAAGAAGCCCCACCGTAAACCTGTGACATCCATCCAAATTGGAGGCATAGTTCCTGGAAGGAATCAACTAGTCCCTGGGATGTACACCTTGCAAATTCAATCCTGTTAAATGATGGCATATTTCTCAACATGCTTTGCCATTCTAACCACCTGGCAAGGAAATCTGATCATTATTTGGAAGATAATTTAAAATTTCTTTTTTTTTAGTTGGAGATGGACACAATATCTTTATTTTGTTTATTTTTATGTGGTGCTGAGGATGGAACCCAGTGCCTCACACATGCCAGGCAACTGCTCAACCCTAGCCCTGGAAGATAATTTTTGAAAGTATCATTTTGATTGTATTTTCTCGTGTTGTACTTCCCTCTGTTGGAATGTAAAGTCAAAGAGCTGGCAAGAATTAAGACTTTGTCACTAGTAACAGAGGGATTTCCATAATATACCAGGTGGTGGTGTCAAAAATAGCAACATCACAATTTTAGTGTTTCAAGTCCTACTGATATACTGCCTGGAGTATCACTGTTTGCTTAGAATTTACCTGCAGGTGTTTCTGGAACACTGTGCTTAAATTCCCAAAGTCTACTAATTGGAAAAACACTCTGTGAGTTTTCAACTGCATGTTTTCATAGATCAGTAGAAGCACTTCTACTACATTAAATAACTGGACTTTCATTATTATCAACTGCTAAGAATTGGCTCTTTCTATATTGAAATAGTGAACCTTGTACATGTTGATCCATTAAAAGGCACATATTTAATAGCAATTTGAAAAGAGAACTTGGTGTCATTAAAGTCAAATCATGTCTTAATTAACAGAAAATCTTATTTCAATTAGTTTATCTATTAATCTCTAACCATAAAAGCCTTGCTAATATGTTAAGAATGTCTATATCCCTTGCTTTTCAATCCATGGCTTCCATGATGGATATGAGATCTGCAGCATAAGCCTGGTTCATGGGTCCTTCTATTGCCCTGTGAATTGATGACCTGTGAAGAGTGGTCCTGATGGTAACCTCTTGTCTTTCACTAGTTTCTAAATAAATACATGACAGAAGGGGAATTAATTAAGGAACAAATTAACTCCAAAGCAAAGGGGGAAAATAATATATCTTAGACAATTACTTCTGATGAGAAATTTCTACAATGAAACTATGTTAGCAGAAGCATTTTTAATTGCTGGTTTTGGTTCCTCCCACACTGTGATGAAGTCCTTGAACATCATTGCCCTTCCTTGCAGGAGGCAAAGCAAGAGCAACGGAGGGAGGTTTCATAACAGCTTTTATGAGATTGCTTTACAATGAAAAATCTGGGAAGAAAATAAATTTTAAAATTCTGAGATAACTTTTGAGTAAAGTTTTCTGAAGCTTAGATGATGTGAGGGAGTAATGTGGACAGCAGTGTGGGTGGCAAGCTATCTAGATTCGAAGGATCTCACTACTTGTAAACTGATAGAAACTTGAGGTTGGTACTTAACCTTTGTGAGTTTCAATTATTTTTGAAATTGTTCCACTTAGTCTGGAGATGTTAAAAGAAACCAACAAAACAAAATGAAAAATGAACAGATAATAATATCTGCTAAAATTTTGAATGCTTATTAGCTAAAGCATTATTTTTGTTGCTTTTTATGTATTTTCTTATTTAATTCCCATGATAATTCAATGAAAGGGATATTGTTATGGTTTAAATGTGAGGTGGTCCACAAAAGCTTATTTGTGAGACAATGTAAGAAGGTTTAGAGAAGAAATGGTTGGGTTACAAGAGTATTAACCCAATCAGTGAATTTATCACCTGATGGGATTAATTGGTAATTGAAGGCAGGTAGGGTGTGGCTGGAGGAGGTGGAGCATTGGGGGAGTAACTTTGAGGTATGTATTCCTATTTGGCTAGTGGAGATGGATCTGTCTGTTTTCTGTCATCATGTGAGCTGTTTCCCTCTGCACACTCTTCAGCCATGATGTTCAGCCTCACCTGGAGTCTCTGGGGGGATGGAGCTGGCTGTATTATTGATTTGGACCTCTAAACTGTGAACCCCTAAATAAGCTTTTTCTCCTAAAATTGTTCTGATCAGATCTTTTAGTCACAGTGGTGAAAAAGCTGACTAAAGCAGATATTATTATTATCTTCATCTTGGACATGAGTAAACAGCAATAAGGGGTTGAATAAGTCCTAGTCCTAGAGTTTTTAATTACAGTGTTAAAATTTTTGAGAAAGGTACTCTAAAAAATTTATGTGTAGGTTTTCACTTATTTCTTTTATAAATAAATAAAATGATTCACTGTAATCGCTTTATTTGCAACATTGAACACACCAAATACATCTATCACTTTTACTTTTTTAGTGATAGACACTGATAATAGGTTAATAAATACATTTTGAGTGCTTTCATTCTGCTCTACTTTAGGACATAATGCTGTTCCCTTTTCCTTTGTGTTAGCTAGGAGCACAGTGTTAGCTAGGAGCACAGGCACTCTTCATGTTCTTTCTGCAGAAAGATTGCATAGAGCCAGATTAGGATAAGGATGGGGCTCCAAGCTTATCTGTAATGGTTCTTAGTATCCAGTTGTTATGAGTCTTGGATAGTGTTTTGATTTGGATGTGAGGTGTCCCCCCAAAACTCACAAGTAAGACAATGCAAGAAGGTTCAGAGGAGAAATGATTGGGTTGAAAGAGTTTTAACCCAATGATAATTTAATCCCCTGGGAGGGATTAACTGAATGGTAACTGAAGTGGTAGGGTGTGGCTGAAGGAGGTGGGAACTGGGGTTTGGTTTTGTATATATATTTGTATCTTGAGAGTTGAATCTTTCTCTCTGCATTTTGATCACCATGATGTGAGTTGCTTTCCTCTGCCACCCTCTCCTGCCATGATGTTCAGCCTCACCTCAAGTCTGAGGAGCACAGCCAGGCTTCTATGGAATGAGACCTCTGAAACTGTGAGCCCTCAAATAAACTTTTCCTTCTCTACACTTGTTTTCAGGTCAGATCCTTTACCCACAGCAGTGAGAAAACTGACTAAAACAGTCTTCTCTGAAAGAGTTGCTCTAAGGACCAATGGATTGGAGTTCCTTGAGCTGTTCTCAAGTCAAGGCATCTTGTGGCATAGATGCAGACAGTGAGGAGAGGATGGAGGTAATTTTGTTTCACATGCTCATCTTTCTACATCAACTGTTTGTTATGTCAAACTCACTTTTCCACTGTAGGAAAATGTTTTTTTCTTATTTATAAACATCCAGACTCATGTATAATAGGTTGGTCATTGTCATGACCCCAATCCAAGATTCATTTGGGGATTTTCAGCAGTTTGGACATGCAGCAGTTTATAATATATTACTTCTTTCAATTCATTTGAAACCTTTCTGTGGTGAGCCGCTTCTGCCATTTATGCAAATTATGGTCACCATTACATGATGGCGCTGGCTCCGCTGTGGTCTGTGACAAACAACTCCTTGTTTGGGAGAGTTGGCACATGACTTTTCATCACTCTATGAGAAAGCTCCACGTGGCTGCTTTGCATTGGGGCTTGAGATGCTTTATTAAGGCTGGGAGGGGCATCCGAGGGGAGTAGAAGAAGAAGAACTATCAGGGGCCTGAATAAAGTTGTTGAAAGAAGATTCTTGGGTTGCGTCTTTCTTGCGGGCAAGAAGTCGCGCGCAACAACGCAACACCTTTCCACTTCTTACCTGGTAGAGCCATTATCCTTGGAGCCAACAAAACAAATATATATGGATGTGGTTCCTAAACTCAAGTGGCTTTATAGTTTGGAGGAAAAAATATATATATATATATTGAAAAATAAATATGAAAAATTATATTGAGTTAATAAGGTAGTAATAGAGGTGTGTTTTTATGTAGTAGGAGCTTGGGAAAGGCTACTCCAAAACAGGTTTTCAGCTGAGGATTGATAGTGTAGGATAGCTAAAGCATATTGTATTACCATTATAAGAAACACTGTTTTCTTTTTGGAGGTCTATCAAGACACCCCTCTTTATACTATAAGAAAGCAACTTCCTAGGGAGACTTCAGAGGTAGGTTTTCTGTTTAAACAGAACTAAATATCTTTTTCCTGTTCAACTTCATTCCTTTCTGCTCATTCTGTTATTCTTCCTGGTCTCCTAGTACTTATGTTGTCAATTGTCAGGTCCTACACTTGCACCTGTTTATTGACATTTTCTAATTTGCTTTTACATGCCTCAGAGGCTTGTAAGATGCTTTGCTATTTTTGAGTTTTATTTTACATTCTTTCTGCTCCATGTCATTTAGACACTACACAACAGTTTTTGATGTGTCTAAAATATATCTGCTTAGTAAAAGCAATGTTCTGATGAAAAATAATTTTATATGTACTCCTTAGTTGGAATATATAGGTAATTTAGGTGCTTAAGTCATCATATTCACAAAATACTTCCACAATCTAGTAAAAAAAATAATTGGACTGCTGCTTCAAAATGATCCTGATAGAAAAGTACTTATTATTTATTTTGCATTGTTTTAGATACTTCCTTTGCAATCAC
The DNA here is from genome assembly GCF_001458135.2 of Marmota marmota marmota. NCBI lineage: Eukaryota > Metazoa > Chordata > Mammalia > Rodentia > Sciuridae > Marmota > Marmota marmota. The sequence continues at coordinate 646,315 of NW_025999905.1, read as the reverse complement.
TTAGGCCCTAATAGAATGTTTTGATTAACCACATACAATTATAAAATTAAGCAACATCCTTTAGTGCCATATAATTCAAATACTAATCTGATATTTTGCTATTTTTAATAAACGGTTGGCTTTTGTTTGAACAACTTTGGTAACAGAGGACATTATTCTTTCTTGTCCCTCACTTATAGGCAATTTCATTTCTCAGAACTCATTTTTCTATTGGCCCCAAATATGCCTTCCTCTAGATTGGAGATTCTCGTTGAGAAAAGGAGTTAGTTTTGTAACTTGGTAATGTATGGAAATACTTTTGGGTGTCACAACTTGGGCTGCTGGCACCTTATGGGTAGAGACTAGGATGCTCCTAAACATTCTACAATAATATATGACCTCACATATCAAAGAGTTTTCCAGACAAAAATGTCAATACTGTCAAGGTTGAGAAACTTTGCTCTAGATTCAATCTATTTATCCACAGAGAAAATGTAACTGTTTCCATTAGCAGCCTTTCAGAACTTGGAGACAGCTAACTCTGTGAAGGCTTTTGTATTCTTGGACTATTTTTTCAATTTTCCTATAAGAGTAGCAATTAATGTATGACCTTCCCAAAATCATTTGAGGGGGAATAAGGAATAAATTATTAAAGTACAGCAATGCTTGGTACAAATTGACCAGTGGTGGTTCACAAAATCTACCAGCACTATGGAATTGGGTAGAAGAAGTAAAATAAAACGGTCTCTTTCTCCTTTCCCCCATGTAACTAAAATCCACAAAATGTATTGCAAAGAATTTGGTTTAAAGAGTAATTCTTCCCAGGGATATAATCTGAGAAATGCATCGTATGTCCAAAGTCATGTCATGATAAACTATGTCATAAAAACTGCTGCTCAGAGTTAGAGTTCCTGGGCTGTAGATTGTACTAGAAATCTTGAAAAAGGGTATAACTATACCAGCGATGAAAAGGAGATTCAAGACAAACCTCTGACTTTTCTATGAGCTAAACTTTTAGATGCCATTTAACCCAAATCCTCATTTGTTGCTTGGGTCACTTTAATATTCATAGACGAAACAATGACTGGGTAACTTATACTTGCATGTTCCATTGAAAATTTGTTCTACTTAGGCAAGAAAGAATGAGAAAATGTTACATCCTCCAAAAAGAGTCAGGAACATTTTGGGCACATTTCAAGGAGCATTTTTGACTGAACCACTTAGGAACTAACTACAGCCTATTTGAAAAGCACAAGCATGAATATTGCTTCTATATAAGAACCACAAAGACAGTTGCCTAGCTAAAGGCAACCAACCTGATTCGCTTCTTGAAGAAATACTATTTTCCCTGAAGTGAGGGGTTTGCAGGCTTATAGAGAAGATTAGGATATAGTATTAAAATGCTTTGAAAAAGAACTTACCAGAGGGGTGAATAGACCCCCCAACTCCATTTGCTAATATAGAAGGATTTTGATGCTTGCTTTTATTGAATACTCAATTAAAAAATCAATAGCGTTGCTTTGTGAAGGGACCACCATAGAGTGGTTGTCATCCTTAATTAGAACATTAGGAAAATAATTATCTAGGTCTTCATCAATGGTGATTGGCTTAACCCAGCAAATCTTAAGAACCCTCTCTTCCATTCAAAGCCCTCTCCTATAACACAGCAGGAGATGTCTCCTTTGCTGTATTCCTAAGAATTCCTCTCCTTTAGTTGGAAGAAAAGGAAGCTGTAGAGAAAGTACCCCCTGAGGCAATATGGCCAATAAAGCAACCCAGAGTTTACAACATCTAAACAACTGACCCAGCCACAGAAAGAAGATGCACAAATATGAGTCTCTAAAATTCTCTCCCAATGGGCAATTTTGTTACTGAAAATTCTGGGCTTCAGTTAGTGACAATTGAATGACAGACATTTTTTAAATTATAGATTTGTACTCATTTGCTTCTACAGTTTCATCCTCTTCCCTGACCTAATTCTGTTCAAGCAGAAACACTTTCCGGGATATATTGAGGAAGTTGAAAGGAGAAAAGAGAGGATGGCAGGACAACCAGGCACATGCTATCCTCATGGTCATCAGACACCAGGTGCATGATGAGAATCATTCATGGAAACTGAAGAGGGTGAGTAAGAACGATACCCACACAAATCTTCTATAGTGTCTCCCTCATTAATGTACAAGAGTACATTCACCATTAGGAGCCTACTACTTTGGATTGACACTAAGGATACTTTTAAGAATTCTTATTAAAGGCAAATATGTTTGCAAGGAAAACATACTTCAATTCTTAGCTGTGTAAAGGCCTCTTTGGACCTCTTTTCATTCATGATGCTTTGCTGAAAGGAAGGTCTGATGTAGAAAGTTTCCTTGGAAGGGTGCCTGGAGGTCACTGTTTAGAGACCATTTGTTCCATCTCCCAGATTTACTTTGTTCTGGGGTGTGGCCTAATCAGAGCCTGAGTAGTCAGGAGGGAATGGAGATCCCTACTCTGTCCCTTTCTCTTTAGCTCACCTCCTTACTCTTGCCAAAGTCCTGTCCCCTTTCCCATAAACATTTACCACAAATTTATGTTCAATATCCTCAGATCCAGTATCTACTTCTCACTGTGGCCCTATCAACCTTTGTCTAATGCAACTTTCATTCTGTCATCTAATTACTGAATTAGAGTAATTGCTATTTCACAGTTGTACTGAACCCCCAGCCAGGCTTTAAATGCCTTGAAGTCAAGAACGTGTTCTATATGACTTTAGTATTCTCTCTAACCCTGTCACAGTGCAGAGCACACATTAGGCTCTTTATCCAGACTGACCTGCTGGGGGACCAGCCCATGATCTCATTAGATTGCCTGGCCACTACAAAGGCCACAGAATTGGTTTTAAATGTAGCTTCTCAGCTGACTTTTCCTATAATTTTGGGAACACAATAGTAACCATTTAATGAATCTTATTTTTTGGGTGAAGAATTTTTCATGAATTTTCTCAATTTCTCCTTTCCACACCTTTTTGAGGTAGATTCTCTTTTGCTCATTTTACAACTAACCAGCAAATGGCAATGTTGGACTTGACACCCAGGTCTTTCTGATGTCCAAATCTATACTCATTTTTATATACTAGTTTTTGTTTATTTATAGTGGAGGAGACAAAAAACATATCAGCATTTGTGACTTTATGGTGTATTGACTAGATAAATGAAATAAAAAGCCAGGTCCTTTGATGAGTAAGATTAGTGATTTCTTCCCTTGAGGACCAGTAAAGAGTTTTAGAAGCCTACATTTTTTCCCCCCTTAAACCAGTCTCACTCTTTTGAGATATCAAAAGAGTAAAATTAGGTAAAAAATTTATTTTGCAATATATAGCTTGTTAAATACTTTGGATAAATCATTATGACACATCTGCTCTGGAATAGTGCTATTTACTATGTTGGGATGCATTAATGTCAGAAAAAGCATATATTCCTGTTCCTTACTAACAGTAATATTGGGTATAATATAAATATTTGTGAAATGATTGACATTCACAGATGAAATTGTTATTAAAGTATGGTGGGTATACATCTTAAATTTTCTCTTTTCTCCAATAACAAATTCTACCTCTACTGACCCAAGTATAGAAATAGTGACAAAATTAACATGCTGTGCTTTGAGATGTGCAATATTTTCTATTCATCTAATGAAGTCAAAGGGTGTTTATGAAAAACCAATTATCCTAATTACTTATAATATGACTGTGTGCTCTAAAGAGGGAAAGAAATTTGAAATAGCTCATTTAGAACAACACAGAATAACACGTAGAATTTTAAGTGCTGCAAATCTGGGATATAGAAATAAGGCTATTCCAATGCAAATAGAGCCACTTGAAGTGGGTTTGTGACATACAAAGACAATGTGAGTATCTTTAATGCTTGGGCTTTGATTACAGTAATTTGGTAGGAGGCAAAGTGTATTACTCTTAGAATCATGGACTTTTAATACTGTGACAATAGTGTTCTCACCAGAAAACAAATTGAACTTTAAGTACTGAAATCACACGTGATAACTGAAAAAGCAGAAAAGTACAAAAGATCTGAATTCTAGAGTTTGTGCTTCCTACCAATGGGAGTTTTCTTGAGACCAACATCTCTTTGGGAATTGGGAAAATGAGAAGGTTGAGCTGCATGATTTCTCAGTTCTGTTCTGTCTCTGAACTCTATGATCATGTACATAAGCACTGCAAGAATTTGAATGTTTCTTTTTTTCTAACAAAACCTGAGAATCACTTATCAGCTTTGTATCTACTTTATGTGCTAAGTCTTTTTGTTTTTTGAGGAGAGGGTTAATTATCTGGCTTCTCTGCATACATTTTAAAGTTTATATATTGAGAAGTTCTTTATTTTGTGTCTAAACAAAATGATGTTTTAGTAAAAAATGTGTGTGAATTCAGGGATATTGTACCTTCCTGTGATTGCTTTTATCCATGGCTTGAAATTCTTATTTTATCTTCTATGGATACTCTATTATGGAATTATGTAGCACAATTATTTACTGTGGGCAGGCCATTCTTTCCTGCTTCTTGACTCTGAGCTGAGCCCCGTGGAATTGCTTCAGCTAATGGGATACTAGCAGATATGACACAAGCAGGAGCTTGAAGAGGAATTATACAGTTGAGTTTGCATTCCCTCACACCCCTGCCATCACTCTGAGAACTTCCATGGGCTAGAGCATTGATTCTAGGAGACAACCTGGGCAAAACCACCCACTGCTAAGCCCAGTCTCCACTGGCTTACTGTAAAGGAGTGAAGTCATTACTTCAGGCTTGTAAACTAATAAGTAATTGGGTCAAACAATTGAATTTCAGGGCATTGTGTTATGCTGCAATAGCTACCTGTGTTATCAAATACTGATAGAAATATGACATCATCCATCGATGAAATTATTAGGATAGCCTTCTTTTGTTGCCCCCAAGACATAAAAGCAAAGAGACACAGCTTTTAGCAGGAATGTATGCCAGTCTTACCTGTATGGAAACACTGCTGTAAGAGCCACCAATGACCCCTGCAATGAGCAGAGGGATATTTTCTTGAATGGCATACGATCCGTCAGGACACATATACTCAGCTTCATCTACTTTAGTCAAAGATGCCCTGACAAACTCCAGTGATTGCTCTAAAGCATAGGTATCCCTTGAACATGTATCCAGAATATGAACACCCAATTTCACTCCGGGTAGAAGGTAATTGTCTTTGTTGATTTCATCAATAGCAAACAACATAGCTTCCAGGCGTTGGATCCCTCGATCTTCATTGATTCGCCCACAGTCTTCAGTTCCAGTGCCTTTTTCATTAATAGGAAATAGGCCCCCCAAAACAAGGTCACCTTCTATTTTAATCTCCCTTCTCATAAAGTTATGATCCCCTAAAGAGAGTAAAAATCCCTTTGAAAATAAAGCTAAAGTAAGAACTTGAAGTCTTGTCCACATCTTCATGAATCCTTTTTCTGCGCCTCTGGGAGATATCAAGAGATAGAGCCAACGTCGCCCACTAGTTCTCCTTTCTCATTTCCAAACTGGATCTTTGTCTTGGCCTTCATGTAAGGGAGGATCAGACTAACAGCGCCTGTCACCAAATTCCTAAAGAGATAAAAATTATATGAACAAATATGGTAAAGAAAGCAACAATGATTACATTGATGATCTCCCATCAGAAGTTTGATGGACTAATGACTCAAATTGCCATACCCAAACACACACTTCACCATGGCCCAGACACTGTCCCACAGGTATGCCTACCAGGTCCTCATAATACATGATGGGGTGGACTTTAGTGGTCCCATCTCACAGAAGTGGCTGGAGAGGACTAAAGAGGTAAAGTGATTTGGCCAATGTACTTAGATTGGAGATAGGGTTCAGACTCTTGTTCTAATGCCAAGTCCAGTACCCTACTCAGTCATTTACTTTCGTTTTGGTAGGACAACAACCTGTATCCCCTCTCATTCAGCTTCATGTGTAAACTTGCCCCTTTTGTGGACTCTTGGCCTTTCTATTTGGAAACAAAACACAAAATTAACTCTGTTACCAAGTCAGCACTTTTACCACCACATCCCTCTTCCCCTCTTCATACATGAGCTCTCCAAAGCAATCTTTGTGGTGTTGCTCTGCTTCCTCTCATCCTAGATGCTCTCGGCCCTCTGTATTCAATGTTCTGTCTTCAGCCAGGTGAGGTGGTGCATACCTATAATCCCAACAACTTCTCAGTGGTTAAAAAAAAAAAAGATAAAAGATTCTGTTCCTACTGCTATAATAAAATGGTTTTGGAAAAAGCTACTATTAAACTAGATTCCACATTGGAAAAAAAAAAAAACCCACTCTACTCTTCATTTTACCTGGGCTTTATGGAAATCTTGATTATTGTCTACATGTTACAACTCCTAGATTTCTGTTCTCATGCTTCATTTCTGGGTACATCTCAAATTCCATTGCTGAACAGCTGCCCTCCCCTTTTCTCTCAACTCCCTATGCTGGTCTAACTCATTTTTTTTATAGTTTCACCACCCACTTAAATGAGTTCCAAATTCCTTGGTCATTTGCTTGCTAAACAGTTTTACCCACACATCCTTTGGACACCTCAAGGTCCACATGTCATAAACTCTCCCTTATCTCTGAGAATGGATCTTCTCTGTGTCCAGGCTCTCAAGTCAAAAATCCACACTCCAGCATCCTCTCCATTTCACCTTCTTCTACCCTCTTCCTATTGGCCACTAATCCCTGAAGAGTCTGCCTGTTTAACCTCTGCCAAAGCCATTGCCTCTTCCCTATCCTCATGATGCCAGGCTCTTATCAGGATCATGGCAATAGATTCTATAGAGCTGCTGGCAGCCCAACAAAGCACTGTTTTTATGAATTAAGATATCACTTTTTCAGGTACAATTTTTAAATTTATGGTACAGCTATAGATGATGAAGTATGATTGCTGGTCATGTAGCCAGTGTCACAGGCAGTTCCTGGTGTGGCATCACATTTCAAGATATGCAATAAGTGCTAGTGCTGGGGTTTGTAAAGTAGGTTGTAGCTTGGGAAAGGTTAGAATGTATGTATCCACTGTGAATTAGGCTAAGCTGTGCTGTGAAGATCATGCTTTTGAGAGTAGTTGGGGTCTTCTCATGGAGCTTTCCAAAACACTGGAGCTGGCTAATTCCATGTGCACATGAACCCATGAAGCCATGGTATTCTCAGACACCCAGCTCCCTAGCACTAGAGCAAACTTTTGGTCAGTTCACACTCTTTCCTCCCTCCTGCAAGGTGAAATGTGCTTACTGTTTTCAGAGTCATGTGAGAGGTGTGTCAGCCTGTGATTTCTGGAGCATTCTCCTGAGAGGGTGCAGCCACCTGTCCCTGAGTGTGTGGTCCAGTTGGCCTGTCTTTTCTCCTACTTTTATGTGTGATTGTATATTGTTGGGGCTTTAGGAAGAAAGGGCCTCTCCTATCTGCTTCCAGACTCAATCAGGATCCTGGAAGCCACACCACCACTTGTATGCTCCCAGATGAATTAGCCAATGTTAACAATCTGAATAGAGTCCCATTGGAGGAGCCGCTCTAATGCACAGTCTTAATTACTGCTTAGAGTGGCCCGTCTCCTGTCAGACTCTACCGATCTTTCCTTGCCTACAGGTTTAAGAATTGACTTCTTGTAAGCATTTCTCAGTGCTCCATGAGCTTGTTCCTGGCCAGCTGTCAAGCCTTACTGCTCATTGTGCTCATCAGCCTTGTCACCCCTCTGCCTTTAAATCCCCAGTTCCAGACATAGAACTGTAGACTTCAGTGGATGCTCATGAGCTGATGACCCCTTGCTCCCACCCATGCTGTTGCCTTTGCTAGGAATGCCCTTCTATACTCATTTGTTGGCAAACACCTACTTGTCATGTAGGACTCAGAAGTCTCTGCCAAGAAAGTCTAAGTATTCTTTCCTCTCTCTTCCCCAGTTAAATTGTTTATTTCCTGCTTTATATTCCTGCTGTAGCTCCTTCAAGAAATATCTGCTATTGCATTATAATTCATATTGTTTCCTGTACGTGCTTGTGGGAATAAATGAAATGTCACAGCATTTAGGATTATTTAGGTACCAAGAACAAAAACTCTCAATGAAAAAAAATTGAGACAGGTACTAGTCCACTGTTTACTTCAACATTTTTGACATTTCTCCCTTCTCATGTTAGCAGTGCCCTTTAAAACCCAGCTTTCCACTTGCTTTCTGTTCCTTTCATGTGGAACAAATGATGAGTTGTTTTCTTGAGACACACAGTCAGCTGGGCTTTGCTTTGTTTATTTATTTAGGTGTGAATCTTGGCACTGAGGGCGGCTGCAGTCCTTGGAATGCTCAATGTTAACTCAGGGCATCTCTAGGATTCCTGCCACAGGACACCAGGAAGTCTAATAATAATAATTTTTTAAGAAGTTGATACTGCAGCACCTTTTTTACTTTTTCTTTTTCACTTTTTTTTTTTTTTTTGGTCTTGTATCAATTTCTGGTCTCTCTTTGATCTTTATGTACAATTCCCTTTGAAGTGAAACAGCCTTGTATGGAAGGCAAAAGATACTGATCATTATTGCTAATGATAAAGATGCAGAAATTGCTCTACAAAATCATTGTTTTATTTGCCTAATAACAGAGAACAGTTAACTGGAAGCAAGTCAATAACTCAGGGCTTACCATGTATGTTTATTAAAAATATAGGCATCTCTTGAATATGAAGAAAGTTTGACTATTCTGACTATTCATAGAGTAAAGATGACCTGATAATCTATAGTAAACTTATTTCTCTGTTAGGAAAATGCCTTAAGTCAAAGAAGACTTGAAATGAAGTGCTGCATTACAGTAATGGTAGAAGTATATATTGATCTATCTGTCTTACAGGTGGGGGCTGTGCTTATTTATCTCTATATACCTCGGAGCTGGCATAGTGGCTGCAATCCAGAAGATATTCAACAAATGTTTCTTGAAAGTAGATATCAATGATAATTACGTCTGCAAATAACTCTTTACTATTTAATTCCTGGCTTGGGAAATGGGAGATTAAAGAAGGGAAATGGGTTGTTTTTATCTCATTACACACCTAATTGCCCCAGATGATATTTCTTTATTGTGTTCTTTGATGGAGAGTGCCAACAGGTAAATATTTAGAAAGTAATATTGTAGCAGTTGAGCATCCTTAATCTGAAAATTTGTAATGTGATATCCTGCAAAATCTGACATGGTAGCACAAAAGAAAATTACAAACCTGACCACATGAAATGGGCCACACTCAAAGTGCAGGCACACTAAACATTATGTAAAATTATTTTCAGGGTACATGCGTAAGGTGTATGTGAAACATAAATGAATTTCATGTTTAGACTTGGGTCCTATTCTGAAGAGATCTCGTTTTGTATGTATTATATGCATAATAAATTTTAAAAATCTGAAATCTGAACAATTCTAGTTTCAACCATTTCTGATAAGGGTTTTCAACCTGTATACATGGAAAAGAAAATTCTTCCTCTGATTTTGGAAATTGCATTTGAGGTTAAGTTCCTGTGAAGCTACAAGGTATGTGGCTGAGAACTGGCCTACATTTACATCTGTGATTTTGGTCAGGAGAATACTAAATTAAAAAAAATGCATAATATCTTATCTCAAAGCCTCAGAGATACATTCATTCATCAAATATTTATTGAATTCCTCCTATATGTGTGCTAGGCCATGAGCTAGATACCAAGAATATACACTTCAATTATAGACAAATAAGCATTATCCCTAATGTTAAATAACATTCTAAATGCTTAGACATTTTTTATATAGAGTGATGGAAAAGTGTTCAAATAATTCCCTGATTTTTGAAATACTTGAAAGTAAGTATACCATGGATTTACTGTTATTAAGAGCTTGACTAAAAAAGCAATCCATTCATACAACATATATTAAATAAATTTAGAAATTAGATATGCTTGGGGCTGGGATTGTGGCTCAGAGGTAGAACACTTGCTTACCCTACGTGAAGCACTGGGTTCAATCCTCAGCACCACATGAAAATAAAATAAATCAAAATATTGTGTCCATCTATAACTAAAAAATAAATATTAAAAAAACTAGATATATTGGCCATAAAACATTGTTATTATGACTGATAACAATGTCATGTAACATTTTTTAAACCTTCTGACAGGGCTATCTTCAAGTAATGTTTAATGTAGTCTTACAGAATTACAAATCAAAAATCAATTAGAGTAATATTTAACTATACTGTCTTAGTATTTTCTTATTTACCTTTTCCTTAAAGTAGAATTTATAATGATTAAGACTGCAGGACTATACATAATTTAGAAATATTTAGTAGTATTTAAAATGAAGCCCTAAGAAACTGAAAGAAGAAAAAATTAAAATTTAACATTGAAAAAAATAGACAAATATGCCTAATTCAATGCCATTGTTTATCTCTGTGTAATAGCTTATCGGATTGTGGAAAAGGGCACCAACCACTTCTTTTCAAGTTCCTTTCATTATAAATCAGCTGGCAGCACATTCCCCAGATAAACAGACTCCCTCCTGCAGCCACATTCATATGCAGCTGGAGAATTGCAGCTCTACGGTCAAAGTTCTCCATTCAGGGATGAAGAGTGGTGTGTCACTATAAACAAGCATGTGTAGCCCTTGGTAGGCAACCTGCTCACCAATGTTTTATTAATCAGTGCACTAATAGAATCTCAGAAGTTTGCTGTGACCATAACCCCTGGAATATGTGGGCAGGAAACATTTCTATATTCTGCATATGCTAACATGTATTTTTATTCCTCTCTTGACTTTGCTCAGGGACTTAGTGTTGGAAACAAAATCCACTTCAACTTAATGAATAAGTAGTTATCCAGGGAAAAGAGAGAGGGTCTATTTGGGATAGATAATGTCAGAAACCATGCTCCTTTTTTTTTCCTGGAAATAAACCTTTAAGTTGCTGAAGCATTTCTGTGTGTGCTCAAAATCTGCTCACTCAACCATCTGGAGCAAAGTTGAGCTTATTCCTAACATATATAATATGAGTGTGACTTTATAATTTATTAACTGTCAGAATTATAGGCAACAAAGGGCATAACCATTGCTCTTAGACTGCCATTTTCAACTGAGTAAACAGGGGCTTTGTTGCACCTCTATTTTTAATGATAGAATAAATCATTACATGATTTAATTCCTCAATTCTTACTAAGAAAAAAGGTATATTTTTTTTTCCTGGACACATTTAAGAAGCTATTATGAATAGCTGACTGTTTGAAACTCAATCACTTTTAGCAGGTCTTTTTAACCTTCCTCATTTTTCCTGCAGTGAGGGGTCCCTCCATTTGATGCATTACTACATACCCTGTTGTATTTGTCGTGGGGATCATATTTTGTTTTATGCTTTATTTGCACTGTTTTTTTTTTTTACATTGAAAATTGTTCCTGTTTCCTGTTAGATGGTAAGACACTATGGACCAAGGACAATGTATTAAATGCTTTGTGTTTCCCACAGTGTCTCACACTCAGTTGTCAAATGTTGGGTACATGATAAATTCCAAGTAGCATTTAAGTTTTTGAGAGAGTCTGATCAAGAGATTTGAAAAATCATATGGAAAGCCCATCCAGAGAATGAAGAAAATCACTCAAAGAAGGTCATTTTAAAAATGATATTACAGAGAAATCTGTAATATTAAAATATTAAAATATTACAGAGAAATGTATAATATTAAAGTGAACTGACATTTTAATATTGAACAGTTGGTCGATTTTTTAGAGGAAAAAATGTATAATTAAAACTGGGAAAGTTGAGAGCATTTGGAGAAACTAGAAATAAAATACATATTGTTGATCCGACAGCGATTGGAAGGAATATAAAGTAATGCACCAGGGCTGGTGATATAGCTCAGTGGGAAAGGAGTTGCCTAGCATGTGTGAAGCCTTAGGTGCAAACTCCAGCACCACAAAAATAAATAATAATAAAAATTAAAAACAGTAAAGCATCTAATGAAAGGTAAAGTCCATTGAAAGTATGAAGGATGGGGCAGAATAGCATAGTGTAGACCAGGCCTATAGACAAAGATTTGAAGTTAGGGAGAAGAGCTTAGCTTTTCCTCTGTTTGAATTTAAGGCTGTTTGAAATCCTATAATGTATGTAACACTTTAAATAATTAAGAAATTAGGTTGAATAGTGGGCATTCTTTAAGGAGACCCTTTCCTATGAGCCTATTGTATTCATAGAGAATATGAAAGTGGCCTAAGAACTCTGGAGGACTATACTGAAGAGGACAATACTGCCAGATGAGATAATGGAGCCAAAAAAGGAATATTGATGTTCCTTAGAGAGGCCCATTTTGCTATTTGGCCTTGGACCAAAATAAAATTTAAAACTTAAAAATCACACATTGTTTTCCTTTATCTTTTGAATTTAGAGGAAAGTGTCTTTATGACGTAGGCAAACAGATTTACAGTTGTGCTAAATTTTGGCTCTTATATAATTCTAATCAATAGGAACTTGGTTGGGTCACTCAACATAAAAATACATGAAAGATCTGCTCACTTCCCTTCAAAGTAAATCTTTATTTCCCTAAACATCAAAGTGCACAGTATTTTCTCTTGTGTGTGTGTTTGTGCACACATGTTGTGTGTTACCATTTATCCTGTTTTTTTTGTTTTTTTTTTTTAATATCCTCAAGTTTCCTAACCCCAGTACAAATCTTTGAGTTGGAGCCTCCCTAAACTCCCTGTGGTTTACCTTTGTTCTCATTCTCTTAGAAGCTGCCAAGTCTAATAGAAGTTACAGGTTTGTCAGCATGAACAGAGAGTTTAAAAACTAGGTTTGTCAAAAGCTTTCCCTTTGCTTCTGGACAAAATGGTGAAGGAGTGAAATGGAGGAATACCTTTATAGGATTCTTTACCAATGGGCAATATGGCCCATCAAATGGCCATTATTAATAATACCTAGGAATATATAGTTTCTGTTCTTGCATGATTATGAAGTGTTCTCACAGAAAATTGACTCTTACTGATTCTGGTGAGAACGAATTACATTATTTGTTGTTAAGGTGAGAAAGAGAGGGAAAGAAAGTAGAACAAATTGTTCAAGGTGACTGTAAGTTGTAAGCATGTAACTAGGATTAGCGTTCAGGAAAACTTCAGCATTATGGCCCAAGTCCACAAAAGAAAACATGCACATGTTTCCACCAAAGTATCACTTTCAAATTTTCTTTAGTGTATGATTGGTAAAATGTTTAAAAAAGCACCATCTTTGCCTAGTACCAAATGATGTCTTTAGAATATCTGTAGCTTCTGCTTATTGCTATGTCATAGTAACTGGTATTGGATTTGCCATTCTGCTGGAAATAGCTATAAAATTGAACAAAATATATAAACAAACTATGATTACCAAGAGAATCACCCAATAAATCTCCCATAATTACCCTCTGATTTCTTTAGTATTATGCATGGGGACACTTTCCTACCCTGAAGCAGTGGAAGTCTTACTGGCCTAAACAGATAAAAGATTAGAGTCTGGGCTATTAAAGTGATTGCAACTTTCAGAGCAGAGAGCTGAGTGGAGATGGGGTGGTGTAAGTATTTGTCTGGTTATTTGGCACGACTCGGTGAAATCTAACAGATAGCACCTGTCTGCATTAGGGTTGAGAGATAAATGTTGATATCGGAGGCTATGTACAATTGTGCCTCAGCACCTTGAAGGGACTTGGTTCTAATATTCCCTGAAAATAATAAAATCCTCAGATGTTTAAGTTTCTTAAATAAAATGCTCTAGTATTTACACCTAACCTACCTGCGTCCTTCCATAGACTTCAGATAATCTCTATGTTATTTATAATACCTTGTACAATATAAGTGCTATGGAAATAGTTGTTATATTGTATTGTTTATGAAATAAATGTCTGTATGTGTTCATTACAGACACTTCAATCATAGTACATAACAAAGATAAGAAAGAAATAGTGCTGAAACAATGAATCTGGAGAGAGACTGTGGATCTGTGAACTGCCAGGAGGCTACAGCAGGGTATGTCTATGTTTCATGTCACTCATGTGGGTTCAGATTAATGCTCAACATGTGGCAAATTAAAATTTTGCTTTTTGGAATTTTCTAGAAATTTTTCCTATTTTGTAAATGTAATTGGTGGAATGCACAGATGGAGAACATATGAATATGCAGTTTTGACTGCATATCTGAGTGATGTGAGAGATCCAACCCAGCTGGAAGGCAGAGATCAAACTAGGCAACTTTATACTTTTCATTAAAACCCCAGAAAGGCAGTACTCTATGAAGGCTAAGCTCTGGAATAAAGGGCATGTCATAGGAAGAAGTACAGAGCAGACTTACCCTAATAAAGACTACAACTAATGTAACAAAACTAAAATGATCCACCTATTGTTTACCTATCGCCTAAAACAAAACTCTTAAAGGAAAATGGCATAATTAAACTGCCTACAAACATATCTTTCATAGTGACTAACATGCAATAAAAATTCTTTGATATATAGGAAAATTTAAAAAGTGTCACCCAAAGAGAGAAAACACCATTAGCAATAAGCCCTGAAATGACTTACAATTTGTAATCAATACATGAGGACTTTAAATTGACTATTACAAATGCTAAAACAATTAAATAAATTCAGCAGAAAGGGGAAACTACAAAAAACATTGTACTATAATTCTTTAATTCAAAAGTAAAATATCTAAAACAAAAATTTCATGGGAGGAAGGTAACAGATTAGAACTGAAAAAATTATGAACTTAGAAGATATATTTAATAAGAAAAAGTATCCAATCTGACCAGAGAGAAAAAAGATTGAGAAGAAATTGAACAAAGCTTCAGTTTTTTGCTTAGAAATATTAAGTAGTCTAATTTAAGTGTAATTAGAATTTCAGAAGGAGAGGAGAGAATATGGAAGGAAAAAAAAATTTAAGAAATAATGCATAAAAATTCCCCAAATTTGGTTGTTAACAAGACTATAATACCAAGAAAATCAGCAAACCCTAAGCAGGAAAACTACAAATAAAATAATTTATTTGCAAATTAAAGTTAAGTTGATAACATAAAAGGTAAAGGGAAACATTCAGGGTAAAACAACACATATATGCACAAAAACAATATGAATGACAATCAACTTATTAGCAGAAACAATGTTAGCCATAAACCAATGGGAGGTCATCTTTAAAGTTCTAAGGGGGAAAAAATGATCAAGCATCACATAATTCTATTTCCAGATAAACTATAGTTCAGTGTATATAGGTGTGTGTGTGTGTGTGTGTGTGTGTGTATATATATATATATATATATATATATATATATATATATATATATATATATATATAGTTAGGGTTAGTGTTAGGTTAGGATTAACCCTAACCCTATACACACACACACACACACACACACACACACACACACACACATATATATATATGGCAACTAAAGCTGAGAGATTTCATAATCAGTACACTTACATCATGAAAAATGCTAAAGGAATTACATCAAACTAACAGAAAAGAACATCAAAGAAAAACCAAACCTATAAGAAGGAATGAAGATCACTGAAATGTTTGATGTGTGGATAAATACTGAAGAATATCTGTGAGTCTACTCACTAAGCATTGTTAGAATAGTTTCATGGAAACTAAATTTTCTGAAATAAAAAACAATAAGAAAAGATGAGTTCCATTACCATTTTGGCAATTTTGTTGTTTGATTTTATTCTTTCTATATGTATAGGTTTGAATATTTCCTGTTAGAAACTCTTTGGGGCCTTTTAGAGTCCTTCTGTTAAAAGAATGATACCGTAATTCAAAATCTTTGCTTCTGAATGTAGCATTTAATACCACATCCTTCTTTAATTTTATAGCTACTGTTAGATTGAATCAAGGCTGAAATCTAGCTGGTACACACTGTACAATTGTACTACTTGTTCAAATGTTGAAATACTTCTGTCAAGTTGGCAAATGGCCAATCCTCCAAGTCCTTGGAGCATTCCTCCACTTTTCTGGCTGTTCTTATGTCTCTTGTGTCCTCCAGAATCTCTCACCTACACCTTGAATTTCTTCATGATCTGGAAATTCAAGTATTAAATTCAGGCACACTAGTATCTTTGGATTCCAACTTCAAGGTTATGGTTCCTCTCCATTTTATTAACTTGCTACTAGTTGTTATGCCTTTCGAATACTAGCCCTGAATTGACTTGCTGGATATGATGTTGGAGATTTGGGGAAAGTTTTACTTTTAAGCAAAATCCTCATTAGCTGAAACACAACTGGTTTTTCCTTTGTAGTCTGACTGATTGGAATCTATTATCTATTTTTCTGGAAGCTACAGTATAGTTTTCCTTTGGGAACCAAAACATATGCTTCTAAGATGAGGCAAATCCACTCCTGGGGCTTGACAGGTAGCTTGTGACATACCTGAATATCCAGAGTGTCTAGGTGTAGCCACTGCTTCAGGGATGAGCCTATGGTTAAATTATCACCAACCAGGCTAATGTAAGAAAAAAAATAAAGAACCATCAGGGTAATTTCTTTCAGAGAAGCTCAGAATAATGGACATAAACTTGGGAGCTGTTTTTGGCCATCTTACCATCATGAGACAAGAACTTTTCTGAGAATAAACTCAAGAGAAATGGAGAGCCAAGTTATGAGAAAATATAAAAAAAATACCTAACAATATTATATATGCTGTTTAATCCAACTAAGATTTCCTGGTTACATAAGAGAATAAATTCCTGTTTTAAACTTAAGTCAGTTTGAATTTTTTTTTGTAACTTGCCTCTAAACAATTCCAAAATAGCATCTCTCTGCTTTCCCAGTCCCTTTCCATTAATGACAGTAAAGTTTATTAAGCACATGCTATGTGCTAAAACTAAAATTATTCTTCATTGATAATTTTTTAATTCCACAACTGTTTTCCTAGTTATGCTTTTCTGTAGATTCCTGATGCTATCTTAACTCTTATATGGTCCCAGGCTTCATGATGGCTCCTAATGTGCTACCTTATTTATGATGGGTCTTTCTAAAATATAGTACTCCAACATCATCCTTCATGCTGATATCAGAATTCTAATTTCTCATTTGTGTTACTTTTCATAGGTCAGGTCATTTCTCTTGCTTTATCTCCACATGTACCCACTTGCCCTTTTGCTTTCCAGTGAGTTGACGCAGCACATTTCTCTCTCCAGATGTGGCCACTGGATCTTAGACTTTCCAGCCTACAGAATTGTGAGCCCAAACTGCTTTCTTTATAAATTACTCAGTCTCAGGAATTCTCTTATAGTAACAAAAAACAGATGAAAAATCATCTTATATAATAAGCAATTAGTTTTCATCACAGAAATGCAAATTTATTTTTTACCCATTCAGGGATAATCAACTTTTAAGGGGACCAAATACTGGCTTAAAAGTTAGAGAAACATTTTATTCATGGAATTTTAGATATCTTAGAGTACAGATAGTTAAGAATAGGGGTTTTTTAAATGTTTTCAAGTCATAGCACCTATGAACTCTGTGCTTAATTATAAGCCAACTTCTATAAGATTTCAGATTAAAATCATACTTCATCAAGTAGGTGATTAAATACCATTAAAAGTTATTTCTGGCAAGGGGAGGCTATTCTGGTTATTAAAATGACCTTAAATATACCTTTTTCAATTCTGCTTTGCTGAAAAATTCTGGGGCAAATCATTCTTGTGCCACAGTCAGCTGGGACAAGCTCTCAAGAGTTTATAATGTGTATCTCTTCCTAAATCTGTATTTGGTGGCATCGTGTTGGGAGCAAACAACTGGCCATGGTGGGAATATTTATATCAAAAAAATCAATAGCCACTAAAAATCAGTCCCCATACAGTCCCCAAGATCTGGGTGTTAAACAGTTACTAGTGGTTAATTACATAGTGTGCCCTTAAATTCCATTCCTAGAGAATCAAGTAGGAAGATCCTGAGAAAGCAATATAGCATAGCACCTTAGAACAGTGCTTTTCTACTGCAGATCAAATTTTCGCACCCTATTTATGCATCATGATCTATATTCGTAAATCACAATGAACATTTTAAAGGAAATACTGATAATATAGAAATATTTAACTAAAACATTTATGTAGAAAGTACAAATATTGTTTTCTAAAATCTTCTTTAGGCATCTATATGTCTGTATATAACTATTTGTTCTGTGTTAAATTGTGAAATAATTTCTCACTGGGTTGTGGTAAAAAAATGAAACAAACACTTCACAAGTCACTTCTTTAACTTTCAGTTTATTTATTTTTGTGGTACTAAGAATTAAACCCAGGGCCTAACCCTACTATGCAAGCACTCTACCACTGAGTTACAATCTCTGTTGAAAAACTACTGCTTGAGAATACATGCTCTGTAGTCAGTGGTTTAAATCTACTTTATGACCCCATGATTTGGCTGCATATCTGTTCCTTGTCTTACATGTTTGTAAAGTGAAGATAACAGTAATATCTATTGCATGAGATTATTTTTAAATGAAGCAATAGATAATAGCTCAATAACTAGTACCTATTATTAGAATTTGTGGTAGTGAGGATAGTTGCCAGTAGCTCTGGTGAAATTAGGAGGGGTATTCTGAACTTACCACATAATCGCGATAGTCCAAAGCCACTGTTGTTCCAGGTCTGGACAACCCTAACCATCTAGCCTTTATTTCTTCATTTAGTGAGCAGAACCACCTGGTGATAATTCTGCAGCTCCTCTCTGGAAGATGTGATCCTGAGAAATTGCTGGTTGCCTGAATGATGCCAGGGGGACCTAAGCTCCAAAGTGTCCAGTAAATTCTGGATTTTTCAGTGTTTAATGGGTGCTTAATATCATAAAATGCCAGGAGTAGACGGAAAGAGACACCCCCACCCCCGCCAACACACACAAAAAGAAAAGTTTCAAGGTGCTCACAGCAATTTAATTTATTCTATTTCTTTAGAAAATGTTTTCATCCCTGCTCCTTTGATCCACTCCTATTGTACAGAGTTTTGCTGCGGGGGCACTGGGAACTTCTTGTTCTGAGTCAGTCTGGGCTAAGACATTAATGGACTCCTGTGCCAAAAGCAGAATATTCCCTAAGGTTGTACCAGCCAAACTGTCTCTGACTTCATCTTCATTGCCACAGGCATTAGGGGCCTTAACTACAAAGAGCTTGGGCCCTCTATAACAATTGCTAGTCTTCCAATTCCATGGCAAATACTATAGCATTTAGTAGCCTTTAACTTTCATCACAACTACTGTGC
Source organism: Marmota marmota marmota (assembly GCF_001458135.2). Lineage (NCBI taxonomy): Eukaryota > Metazoa > Chordata > Mammalia > Rodentia > Sciuridae > Marmota > Marmota marmota. Next base: position 627,075 of record NW_025999905.1, on the reverse strand, counting down.
CTGTGTCCATGAGTTTGGGTTCCCTTCTCCCCTCCTATCCACTCCCTATATGGGTTTCAGGGAGGACTGATCTTTACTATCTCAGTACATGTTCAAATGTAGGAAGTTCCCAATGGTATAGCTGTAACTTTAGACATAATTTTTTAGCTATCAGGACCTGTGTGTCTCTTGTATAGCTTTGAACTGTTTAAAGTGATTCTGATTTTACCTGTGCTTTGAAAAGAGGCAGTATAACACAAAACCATCTATAACAGAGCCTCAAGGTTTGCTTCCCTTTCTTTGTATTACACCCAAGCTATCAGCATGGAATTATGGCACTCCTGTGTTACACAAGGGGCCATTTCCCCAGGTGACAAATGGAGGGCTAGACACAGAAGAGTGGATACTGCATGAATATGTTTATATAAAAGCTTAAACCAAGTGGAAGTAATCTATGGTGTTAGAAGTCTGGTTGGATTTTACTCTTGGGTGTGTGGAAAGTTAGTGATTGAAGGCAGCATGAGGGCTTCTCAAGCTTTGATAGATTTCTGTTTCTTGATGTGGATTCTTGTTTCATGAGGGGTGTTCAGTTTGTAAAAGTTCATCAAACTGCACAGTTAGGATATGAGCATTTTTCTGTATGTATATTATACTTCAGTGACATTTAAAATGAGAAAACAGGGCTGAAGTGACAAGGAATGGCAAGCACAGCTGTGTAGTTTTAAAACTTGGATTTATATCACAAACTGGCCACTGGGGTATTGACAGTAACTTTCCCCTGTGGCTTATTAGCAGCACTCGCCCTGATGAAAGGATCCCCTAATGCCTGGTGGAAGCCCTAGTGTAAAGTATCTTAAGTCACTGTGAGAGAGCAATGGCCATGCAGAAGCCTCTTCTACCCTCTGGTAGGTTCTAAGACTACAGGGATGAATAGGACAGCATGGACGCTACATATAGTGAAAATATGGTTTCTTGGGACTCTGATAACTGTCAGAAGCTAAATAGAAAATACAACTCCAATTTACTTTGTCACTCCACTCTAGGGTGACAAGTGGGAGGAGAGTCAAAGGTTTCCCCATCCTTGCCATAGTTGGGTGCTTCTACCCTATAGTTTGGCAGGTTACCACTTTAAGTTGGATAGACAAGCTGTTATAGCTGAAGTCTACAGGTGCTGTGGCATGCTAAGACTAAATTTATAGTCTTAGTGGTCAATGTCTCCCAAGGGCCCTGGTGAGAAAGGCTTGATCCCCAGCCCATGGCACTATTTGGAGGTGGTGGAACCTTTAAGAGGTGGAGCCTGGTAGAAGGTCATCCAGTCACTGAAGGTGTGCCCTTGAAAGGGATATTGGGACCTCAACCCCTTCCTTTTTCTCTGTTTTGCATCTGTGCCGTGAGTTGAATGGCTCCACCTTGTGCTCCCCACCATGATGTACTGCCATGCCACAGGTCCCAAAGCTACCAACCATGAACTGAAACCTTCCAAACTGCGAGCCAAGATAGATTTTTTCCTCTTTTTAAGTTGATTATCTAAAGTATTTTGTTACAGTATGGAAGGCTGACTAACACAAAGGCTTCAGATTACTGTTTCTCTTTTCAGATGAGGTTGACCTTTGAGTCTGACTATCTGGCTCATTGTGATGCCTGATGCTATTTTATACAACTGGGAAACTGTTGTCAACAGAGACAAACTTTTGGTCTAAGATCAAAATATCAATAGGTAACAATCTGGAGAGTAGATCCCAGACATTTGCTTCTATTATTTTCCGTATTCTCCATATTTCTGGTTAGAGTAGACTCTTATATTTAAAATGTTCACAAATATTTATTTTGAAAGTTATTTTTAGTTATTCTTGCTATCCCAACCTTTTAGCTCACATTCTTTTCTCTTGTATTCAAGCTTTCACCAAGTCCAGGTTGCTGTTTTGCTCATAGTAGCTCCAAATTTGGCTTCTCCTTTCTGTTGCTGTTAGATAACATCATTCTTTTATTGATCTTTGTTTCTGTGTGCTGCAGCTTTCTGTTTGATTTCATACATCTTTCTGCTATTTCAGTCTGTTCAAGGCACCTCTCTAAACTTGAATTTACCTGTGGTCACTTGAGCAGATTCAAATATCTCATCACTCTAAATTTAGTCTTAGCATGCTAGTTTCAATGATTTTTCTCCGTTTATTTCTTTTTTTCTTCTCTTTAATAGCCCATTTTGTTTAATTCCTAGGAAGTACAAGGACAACTCTTTATCCATTTACTTTCTACTTCTAACTCAGTGTACTTTTCCAAGTTTGAACAAATTAGTTCAGATGGTTAGGTTATTAAAGTCTACATCACTTGATTTGTCTATGTTGTATTATCTTAGAGAAAACTTGTTACACTTTTGGTCATCATCTATTGTACAAAAACATATCATTAGTCATAAAGTGAACTGCAGTACAAATTGTCTGGAAAGCTTGGCACAAACTAGTGATTATGGCTATACTTTTACATTCCTGCAGATCTGTACAGGTGAGGATAATCTTATTTGTGATGGATAATGTTTTGCCAGGCATACAGTAGGTATACAATAAATATTTGTTGACTAAATGAATGACCATTTTATCCTTTTGTTTCACACTTTACAGTAAATGTCAGCTTTCATTTTTACTATTTTCTTCATTCCTGAATGAGAAAATTGACTAACAGTTTTTTGAACTCATATGCAAGTTGCTTTACATATGCTTATTTACTGTTTCCAAGATTTCTGTTGTAAATAGAGACATAAAACTACCTTAAGGGCAACCTTAAGTCCTATTTTATCAGGACCTTCCAGAGGCTGAGCAGTAGAATGCATCTGTTTGATTCCCAGCCCTTTGAATTTCCTATTATAAGTCCTTTGAGAATTCTAACATCCCAGGGCACACTGAAAAGAAGATAAGAAAATTTGACACATGAGGCACCTTCATGTTTTTTTTTTTTTTTGTGTGTGTGTGTGTGTGCTTCTTTTACCTTAAGCATATTTTTGTTTCTTGCAGTACCAGGGATTAATCCCAGGGCATCACACAAGCTAGGCAAGTACTGTATCACTGAGCCACATCCCCATCCCACCCTTAAAATATCTGTGATGACTTCACTTAAATTCCAGTCTCAAGTCTATACACGTTCCAGTTTAATTTCAGGAGACTTTTCTTCTAGGCCACAACACTTGGATATGATCCTGCCTAGGGAAGAGACCTTTGAATGTGAATTTGTTTCCACATCTGGCATCCATTAGCCTTCTCATCAAGGCCATTTTTGGAGCCAATTTCATTGACTGTGCAGATGTTTCTTTAACTTTTTTCTTAGCACAAGATATTTACACCTTGCTGTTTAGCACACATATGGGGTAATAACCTTGGGGAATTTCAAGAGTCCTGAGCTGCAATCCCAGTAAAATTGTATGCAAAGTTACCCCAGTGGTATGGATGCTGAACTAATGAAGCATCTCCCTCCACAGACACCCAGTGACCCATTTCACAATGGGAGGGCTGCCACTTATAGGACTGTAATGGGTCCACGAGATGTCACTTGAAGGATGGCATTTCATATGACACCCAGAGGAGAACTAAATACCAAGAGGAAAGCAGATTTTTGTCTAAAACATTAATTCTTTATTAGGTAGAAAAACTAATGATATTAACTAATAACTAATGATATTAAGAACTGATTTTTAAATGTGAAGTATCACCATATATTTTATTTTCAACTGTACAAAATATGAGTAAAAATGTTTTCTTAAATATTATGGATGTTGCCCAGACTTTGAATGAAATCCCATGCTAGCATGTTTGCATGAGTGTGTTTTGAATAATCTTTGTGTGTTGATCCAAACAAATTCTTCAATGTTTGCACTTGGCTGCTCTTCTGGAATGTATTATTACTATCTATGGAAGCTCGGCATATGGGATGTCAGAACAATGACACTGTCTTCAACATGGGTAAGCCAAAGGGAAAGATATGCATTCTTTTGGGGGTTCTGAGTTGATTTTATGACAATCAGTGAATAATAAGACAGTAGCCTAATTCTATGAAAAATTTCACAATATCCACCTCCCCCACCAAAGTATACCTCTTAATTTACTAGTTTCACTGTAATTTTCTACTGTCATTCTCCCTGTACCACAACTAAAGTGTGCTCTCGCTTTTAAGATCTGACTATTTATAGATTATAAAATGTTTTAGTAAGGAAGCCTCAGAAATCATCCAGGCTGATCATTCAGACTCTCAATTATCATCTGAAGAATCTTAGTTGCTAGAGTCTTGCCTAAAAACTTACTTAAGTGCTCTTGCCCAGCATACAGTCTAGTCTATGCGTGGCACATATTTTAGAGCATCTGTGATTGTAACATACTGTGTTTTGTTCTTCCAGTATATGTTCTCCATTTAGCTAGAGACCTATTATTTTCCTCCAAATGATTTGGAATTCCTACTGACATATTTCTTCCATTATACAATAGTATCCTTTCCTGAGAGGACAGTTGGATAAAGAGACAAGAGTACTAGTGTAGATGAGCCAAGGCAGAAATATTCTATGTTTAAAAATAGGGATTCATGGCAGCCAGCTGAAGGAAACATGAAGTGTGTGTTGGCCCTGTACTTGTGCTTAGAGAACAATGGTGAAAGGTTAAAACAAAAGCAAGAAACAAAATAATAGGTGTATCCACAGGCTATCTCCTGCTAGGTGAGGAACAAAAAGGGAATGTTTCCTTGTGGAAGGCACCTACTGCAGTCTACAGAGCTTTTGAAAAAGAAGTTAACCACAGGGAGACAGGAGAAGCAGCAGCAGCATAGAGGACAAACTACAGAACACTAACTGTTCCCCACACAAACATTAGCTGCAGGCTGTGCTGTTTAGTGGGGTGTGAAATCACAATTAACAGAGCAAGGGTTTTGTAAGTGAGCCGAAGCTGATTCAGATTACATCCTGCTATTAGCTGCTTTTAGAACAACCACATTGAACAACTCCATGTTTATTGGACTGTAATATGTTCTTGAAGAAATCATTAATAAAAACAGTTGATTATCATTATATTTGCTGTGTCGGTATTTTAGATCTTAACTGTTTATGATCTTTACCAATGTGGGATGAAGAAGCAGGAAATGGGTTAAGTTGAATAGACAGTCAGAGTTGGTGGTACCAAAGTATTGCAATAGAGTCTTTCTGAGATTTTTATTCATCCATTTATGCATGTCTGGTGAATATTATACTTGAACTCTTGAATGTGGTTTAGACTAAAACTATTCAGTACTTGATGATGTAGAACAGTGATAGCTCAGAAAGCATATCAACCTGATAAGGAGAACAGAATCTTGGATTTATGTGGAATATTTTAAACGATATTAAACATTATGTTTGTCCTTGTAATAGCTTTTTTTTAATAAAATAAAATGAGCTCTTAGAAAACAGGAATTAAAATGTTAAGAATAAATTCTCTCAATTTTCTCCTAAAATAATGGCTTTGAATTTTTTTCTTTTTACTCCTAAAACATTAGATGATCCATTCTTATTTCTGTTTTGATATGTCAGTGAGGGTTTAGAAGCTAAACATTTTATGGAGAGCATATTTTATGGCTATACCAGTATTTTGTTGAGAATACTGAAACTTAGTTAAGCTGATGTGGCAGCTAACTTTTCACAGCATAGCTCAAGGGTTCCCTGCTTAAATTTTTTGCAGGATAATTGAATGTGTAATGGGATAATGGAATACTTATGTGTGGAAGTGAACTTGTAGAATGGCTCTTCCAACTTCTATGAGGTCCTGGAGCTATGAATGGTCTTGTCACAATATTAACTCACTTCTTAGAGCTAGGACTAGAACCAGGTTTATGACTCCCAAATCCTCTTTGAATATGATGTCCATACCAAAAGCTGTTAGTTGTCTTCACTACACACAAGCTGCAAAATTAGTGCAGAGTTGACATGAGAATCTGAAGTCAGTATGAGACACTTGGATCCTTCCACTTTATATCCAGTCTAAGTTGGGTGATGTTTGCCAACCTTATCATTCAAAGAAGCTTATTCCAAATGATCTGCTTTACTCAGAAATTACTAAAAATGGATCTCTGTCCAATATTTCTTTGGAGTAAAATGATATATGCCTTGTGAAATCAGCTCTCCTGAATTCTGGCACTAGCAAATGCTTCAGGCTAGGAATTTATTCTGGTTTAGAAGGTGACACAGAGGTGATGACAGCCATGGCTGGATTCTGATGAGTTATGTGGCCTTGGAAAGTCTCTTGAGTTTTTAGTTTTTCAATTTTTTGAATAAACAGATTGAACTAAATGATCTGTAAGGCATACTCTAACTTCTGCATTTTCCATTTTAAGTATTGACAGATATTTTTGGAATTCTCTTAGTTTATCTGCTTTATCCTCTCTCTAGCACAGGTTTCTATTGAAGTGTTTTGGAGATCACACACACATATATTTTACATATATGTTTTATAGTGTTTGTGTGTGTCTATTACATATTAGTCACATATTTGGTTCTATTTTCCGGTTATAAGGATATATTTGGCTGAAAGTTGCCACTCTTTCTCTTATCCACTGCCTTGTATCTCTCCTCTAGGATGGTACACAAATGAAATAGTCACAAAATAAGGATTAATGAGCCAGATTATTGTGTCCAGTTACAAGTAAAAAAATAAATTAAAAAAGAATACATTAGAAAAATATTCTGGGGAACTGGTATGGATTAGATATGCGGTAGCCCCCAAAGCTCACCTGTGAGACAGTGCAAGAATCTTCTAAATTAAAATGATTAGATTATGAGAGGTTGATCCTAATCAGTGGATTAATCTTCTGATGGATTAATTGGGTGGAAACTGTATGCAAGTAGGAAATGGCTAGAGAAGTTAGGTCACTTGGGGCGTGCCTTTGGGATTTATATTTTGTCCTGGTGAGCAGAGTGCATTCCCATCCCCACCTACCTCTTTCTTTCATCTCTGATTCCTGTGGCTTGTGGTATACTGCTTACTTCTGCCATGATGTTCTGCCTCACCTTGGACCCAGATCTATGAAGTCAGCCGATCATGGACTGAAACTTTGAATCTGTGAGCTAAAATAAACTTTTCCTCCTCTAGGTCATTCTTATCAATTCGTTTAGTCAGGGTGATGAAAAAGCTAACTGAAACAGAAACTCATTGCTAGTGAGAGATTTAATGCTTGTTGCTCACTTGCAAGAAACTTTGGTGAAGTTGAAAGAAAAGGAGGGGAAAAAGGAAAATGAAAATACTTGAGAGCCTATTTTGTTCTGAGCATGGTACTAGACACATCTATTTGGTTCTGATTCTGTCCTCTTCACCATTCACTTCCTAAAACAAATATTGATTTGTGCACTTAAATTCTAAGCACTCAAGATGCTGAGGTGAAGACAGACATGGTCTTTGTCCTCAGTGAGACATTTAATCATCTACATACTATATACTCAACTTTACACAAAAGAAGTTCCTATATTTTTGTAAAACTACATATTGTGTTTAGAAAATCTGAAATATCTCCCTACTTTTAGAAATTTCTCCTAACTATAAAGGATAGAAAGATTGGATATGTATACTTTTTACTACAATGATGATATAGTATGTTCCATTTAAAAAATTCCTATTCTAAAGGCCCAATTTCTCAGTATCCTTAGCTCAGGGTAAGCAGATATGCAGTGAGGCATTGACATCATATTCTAATTGGAGGCTTAGTGAGACTAAGTGACTTCTCTAAGGTCATAGCATGAGGTGGCAGTGAGCCCCTGATCCAAGGTGACTGCAGGGCTCAGCAGTCCTAGTTATGTTGTTTTTGCCTTTCTGTTTAATCAGATTTTTTGGTGCCAAGTTTTCATGTTTGGACAGTGGTGTTCTAAACTGGGGCCTGCCTTCTCCAAGGTGGGATAATGCTAAGATAAGAGAAGCCTCACTCTATCTGTTGGCCAATGCCACATTCCACCCAGCAGCTCAGCTAAGAATAATTAGATAAAACATACCTCCCTCTGTCCTTAAGGGCTTTGGGCTCATGTGCCAAGTCAAATAGACTTTATCTCAGTCAAGCATTGCATGCCCCTCTGCTGTGGCTAAATGCCCAAACATTTTGCTGCTGTTCTACAGAAGGAAAATGACCCACACGCCAGCACTGGAAGGTACTAGAGGTGGAAGGAATATTTCTATAAGGTAAAATATGCAAATGGAAATCCTGGCTTTCCTTCTCATCATAAATCAGCTACTATCACATTGGCCCAGGAAATGCCAAGAGAGCCAAGGTACCCAAATATGGTGGCAGAAAAGGGAACCGGCATGGACAGTTTGGCTTGGAATCCAAGGCCAGGGAATGAGCAATAAAGCCAAGTCCATTTCTGTCTCTGCGGATCACCATTCTGTATACTTTGGAGAGTACTTTTATAAGAGGCGTCATATTTTGTGTGGTAGAAAGTCCATCTCGGCACTTATTTTAATCACCACACTATAGTTCTTTTTTTAAAAAAGAAAGAGAGAGAGAGAGAGAGAGAGAGAGAGAGAGAGAATTTTTTAATATCTATTTTTTAGTTTTCGGCAGACACAACATCTTTATTTTATTTGTATGTGGTGCTGAGGATCGAACCCAGAGCCGCGTGCATGCCAGGCGAGTGCGCTACCATTTGAGCCACATCCCCAGCCCCTCACACTACAGTTCTTATGAGTTCCTTAATTATATATTCAGCTCCTTTTTCGAGTTTGTGCATCACAATACTGACACACTGCCTGGCCCATGGCATGAATTTGTCCTTTACCTCTGAGACTGGCACTCAATTCACACCAGTCTTATGTTGCAGATATGGGAACAGGAGTTTGGACACTTCCCTGATACCCTCCATGGAATATGATCTGTTGGAAATTGGCTGTTTCTGCCTCTGGGCATCAGGTTCCTCTTGGTGGGGCCCCAAAGTAGAAAGTTATGTTCTCCATTACAGGGTAAAGTCAACAACATAGCCCTCTACATTGTTTTCTAGGGCCCTAGAAAACCTGGGAGAAAAAGTAAAATAAAATATTTTTTAAAAGGAAAAAAAAAAAAAGAAAATCTGAGAGAGACACCAATTGTACATCAAGCTGCTCTAGAGGGAAAGAATGCCTGGCGCTGCGTGTCTGCTATTGCACCCCTTCAAGGAAAGTTTAGCATACTCTAGTACAGTGCTTTGGACAGATTCCACCACAGACATCCTCTTAGCAAGGAAAGAAGGTGTGTGAGTTATGCTGATGGCCAGATGTTGCCCAGAACTGAGTGGAGAGATACATTTGTAGTGGACCTATGAAGAAGAGCAAGATTGGAGAGCCAATCTTGTGAATTTTCTTCCAATCTTAAATAACTCTGTGTCTCAATTTTCTTATCTGTAAGATGAGCCTGATAGCATCTGCCCCAGAGTGTTACTTGTGACCCTAAATGAGATTATGCTCATGAATGTGCTTTGTAAGTGATAAAAGACCTTTTAGTGGACCATCTTATCACTTTCTGAGACAGCTCCCTTCTTGAGGAATTACTTCTGGAAGAAGTTTGGGTCAGACTTGAAATTAACTAGTATATTATATATTTGATAGATTTGGAGGAGGGGCTAATCTCTCCCTCCCAGTTCACAGAGATCCTGATCCCTGGTTTCTCATGAGGCCTATAATTCTATTATTCTTTATACACCATGTCTCTTATTATAATATGAATTTCCCTGGCAAGAATGATAACACAGTCTTTTTCTTTTCTTTTTCTTTCTTTCTTTTTTTAATCTAATAGAGGACATTTTGATGCCTCAGGTAAGTGGTTGCTATGAAAGTTCTAAAAACAAATGTCAAATCTTCTGATTTTTTCCTGGTTGCAGAGATAGACTGGAATTAGGATTTCAGATTGAATCTCAGAGCATGAACAATATATGCAGCTTCAACGGAGAGGATTATATTTATAGATAAGTGTTCTTAAACAGAAAGGGAAGAATGAAGGATAATAAAATCTTCACAAAGTTTTTCCAACTTTATTGTGGTTTTCTTTTGGTTCTTCAGAAAGTGTGTTCCTGAACAGGCACAGTGGTGCATGCCTATAATCTCAGCTGTTAGGGAAGCTGAGACAGGAGAATCACAAGTTTAAAGACAGCTTCTGCAACTTAGTCCTTAAGCAACTCAGAGGCACCTGTTTCTAAATAAAATATTTAAAAGGGCTAGGGTTGTGGACCTGTCAAGAGAAGAATGAAGGCCTTTTTCTCTGGGCCTATAAAATGCTTTCCCTAAAGTGCTTTGCAAAGGTCACATTTAATCACAATACACATCTCTTATTGAGATAGATAATAAAAATTTGTTTCACAAAGAAATCTTTGCTCAAATCCTTTGCTCAATTTCCTACCTTAACATGTCTATACCTTTCTGTCTAACTCTCAAGTTCTTTGGTAATGTTGTATACTGTACCTGAACAACTCAATATCTTATTGCCCTCCACTATTTTTCTTTTATGTTCTATTTTATTTATTGTCATGGGAGATTGTATTTCCCCAAATATTTCTGGTCCTACTTTCTTTTCCAGAACCTTGCTGTTCTGTCCTCAGGTGGAGAAGATTTTATACAACTAACACATACATGAGTTTTAATTGTCAGCTACACTTTGACAAGGTTTTTTAAAAGGAGGTGAAGTTTATTTCCCCTCCCCTGAAACTGGGCAGATTTTTTATTCCTCATGTTGAATAAAAGGAAGTAGAAGTGCCAAATGAGTGTGACCTCTGACACTAGCTGATGAGGTTCCTATTGTGGCTGCTCTCTTTCTAGAGATGCTCACCTTTAGAACCAAACACCTTTTAATGAAGAAGCCAAACAGTTACATAGAGAGACACATCTAAGTGTACCAGCAGACACATAGTAGTAACTACCAGAGTGTTAGGGAACAAGTGTCCAGGTGATTCTAGCCAGTAGGGTTGAGCTTCCCTAGGTGATGATGAGTGGGGAAATGATGAATTATTTCTACCCAGACCTGGTGAAGGCAGCCTGCCTGAATCACAGGTTCATAAGAAAAATGTATGTTGAGTACTCATCATGTTAGAGATTAAGTTTGGGGATAGTTTGATAATCAGAACAGCTGGGGACTACTATTCCCCATTTACATTTAAGTTTTTTGAGGTCAAAAACCATATTCTGTCTGTCCTTTATGTGGAGAACCCATCAACGCTGAGCATATAACATATACAACAAAAATGGTCCTTGGTGATGGAATCCAGCAATTTACAAACCATCCCACAGCTGAAGGAGATGAAAATAGATATCCTGGACCCTGCTTCTTGAGATTTTCATGAAAAGGTCTGGGGTGGTGCCCAGAAAAGCCTTCTGGTAAAGATTTAGACTTGGAAACCAATCATACGGTTTACTCTTCTATCCTTAAAGAGGCAAAAGTAGGACCAGAGGCAGGAAGGGAACTTATTTTAGGTACTAAAGCAAATCAGAGTTGAAACTGGAACTCAAATCCTTTGTCTCTCGAACTGGCTTGTCTTCTAAAACACCTTTATTTAGATAACTCAGCATAGTTGACTAGGGATATTAACTTCCTGTATCCCCTGTTCTTCAAGGCAACTCTGTAGTACATTTATCTCTGCTCCACAACACAGAATCTAATTTTTCAAGTGAATAAAATATTTCTATGCTTTCATGATGTCTGGGTGAAAAGGCCCCAAGAAACACTGAAGGAGGGGAAACAGGTGGAGGTGTTTTTGCCTGTCAGGGTCAATACACACACACACACACACACACACACACACACACACACACACACACACACAC